>NC_089991.1:19826706-20133987 GCF_036417845.1 Apteryx mantelli | reverse complement strand
GTGTTACCGAAGCCTCGTGATATTCTGGGACTCAGACTGGAGGAGGGCGATGGCTGATTTTAGCTTCCGCTTCTACTTTTAGTTTCATGAGAATCTCAGCTACTGAATTTCCAGAACAAAAATTCAATTTTTTTTTCCACTGGTTGCAGAGAAAAGTCTGAATAAGTGAATGCAGAAGACTAATAGTTCAATCGAAAAAATATCATTTTTCTTATCTTACTGTTTTTAAGACCCTTACAATTTAAGGGGCCCTGGGTCAAGATTTCTGGATAACTGAGGTTGGTTTCAGATTAGGTCCATATTAAAAGTATGACAAGGTTCATGGTTGTTTGGATCCACCTTCTTTTTCGGGTGTTTATTTGGATGACTAAAATGGAAGGCAGACTCAAAGGGGAGTGAAAACGCAGCAACAGTTCACTTTAAAAAAGAACCAGTTCTGCCATATATGAAGAACCACACTGCAGTTCAAAACGAGATGAGTGAAATCCAGCAAAAACCATGTCAAGTTCTGTTTTCACGCGAGATGCCAAGTCAGAATAGCTTATGATCCAACATGTCACAAAGATCTGCAAAATGTGCGCTGTTAAACCTGACACTCCACCAAGATCTGGTCCCGGCTTTGTTGCAAGTGCAACATTCAGCCCAGAAATTGTTTGACTTTATAAGCCCCTTTCGAGCAACCCTAACACTGTGTAACTCGGGGAAAAAAAAAATCTGGACAAGCATCAAAACCCTGTAAAAAGCAGAGTTTTGCCCCAAATCCAAGACGCAGTTAGGCATGGTTTTAAATATACAAGCTGAGGAGTGCAAACACCTCATCTGCTGCATCAGGGTTTCAAACTACAAACCTCTGGCTACGCAGAAGCGCTGAATAACAGCGCGGCTGGCAGCGCGCCCCCCGCCCGCGCGCCCCCGTCTCTGCAACGCGCTTGGCCGGCGGTCCTCGCCGGGCTTCCCGCCGCCCCGCGACGGGGACCAGCCCTCGGCACAACACGCGGAAGAGCGGGGCCAGACGCTGTGCAGGCGCGCGCAGGCAAGCTACAGGCATCACGCTCTAATCCCCGGCTCTCCTCCTCCTCCAGCTGCCACAGCTCCCCAGCTTTACAGAAACGCTCCGGTTTCACACCATTAGGATTTCAAAGGTAGCTTTTCAAGAAGGCTCAACCTCAGTAGTCTTGATCACCAAAGTCAAGGCATTAAAAAAGAGAAAAAAAAGAAAAGAAAACCCACGGCTGCTCCAGATGCACTAAAAACAAAGGCTTTGGAGAATCCGCCCGGTTTTCCTCACCTAGGCACGTCTCTTTGTCCAACGGGGGATTCCCTGAGCCGCAGGGTGGCTCCCACGGAGCAACCTGGACTTCGTGTAACCCAAGACACTCCTTTTCCTGCAAGGCCAGAGGTATTATGAAGGGCCAAGACCGCATGCATGGGCCGTAACAAGCGCCTGCACTCTTTGATGCCGTCAGAGGTTTTTTTAGCCAACTTTCCTGACTAAACACACACATGCTTCAAGAAAACCCCTATTTTAAAGCTGTAATGTAAACAACCCCAAATTATTACTATCCCCTAAAGGCTACTGCTGGCAGGAATCAGTGATAAAGCTCTGCCAGAGCAGTCTGGCATCTAGCAACAATTTGTTTGTTGTCCTGCAAAAATACAGAGCGCCTTGCCATATGGTATTAGCAACTTTCTGGTAACATTAAGAAATATATTGGCTTGGAAAGCAGTTATCACACCAGAAAAAAATCCTACGTTTCTGAGGCAGGTCTATGCTGTAAACTGGTATCAGCACAGCGGCGCTGGTCGGGGGAGCAAGGGGAGGTGACGGTGGCCAGCAGAGCCGTGTCACCTCCAGCCACGGATGACGCGCCGCTGGCACGGCCACCTTTCGGCTGGCCCAGCCGTTTCTCCTGGGCCGAGAGGAGCTGGACCGAGCTTCGAGGGCACGGGCTCAGCCCTCCCCGTCCGCGCTCCCTGCGCGCTGCGAGGGCTTCAGCGCTGCAGACACAGCTACCGCAGAGCTGGCCCCGGAAAGCACCCGCGATACCTATCCTCCTCCTGGGCTCAACGCAAAGCTGAAGCAACGCTCCAGGCATCCCAAGTGGCCGGGGGCTCCTTGCCTTCTAATGAACAGCTTTTTCCCCACTATTCATATTAAACAGACAGAAGGGAGAAATAAAAACAAAGTCATTAAAAAGCTTTTTTAAGAATAATGCATATATATTCTAATGATTTTCTGAGAGTGTTTATACAGAGGATCACTGAAGGTGTTTTAAAGAAATCCAAAAGTGAGATGGTGCAAGTCGGCATGCAGATTTGGTGGGAAAACACGTATTTTATAGTATCACATGCTCTTAGGCTTGAATTTTTAGAAGGAGCTGAACTGATGCAAACGAGCAGAGACTTCTGGGGACATGACTTTACTTCTCTCACTTTCTGTAGGGCTCAAAATGTATTCCCCTCCCTCCCAGACTATGCTCCCAGAAGGGAGACAAAACCCGGAGTAAGCAGCACTTCTTACACAGACAGTAGTCCCACTGGGCTAAATCCCAAGGCTTTTGTCAAGGGAAGTCTGACAAAGCCAAATCTGAACGCAGAGCTATGAATCCGGACTAACAGGATTCTTGCTCGTGTTTGACTTCAGATCTGACATGCAGTGCACTTCCCCCCCTCCTTAAAAACACAGTTGCGCCTGATTTACAGTTAAGCAAGCCATCAGCCGGAAAGATTCAGGCTTGGTCATAGCAGTCACCTTGGAAAAGTAACTGCGGCTTTTCTCATACTTTCACATTCACTCCCCACCTTCCCTTTATCAGAATAAACCGGCAGAGGATGACACCTGGGATAGACACACTATTCCATCAACTGCTTATCCAACTCTGCTCCTGTTTCTTGACATTTCTCTATAGTCGCAGCCTATGTCAGGACGAGAACTCACCCTAATTCCTGTGGGGTGGGAGTTTCCTAAAGACTTGCAGTATCAAGACTGCAGCCACACCATGTGGAACAGCATCACATGGGACCACAGCACAAAACGGACAAGCGCAGTCCTGACTCCTCCATGTCAAGAGCCCTGGCCACCATGAGGAGAAAGCTCTGTTACCCAGCACCTGCTTCTCCCTCCTGGAAGAGTTCCAGGACTGATTTAGCTTACTGAAAGGAGGAGCTGTATTCAAAATGAAAGGAACAACAAGCAGGGAACAATATTACCTATGGATCTGGAAAAGACACAGTCCAGATAAGGTGGACCAGCCACAGAAGAACATTAGTGGGACTGCTTGGAGCATCTTCTGAAGCAATCTCTGGATCAAATTTGAGATATGCTTAGCTCCTTCCCCATTCATCTCAAATCTTTTGGATTCCTGCCAGTCATTACTTACCTTCACTGCTCCTACATCTTGCTCTGAAAACTGATGTCTCCCTTCCCATGGCCTGCAGTAAGCAGCCTCTCCTCCCACTTTGCAGCTTTGAGGGAAGCCAAGGTCTGTTCTCCTCTGTTCTTGGTCAGTCCATACAGACAGGCCTATTCTTGCCTCTCCTTTATGGTTCGAAATGTGAAACATTCCTGTTATGGACACCAGCTGATAACCTGAGCGCTACTGCTCACTGTACTGTATAATCCCATGGGTGGTTGCTAGAGAATCACAGAAAATTCCCTAGCAACAGCGCACTGAGGACTGAAGATGCTCTAATCACCAAGTACCAGCCACTCTAGCATTAGGAGAGCCTCACGCAAGATTGGGCCACTTTTGGCTCCAACCTCAAATATCCTCATAGACTAAGGGGTGCAGGGTATGGAAAAGGAAGGAAGGGCAGAGCCCTTTATTAGTCACCTCTGCTGAAGATCTACGATGCATGGGGTGGCTATCAGCCCCTGAAAATCACAGCGTAGCATCTCTGTCTTTGCATGGAAATAACAGGGAGAAATTAAGCTGCTGTCTGTCAGAAGACACTACCAGGGACCTGGGGCCTTCAAAGCCTACATGTTACATGAGGCAGATGGGGAATCAGATCATGGGATGCCCTTCCCTATGGGAAGGGGCAGAGCTCTGCTAGGGGATCCTGTCCTGCCGACAGATCCTGTCTAAGTCTTCAAACAGATCAGTGACCTCTTGCAAACACTCTCCTGGTGAGGGGGACAGAAGACCGGCAAGGAAAGGGAAAGGAAACCTCTGCAATGTCCTGCTACTCTAGATAGCACGAATTTGCAGTAAGGGCAGGCGCAGCAAGAGCAGTTAGAGGTGGCCAAACTAATTAACAGCCACCTGCTCACATCCCTGTCTGCTGTTCCCTGCTGCGGAGATTTAAAAGACTTATCTTTGACAGCCTTTTACAAACGTGAAGTTCCCCGCTTTATTGACATCATTATCTCGACGCATGAGATAGATAAGAGAAGCAGAGGCAGAGAGAAAAGCCACAAGAGGATTCACCGGGAGAAACGCAGCTAGAAACCCAGAGCTCCTCCAAAGACACCGTTAGCTCCTCTCCTCCCCTAACATTATATTATTGCAAATATTCAGGGTTCCTATGTTCTACATGAGAAGTCACACTATGCCCTTTGCCATGAACACCCTCACACGTCTATACGTAGGAAGCTACAGATACAGGAGAGAGGGAGAGCACGTGTGAGCACCAGTTGAAACGTATCTGAAAATGGTTCTATTCAATATGGAAAGCACAATATTAGGAGGAATTATTAAAATGAGGTAACTAGAGAGATGGTGTAGGAATACTAAAGACCTCGAACAGAAGCATTTTCACATGAAAGGGAAGGGAGGCTGAACCTTTCACAGAGTCCTCTTCTCCCCAGTGTTCATAGGAAGCCCGAGTTAAATAAACAGTAATAATAAAAGAAAAAAGTCTTTAACAAAAACATCTACTATTCCTCTTCTGAATTTTCATATTTTAATCTCTCTCCTTGTAATATAACCCCACCATAAAGTTCAGTGGTCCACAGAAAAGGAAAATCAGAAAAGTCGGGACATACAATTTCTTCATGCGTTAAAATAGAGACACCAAGAAGCCAGAAGCAAAAAAATATGGTCAGAAGGAAAAAATAAAAGGAGATCTTTCTTGGGCCTTCTTTAACACAACACCAAAAATCAACCAAGAAACGCAATCCAATTTGCTTTCGCCTGGTACAGGTTGTCTTTAGCAGAAAAGTCATTCCCCGTGCAACACCTGCCCTGCCGCCAGTTTTCATAAGCACCACGCAGAACCTAACTGACCTCAAAAGCTGCATGCTGTGACAATAAATAAAGTCAGAAGCCTGCCCGTAACACCTCCGAGCCCCTTGGCCGACGCGAGCCGCAAACTCGCGTGCAGAAACAAGCGCAAGGCTTTGGGCTCCCGAGAAAGCTCCATCAGATGGCCGCAGCTCAGAAAAGCTGGCATGGCTGCAAGGCCTGATATAAAACAAAACAAAACAACAAAAAACCCAAAGGCTGCTCTTTTGAACCCTGCGGATTAGTGCGTTTGCATGTAACGTAGCTAGCTCCAAGGTGGGGAAGGAGCCCAGTTTCTGGAGCGGTCACATTCATCAGACGTTCCAGTTGAGAGCAACAACAACCTGCTCGGGTTTGTAATACCCTTTGTAGGTGATTATGGGAAACAAAAAAGCACTAAATTCAAAGCAGGTTTTTCAACTGGGGGGGATCCAAAAACGCTGACTGAGAAGGAGAACAAAGCCAGATGGCATCTGCTGGTATTGTTGGGGATTATGCAGTGTAAGGCAATAGGAAACGAGCAGAGAAAAAAACCAATTTTGTCCCATGGCTCCTCCGTTGCCAAATGAACATACCGGGGCAACCGTGAAACAATCAGTTTATGGGTTTCATTCCCCTCCACCCCCAGACTGAACTTAAATATTTGTATAAGCCGAGGCGTAACTTTTATCTAATGTTTTCCTTGGGGTTTACTAGCTGTTTAGAGCATTCAGTCTAAAAAGCATTCCCTCAGACGCTTGCCACAAAAAGAGTTGAAACTATGATACTAATTAAAACCACACTCTTTGGTATCAAGAAGACATGCTCTTATTTTCTTTTTTGCTCATGAGAAGCTGTTAATATGGGCAGTGCGTCTGGAACATTTTCCTTCCAAGCGCAATGCTCAGTACCCCCTCCTGCTCAGGTCGGCTGGTTTATGAACTTGTCAGCAGTGCGGGGCGGGAAGGCTCAGATGGGATATTTACAAGAAAAAGGGGTTTTTCTGTTGTGCTTTTTTTTTTTAAATAACAAACTGTTCGCCAACTCAACGTTATAAAAAGCACATCGAGAAAAAACAAAAGCTTTGTGTGGCATGAAAGGTGACAGGCTAAAGAATCGCCCTGCCTTGTTGCCCAGTGGGCCAACCGAAGGGACGGATCTTGCCAAAACATACTATACGTTTTGAAAAACAGCCTCCGACTTTGCCAGGGCGCTTCTGGACACTCAGCACAGATGAGGAAAGGAAGTGGGTTGCTGCTGTGTACCATTAGTGATCCACGCTAGGGTAAATGCTATTAAAGAAAACAGTAAGATTTTATGCTCATTTTATCCCATCTAATTTAGACGCTGCTAAGGCCTCCATTATTGTGCTATCAGCACCTCATAAACATTAACATATTTATCCTTATAACATTTCTAAGAGAAGGGGAGCTGCTGTTATCACATTTAAAGGATGGAAAACTAAGGCATAAAGAAATCAAGGGTCAGATTTTAGACGTGTTGAGAGCAATTTTCAAAAGCATCCATCCGTATCCTAAGCAATCCAAGCCCAGTTAAAGAACTAATTTGCTTGTCCAAGATCAAACAACGATGTCTCCTTCGGAGCAGGTAATAAACCACAGAAGCGCAAGCAGCAGCAAACTGGCCGTTCGGGTCCAATTCTCCCAGCCTACCAGGTTATTTCCAAATCCCCTCTGATTTGAAGCAGCATCCTGGAAGCTCGGTGCTTCGCGAAGGTGGCTTAGGCAGCGTGCCACAACTCGTGGCCGCATTTGAAAGATCCGGCCCGAGTCTCAAAAGAAGCATCCGCGCTCCTTGCGAGCAAAACCAAAGTGGCAGGAGGGATCCTCCGGCAAAGGCACTTGCCCCGCAAGTGTCACTCTTGGGACCACAAAAGTAAATAATGTTTCGTCAGAGCAATTGGTTTCTGGTTTCTGTTTGGGAGCGCGGCTTTCGCTGCTCCGGCTTGGTTGACACAAAACAAAACTCAGCTTCCCTTTTCACAGCCACAGAGATGCCAGATTTTAATTCCTGGCGGTGCAAAGCGTGGGCAGCGGGGGAAGGGGCCTTTTATGGGTGTTTGGTGATACTTCAACTCTGAACAACCTCCTGCCTGGTTATTAAGCTTCTTGGTTTGCCAACAATAGAGAAAAACTGCCTAAGTTACAAAAACAAGTTAATACATAAAAAATATGACTTCAGCAAAGAAGTTCAGCTACACGGGCGAATATGCTGTAATTTGTTACATGCTTCCATTGTGCAGGGATCCAAAGTAATAAAATATTCCTGTAATGTTAGAACCGTGAGGCCCAGCCCTAGTAAGATGTTCAGATTCCAGTATTAGCTTTGCCACACTATACCCTGACTCACTATTGAAATGAGCATTACACTGCTAACCTTCTGAGCACGTTTTTTGCCTTTTTTTTTTTTGAATTCCACCCCAAAGTACGTTATATTTCTATCGAGCAGTGCAGTATTGCAGAAATGTCCCCAGCACTGTGACGGGGGGATGACATCTTTTGCCCATTTATGCGACTGCAAACCCATGCATATCCAAACCATCATCATAAAACCCCAGCGGCTGGCTACAGCGCTTGGTTTTATGGACATGGGGGAGGGCTTGGGAAATGCACGGGCTGCCTTGGAAAGGCCACATTCCCTCAGTCCCGCTTCTCATTTGGGGCTGACAGGCAAAGTTCGAACACATCATTACGGCTTTGAGGAGGCTGCTAAAGGTAACACTCATGTTACAAATGAATTAATAGGAAACACTTACCTTCCCCACTAGCTTGCCTTTTCTGTTCATGCAAAGGTAAAAGTCTGTCTCTTTCCCTTTGATCCGGACTTGACTGCCAAAAGTGTCTGTTTCCACTAGAAGCTGGGCTTGTAAAGGAAGAAGAAGAAGAAGAAAAAACATTTACCAGTGTGGTCACATTAAGTCATGGGGTGTGCAAGGCTCATCAGCATGTTCTCCCGTTACAGCTACCTGAACCATGCAAAGCTGTGGGGCACCACAAGGAAACCCAGAGAACCCATCCGTAGGCTGAACCTGTCGCAGGTGCAGGACCCGGTCTCCACCGAGTCCCGTGCACCCACTCCAGGTTTAATGCCAGAAAATGTGCATATACACCTGTGCACTCCGCTTGTCCACCCAACACTACTACATCACCAGTAATATGCAGCTAGAGGTTCTCCTTCACACTGAGGCTGCAGATTACAGTCTTGCAGAAGGCAGAAGATCAGCACAAGAATGAAATTCCTTTTTCCCCTGTCAGCAGCCCTGAAACACTTCACAAAAGTGTCCCAGCCACACATTAGAGGGGCAAAACAACACTCCACTCTTCAGGCCTCCTAGAGGTCACTGAGACAGCTAGGAGGGGAGAAATTCAGTGCTAGTTACTCTTTATGATGAACACCTGCACTTTAGAAGTCCTTTGTGTCCAAACCTGTTCCCAGAAGGTCACTAATTGCTCTGTGTCAGTCTAGTTCAGCTGAGTCTATGACTCTTGCCCTGGCTGGGAGAAATACGGCCAATCACATAATGCCCGTCTATGAGGGCCGCATGGTTTGCAGCATTTCCAGGAGCCATGGCAGAGGATGGACTTCTTCTGCAGCTTAATATGTCACCTGCGTTGACATGATTTAATCTGCAGAAGTGGGCCAAGCTGCCAGCCGGATGTAGCATGCTGCCATCATCACTAAAACCTGGACATGTTTGAAGTCAGCATTTTATTCTGTCTCCTTTCAGAATTAGGATCTAAACGTGAATTCCAGTCATGCCCGAGGTTCAGATTCCACAAATTTCCCTGGAGAGTCAGGAACATGCAGACTGGACATTTTGGTTCAGATCCATCTCTGATATGCAGGGGAGAAAGTAGACATGGTCGAAACACAATGCAAGAATGTGTAAGTGTCAGCAAGTGCAAATCCACAATCCTGTTCTGGAAATCCTCACATTTGTAAGAACTAAGTCTTGCCGTAGAAACCCTGCTTTTGCCAAACTCTGGAGAATGTTTGATCTGTGCTGCAAAAAGTCACATTCTTTTTGGCATTCATATTTCAAACTTTAAAACCCTCTAAGAGCAAATATGTTCACTGTAAGGATTTACCATGGGGATAGAAATAGGAGTTTGTTTCATTTAAACACATCAATATTTTTCCCACTTGTAAAGTCAGCTTTTGGCTTCTGCAGCAGCGCAAATATCACAAACCTTTAACTCGCAAGGGCCCTAAATGGAGTTTTCCCTTTGCAGCTCAATCACATATGCAAGTTCAGGGTTTTTCAGTAACTACCTGTTCACATTTATTTAGATATATCTATTACACCTTTATCACAAGGGATATTTAAAGATTAACTTATTTCTAATAGCAAATGGGATCATGCCTGTATTATGCCAGCACATTACTTACAAACACACATAAATATGGGCATTTATCTAAGTCTTTCAGAAATGTATCCATACTTTGGGGTATCTGGGATAGAGGCCAGCTCACTGATGATAACTAGGTGCTGCAGGCCTTGTCTCCCCACCTGCCCAGGAGGTATCAAACCACCGACATCCCATCCACTTAAGTGAGGAAGAGCTCCATGAACCAGAAATATGGCATGATAGCAAGGATATAAAGATGAGCAAAGCCACAATGGGGGAGATGACGCTGGGTCAAAGAGAGGCATTCAAGAAGAGGCTGAGCAAAATGGTAAATAACTTGGTAAATACCAAGAGCTTCAAGGAGTTCAGGGAGAGTGCTCAGAGGAGCTCTCCCAGCCACACAAACAGACCAGGGATAGTCGGGGTATGACTACCTTTAGAGAAGTGACTGTGAAAAGTCCTCTCCCCACCACGAGCAAAGGCCAGAGGACTAATGGTCAACTGCAGAGGGAGAGCGCAGCAGCCCATGCCCAAGTGCAGGTCATTGGGCCAGCACTAGAGATCCCAAAAACTGGCCCAAGCACCACGGCCAACTGCGAGAGCTCCAAGGAGTCATCCGCAGATCCACCTGGCAATGCAAAAGGACCAGGGACCACCAAAGGGCCTGGCTTGACAGCTTGTAGACAGGACACGGCAAGCGTGTCCCATGCCATCTGCTCATCCCTGCTCCGGAAACACGGTGTCTGAGCTGCAAGGCGTTCCCTGTCCATTCAAGTCTCGATGCTGCTACTCAAAACTGCTAAGAATAATGTTGAATATCAGATAATAACTTTGGCCAGCCTGATGTTCATAAAACGCAGCACGCCTCTGCTAGGGCCTTGAGCAGCAGTCCCGTGTGCCAGTGAGCCACCCACACCTTTGCAACGCTGGCACTCGCTGGGGCAGCATGTACTCGGATTAACAACCGCGGGGCACACCATCCTGCGCTCCCCACCCCCTCTCACTGCAGCCAGTATGAGTAATATCCAAGCTGATTTTAATTTGAAAAATATCACCTTAAAAAGATGCCGGTTCCCTGCTGTGAAAATTAAAACCATCTGGATGGAGTGATTTCAAATAATTAATCTAGGTCTCCTTTGACACTGCTACTAATTAAAATATGATACCTTCCTCCCCCTTCTTTAAATAAAGAATTTAAATAAAGTTTAAAGATCTAATAAAATAATGTCATAATTTAGAACTAAATGGGACTCACCTTTCCTGTGGACTGCGAAGGTTATGCCTGCACTTAAATGCCTCATCACCAAGCGCCACAACATGGACCGAGCAGCAGTGGATGGGCAAACATCCCGCGCGACACCTCCACCGGGAAATACCCCAGCCCACCCCACTGCCCGCCACAGTTCTCAGGCCCCGGAGATCACCCTACGCCGTGGTGTGGTCGGGAGCCAGGAGCTCAGGGACAGCGGGTCAGCGCGCTGCCTCTGCTCCTCGCTGTGGGATCAGGACGGGCTTTGCTAGCTAGCAGGGCGCAGGTGATGAAGCCAAAGCACAGGCACCCATCTTTCAAGAATCTGAGTCTTAATCTTCCTCAGTTGCTGGAAATATTCTCATTTTTAGGGATCCTCATCCTCCTCCTTTTACAAGAGATCATTTTGGCTTTGGGGTTAGGTTCACCACCCAGTTGGCTTCCAGTCGAAGGCTCCCCTTTACAACTGACTCTCCTCTTTAAAACAGGCATCTAACAGGGGGAGGATTTGCCTCTCTCTCCCCAAATTCTCTCAGGAGCCTCGACAGTGAGCTTGGACAACACGTCTAACTGCTAGACAGCTAAAATTACCTGGGATGAATCCCAGCCCTGGACCCTCCAACACTGCAGTAAGAGTTTCTGCGACATAGATGCTTGTCCACCAGAACTTGGTGCTGAGGTCTCCTACCCCCTTCACATGAGGCTGCAAAAAAGTTCAGTCACCACCAACAGGATCTCAATAAACGTAAATTGGCCTTGGATTGCTGTCTTGTTTGACTCTGCAATAAAAATACTGCAGCCACAAAAAAAGCGTGAGGAAGGACTCAAGAGAATTTTACCTGAGCGCTCAGTGGAAATAAGTGACACCAGGTTGGAGCAGTGTCCCCGTGGCAGTTCGCAGCTAGCTCGCCCTGCAGGACGTGTTACTTTAAACTCCATTAGTCCCTGGATACACTGTAGGGAGATTACAATCTTTATTTTCAAAAGCCCTGCACTCTAGCCTCCAGATCAGGTATTATTGTTTAAATTCTTTGACAGCTAGATATTCTGATATATTTTCCAGAAAAAAAAAAAAAGAGAAAGAAAAAAGAGAAAGAGAAAAGATGTCTTTAGAGGGTAAGATCTTCTGCTACATGCTTTTGCCTTATTGGCCCATTTAACCTAAACCTTCCTGAAAACTCCCACTGGAAGAGATTGGAATTCCTCACATGTCTAGGTGAAAAGGATTACATATATATGTTGAAAAGCTATCTTCCAGCTAAGAAAACATGAAGTCAGGGAGATATGTGAAGGTGGCAGAAAATATGCCAAATTATCTTTCAAATATTTCCCGGGAGTGGGAGGATGGGAGCCAGAAAAGCAGAGGAAAAGACAGGAGAAAGAAGGCACCTGAGACGTTTAAGGCTCACACAGTATCTATCGCAAAATCCTAAATTCCAGCAAGTTTCAGATAAATTAAGTGACAGAGGAAAACCCAGTTAAGGTGCAGAAGGACTGGGCACTTCATAGATGTTTCCGAAGAAGCACTGGCCATAAGCACAGTGGACAGACTTGAGCCGTCTTGCAGTAGCGATGCTGCTGCTGCCTTAAAGGGGAAACGGATGAGACAAAACGCAGAGGTTGGAGGAGTCTGTTTGCTAATGATGGGCGCTGGAGCCTAACCAAGGTACGCCTGTGCTATATTTGCAGTTCCTGGACTAACAAGGTCTTGAGCACAATTTTTAAAAGCTCCAAGGCTGAACAGCACAGGCTGCAACAGTCCCCAAGGAAATGTTATGCCAACCAGATTTAACCACGATGCAGGCTTGTGTCAATCCACAGGGGCTTTCTGCAGGTACAAATCCTGCAAAAGGAGTTGTGGGGGAAAAGAAAATATTGCCACTTTTGCTGCCCACCGTCATCTTTAAGCAGGCCGACTAAGACACCTCTTTTGTGGGAAAGGCTCCCAGAGGGGACCAGGATCCCAGCTTTTGTTGCACTTTTTCTCATTACAAGCTCATACTATTACAAAGCCAGGGAAACTATTCTTAGCACTTGAAACCATTTCCAGCTAATGAAGAGAAATGATGCACAGATAAGCCGAGGCTGAGACCACAGCTTCTGTGACAGGGAGCAGCTTTCCAATTTATTAAGTCTACTGCTATGAACCGAGGCAGAGTGCACTTGCCACAGTTCTCAGCATGTACCACATCTAACTCACCCTCAAAGAGCTCGGGAGAATAAGATTTACTTTCTCGTAAGACTGTATCTTCCAGGGAAAAGCTCAGTATAGCTGAGCATGGATTCTTATATGCCTCCACGCTTAAAATAGTTGAAACCTGTTCAAACACAACCTGCCCCCCAAAATTTTGAATGCTTTACATGACCACAACATAGGACAGAATGACCCTGTCTCCACTTCACATTTATGACATAATGAAGAGGGAATAATGCCAAAATTATGTAAAGTCTGTAGGGTCTAATAAAGCCTGCGGGCTATGAACAAGTGAGGGAATCCGCTGCATTTGAAGTTTTATTTGCACATTTGCATATTTCTCAAAAGCGTATCATTTTAAAAAGTTATAAGCCATACAATCCAATTCCCTTCTCAGTTAGGTGCAAATCAGGAGTACCTACAGAAATCAAGAAGGTCGGTGCTCAGGAGTGCTGAGCTCTGACCCACATACCATTACAGTTAGCTCATCAAGTTTGTCTTTAGTGAGCACAGAATATAGATGTCAAATTATAAAAAGGCATGGTCATCGGGACGTTTCTACTAATCCCACCTCTCCAGCGAGGTGCCATACCAACAGCTCCAAGATTCAGCCTCCAGGTACTTACGTTTTTTAAGCCATCGCTTTGTACAAGAATGGGAACTATCCAGTCTTAAATCAGTGAGACTATGCAGTGAACAGCGCACTAAAATAGTCTTAAATCAGCCTTTTTTGTGGTCTAACTGAGGTTCTCTTTTTAACATCCCAGAGTATCCAGGTCTGAAGAGATAATGAATATCTTTTATTAGGTCAGCTCATGTAGTTAGGGAAAAGAGAAGATTTCAGGCCCATAAAGCCCTTACAGCAACAACACAGTAATACACCTCCAGCGCCGAGTCCCTTGTTGCACTTCTCCGTGCCTGATTTTGGGACTGAGGCGAAGCAGAACGGAGAGTTCGGTGCAAACAAAGGGACGACTACAAAGACAGTCCGTCCGTCTCGTGACAGCGCCCACCAGCTCTGGCAGGTCTCAGGAACCAGACATGGCTGAGCATTTGTATGGGAGCCACCACAGGAAGGTCTCTAGCGTTGCAAAGGTCTCCAAGGCACTTTCATTGCAGCAATCTGATACTGGAAATGCTTTCACACCAAGGCCTTCACACACACAGAAGTCCCACAGGTGCTGGTGAAGACCCCTGCAGAGCATCCAGCTCCTGCCATGGGCCACGGGGCTGGACACGGCAGGAGCACGGGTTTGGGACAGAGGGACACCCTGCTCGCCTTCCTAGTCCACCGCTGGGCTGTCTCTGTGCTCTGCCTACCTACAGCTGGCACAAGGGAAGAGCCGGAGAAGCGTGTAGGATCCCAGCACTTTAACAGAGCAACGAGGGCTCAGACACCCTCCCTAACGCACTCCGCTTTACCTTCCTGAGGTTTCGCCTCCGAGCTAGCTGATAAGAGCTCGAGGGTCAGGGAACGGCTTTCAGGCACTCTCGTTTGCAAGCAGCAATCTCACAACCGAGGGCCGTCCTGTCCCACTTCCAGGCTCCTGAGCTATCCGTTCTGCGCTCACTGGGCACGTCTACATGACACGATGCCAAGACATGCGGAAATATCCGTGCTCGTGCCAACCACGCTAGCCTGAGTACCCAGCCCAATACAGATGTGCAAGCATGACACACTGCCTCAGGCACTTAACCCTGCAGTGTGCACAGACCACAGTATTCGGGTACTAAAATACCACTTGCGCCCTACCGCCAAAATCCACTATGTGAGCCTGGCCACCGTCACGGGGGTTCAACCATAAGGGGCGCCCACCCCAAAACTCCCACCACCCGTTCAGCAATGACTCTAAAACATCCACAAGGCATGACTTTGATCTGCTGGTGCTCCCCAAGCGTCTCAGGGATCATCTCAGGGGCGAAGCTGCCTCACAGCTCTGTAGAGGACGTATTGCTTATGCCAGCATGGCAATGCCAAGGAAAAATAAGATCCTGAAACAAAGTACTCTTTTCAGTATTGCCCACTCTGATGCCTAAAGGATGACAAAGCTCTTCAGACACGGTCTCTATAAACTAACTCTAGTCACCACATTTTGGGAGAAGCTTAAATGTAAATATGCTAAACCTGGAGGTCTTTAATCAGTCCGTGCCTATGAAAATCCTTTGCTAGCTAGGCTGACATAAGACCAGAATAAATATCAAGGTAGATCTTAGAAATTTTGCCCAACTTAACTCAGAAAAAACAAAACACAAAACACATGAGGATAATGCTAAGATTACAGGTATGTTACCAGCCCAAGACTCCACTATCCAGAGTGTGTTCATCATTTACCATGTGAAAAATGAATGCAAAATATTGTCATTTTGTCATGGTGCCATTTGCACCCATTTGTAGATATAATAAAACAGGATAAAGCAGTGGAGAATCAGACCTGGACTCTTGCAGATGTTTTATGCATAATTCACCTTAAGAGGCACTAAAAATATTTTGGCAGCAGCTTTGATTCTGTTGAATAAGCTTATTTAGACAAGATTCAGTAAAACTGGAGGCAATAGGTTGTGTGCTTTAAAAAAACGTCTGGGTGGGGAGTGGCAACGAACAAATTCTGAACTGAACTTTACCACCTGCAAACTTGCAATGACTAAGAAGTAGGCCTGGAAAGAGAAACGTTAAAAATGTTAGCACAGAAATTCCTCTATCTCACCAGGGTGTCTTACTGTCTCCAAACACAGCTCAAAAGTGGACAGTATTTCTACAGAGGCAGGAAAACTGCTTGAAAAGCTGCCAGGCTCCGAGTCTGGAATTAGTGAAGGATGAGCCTCAAAAAGTTCAGAAGCTCTGTTATGCTTGAAAAAGCACCTAAAATGAAAAATAAAGGGCCAAACTCTGATGTCTTTGATCATTCTCATTTGAATAAACTCCTACTGACACAGTAAAGACCAACAGACAAGGACCTTAGAGCCTGGCCCTGAGTGTTTCGCTGAAATGCATCCAAAGTATTGGAATCTCTTGGGTCTGGAAATATCATGAACCTTTCCTGTCCCGCAGAGGGTTAGAATTACCACAAGAACAAACTCTGCTGAGGTTATTTTGACTCTCTTGTTCCCAGTCTCAGCTGAACCCAACAAAAATACTGATGTACATGAAAATAATAATAAGCAGTGAATGACAATCATGGGAACCCCATGTACTCTTGCTTCTTCAAAGCTGCTTTATTTGCAGCCAGAAGTTTAGGACAGACCGTATTTACTCTGAAGCACTTCACCCATCCGTCTTGGGCAGCCTGGTGGTTGGCTGCTCGTCCTCAGCAGTGAAGTAGGTGTGATGTGAGCACCACCATATCCTCTTATCTAGGAGTCCCAAACACATAAATCTCCTCTGTATACCAACATCATGATGGCTTCACATACTCCAAAAGTTAGTCCATCCAGGTTCCACTGCTGGACTTGTGAGTGCTCCAAATTGGGGCTAATCAGGAGAAATCCATAAAGAATTTGCAGCGAATTAAGATTGTCAGCTGTGCCTGCTATAAAAAGGTGCTACTTTCTCTGTGCGCTGTGCAGGTTTTATTACTCTGTGCCCTCCAGTAAAAACTGAAATTATGACAATTAATTTTATGGATGGGAATATATGTGTATCATCTGTGCATTTTCCCAAAGGGGCACACTGTAACTTCACCAGGAAGTAAGAAATATGCTGAAAGCAAAGTCACACGAATCTACAGCACTTTCAATAGGGTTCTTGGGGCTCTGGAACTCAGAGAGGCAAAGGCAGTAGTGCAGTCCACAAGAACAAATGTTGAACGTGGGGAAGATTATTCTATGCTTTAAGATTAAAAACAGTCTCTGCTGTGACAAACAGATGCACAGCCAGTATCAAATAAGCCTGACCTTGATTTTTAATGTTCACGCTACTAGCACTCACTTTTGCCATGTAAAAGATAATACTATTGAATGACGTACGCAACCATCGCTTTCAAATAAGAATATTACAGTGTGACTATTTGGGGGGCAAAGGCTGAAAGAGGAACAAGGACTGATCTTCTATAGCGCCTGGTCCCTCCTCTGAGGGGACACGCTCGGGAACCGAGCGCTCTCAAGACAAGTCCCTCGGAGGACGGGGCTCTGCATCAGCCCTGCCAAAAAGGCCTCTCCCCCCGAGATATTTTCTTTCAGCCTTGCTCAGAGCAGCAGCAATGGCAACAATAACGAAAATCAGATACCACATTGACTCTGCCTTTAGCACCTTTGGTTTGAGAGAACATTTATTTTTGGAAGCATATTTCTCACGAAGGTTTTCTTAAATTATTACCCTCAGTACGCAGCAGAGGTAAGGCTGTTTACTTGCCTTTTAGTGCGTTTTAATTGCGTGAGAAGTTTGAAAGGTTTTTTTTTTTTCATTACTTGAATCATTTGGGACAAAAGGCATCTGGCACTGGATATTTAAATAAGACCTGTCAGAACTGTAAAATTAGTTTTATGTTTTAATAAATGTACTTTAAATATCTCAAATATAATTCTCTGTTCGAAGCACAAGCGTTTGGATTTAGAAAACAGACCCCATGCTAAGTCGCGATATAAAAGTGAATGAAGTACAAGACTAAGCCAGTCCTCCTCCGCGGGCTACAAACACGAGCCGCGAGGAAGAGAGGCAGGATCTCTAACAGCTTCTTTTTGCCGTTCTGGGTTTCAAGAGCCAGTACTGACAGTGTAGGATCTCTATGGTGTTATTTGTTGCTGAGCCCGGTTTCGATGCATCTAGAGGCGCACCCCATCCAAAAAGCTCAGATTCACTCCCACGTTTACTTCTACGTGAACTTTCGCGGTGTTGCCCAAACGTCTCGGTTCAGGCTCGGCTGTACACCTGCAGGCGCTTTTACTGAAAGCCCCAGTTCTGTCGCGATTTATCACTCGTATCGTTCCATTGCAAAAACCTCAGCGCACGGAAAGCCCCGCGGGAGCCCAGCAGGGCCTTTCCCAGCGGCAGGCCCTTCCGGAGCCCGCACCGGCTGCGTTTCTCCCGGCTCGCCCAGGCAATCCCGTCGGAGCCGCGGCGCCCCGCGGCCAGGGAACGCCGCACGGCCCACGGAGCGGCAGCCGGCCGGGGGAACCGGAGCCCGTTCTGCAGCGCCATGCAGCCCGGCGCCGAGCTGCTGCTGCCGCTTTCCGCCAGGTCCCCGTCCAGCGCGAAGGGTTAAAATCCATCCCCCACCGGGCACGACCGAAAGGGAGACTAAAAAGCAGGACGCTGGCGAACGAGGGCAGCGGGCGGCCGAGGGCCCGTGGCCGGGCGCTCGGCCCACAACAGGCGCAGCCGAGCGTGTCCGGCGGCGGACAGCCACGGCGCCGAGGGCTGCGAGCGGGGCGCTGGCGAGCCCTTCTCACGGCGGGGCAACCGGCCGCGGCGGCGGGCAAAACCGCTCCTCGCTCGCGCCCCCTCACCGGGGCTTTCCCGCGTTGTCCTTCCCCGCCGCGGCATTCGCGGCGCTCAAAACCGGCAGGTCAGGCATCCCCGCGTGGCGCACGGAGCGCTTCCCCTCGGGCTGCCGCGGCTTCCCCGCCGCTTCCCGAGTGGACTTCCGAGGGCGGCAGGATTTACTGGGTAGCGAGCCGACCCCTCGGCTGCGGCGGGCGAGAGCGCCTCACGTTAAGTGCCGCTAATGCGTTTTGCATTTGTGCTTGGGGGCAGGAAATCTCAACTTCCAGTGCCAAGGGGTTAATTATAATTTATATAGCAAGATCTCAGGCTGTGGGGTTTTTTTTTTCCCTCCAGCTAATTAAGAGGTACAATTACCTCTGAGAATCAAAGGGATATTTTGGTGCCCAGCTCATAGAAACAGATTACAGGCACTTAAAAGACAAGGACATCCTAGCTTTTCTACACACGCTTAATTTTTGATTTAGACCATTAGAGGGAAACTGTCATATTCCTATTCCAGTATTGCAATGCATGAAGAACGCCTACGACAGCAGATGCAATATGGTAACACACTGTGTTGCTGCTTTCCTAGTGATTTCCTAAGTTTCCAATGATACATTTTACTGATGTATCACCTGCCACTCAGGCATCTTCCAAAACTTCCTGCTTACTAATTAGCAAGGCTTCGTGATATCTTGGAGGGGGGTAATAACCGGCCAGAGCAGCCGGTGGTCAGAGCGCAAGCCCGTGGCTGCTTGCTCCCAAGCTGAGGAGCAGGCACATGAATATTATCGCTTATTCCCAGGAAACCACTTGAAACTGGATGGTGAACAAAGTTACTGTGGCCGCAGAGACTGGCCGTGGAGGCGCGCAGCCTGTGCCGGCCCGTCTGCACTCCCTCTCCGCCTGACGGCCCGCGGTGAGCAGATGGGGACCACTCGCCACGAGGCCCTGGAAGCTGGGGCTGAGGGATAATTGGCACCGCTGGTGCCCAGGGTTTCGGCACGGGCACCCACGGGCACCCACAGGCAGGTGCACGCGTAAAGCGCGGCTGGGCAACGGGGCGGGCTGGCGGATAGCACCCTTGGGACTCGCCTCCACCAGCTCCGCGCCAGCTGGACGCTCAGCAGACGCTGCCGGGTGCAGCACGGAGGTGCCACCTTGGGCAGGCTCGCGCTCGGGCTGGAGGCGAGGGCGTTTTTAAGAGCGAGTCAATCACTTCTCGTAATCTCTGGCCGTCGGCTGCTTTGCTTCGTGTTTGTGCAAAGGTTTAACAGTTGCCATAAACCTGCGTTCTCTTTCTCACCACTTCCAGAGGTGTTTGCTGAGCCATTTGCAAAAGGTTAACGTAATTGAATATTCAGATGTCGGGAGAGGGGGTTTGGGTTGAGGACAGCAAGAAAAGGTTCTGGGGGACCCTTAAAGTCCTGCTCTGGGGAGTCACTGGAGCTACACACACAACAGAGGCTGCAGCCTCGGCCAGGCTTGGCACAGGCTGTGCAAACACCTATTCCGTCAGTCGTTATTCCTTAGGGATGCAGTGGGCACTGTGGGAAATGAAGCACTTCTGTTAAAAACTGGTGCTGTATGATTGTCAGCAGCCCACATAGGCTGCAGGCAGGCTGTCACGCATCTGTATCAGCAGCCTTTCCCTCACCTAAAACATAGCTCGGAAGCACACACGAGGCCGGCGGTGGCAATGAAGCCCAGCGATTTTTCTAAAGAAGGGGTCAGTGTTAGCACAGTTAGTGTCCATCTGTTCGGGCTGAAATGGAGCATGTACTACCGAAGCCAACAGGGGAACTCAGCAACTGGCATCCAGCATCACCTACCCTCTGCCTACGGCTTGATTAAATCGTTTCTGGTTTATCTGGCTGCCCTTTGATCTGCATCCTTTGCTGACAGCGGCAAGCTCACTGGGTTGAATTTGCCACAAAGCGGCGGAAATCCACAAACCAAAACCACACTGTGTAAAGCATTATTGTTAAATTACGAGGAGATAACGCAGTCAACACCTCGGCACGGACAGATGCTGATTGAGATTGCTCATCTCAAAGGGGTTCTGAGAAGCTAATTTGAAACCTGACATTTAAGAGCTCTGTGGCCTTAACAATGCATCTCCTGTGGCTTTAGGCTCTTCGTTGACCAAAAACTTCCCCGATTTAATGGCCTGTTTTTTAACAGCAGTCCTAGATGTATCCATCCCTTTAACCACTCCTCCGCAGGCAGTTGTCAGGAAAAGGGCAAATCAGTTGTCACAAGAAGTTTTACAAGAACATCTACAAATGATACAATCCCGTGTCAAACAGAGCAGTAACTGTGTTTCCTCCAGTACTACGGCAGTCACAGAACGGAATACTCCATTTAGCTGCAGGATGCTAAGTGCAAATTAGGAAGGCTTTCCTATATGAAGTTGAGAGCAATTGGGGGTATAAGATGGAGATGGTACTTCTCAGAGGGTTTATTATTCTGTACAAGAAGGGGTAAAAAAAAAAAGAAGAAGGGGGAAGAGAGAGGGAAATGAGATCTAACATATGGCCAAACTAGGAACACTCTGCCGAAGGGATAAAGATTGCAGCAGCATTGCATGTGCCCAGCTGATCGGAAAATCCAGACCGTCTTTCCTAACATCAGGTATATGATGGGTGCTAGTGCAGGAAAGAAATTAACAGGCTGGAAAAGGACCTGGCTCAGCACTGGAAAAAGCAAGGTGGGAATTACAAAACCGTTGCATGCAGTCATGGCCGAAGCCACTAACCTGCACCGAAGCTCAGTGAACAGGACTTGCAAATGCTTAATCAGCAACACGACCAAGTTATAAAGGAAAGAAAAAGAAAGGAAGGGCAGATCCGGAGGGAAATACATATGTTCCAGCATTACCTTTCCTTACAGCTCACTATTTATTGAAGAAGCAGCAAAAGCGCCAGTGCACTTTAGAATACAAACGCTGACACTGAAATTCAGAGTCCTGAACTGCTTCCAACAGGGAAAATATACTGACCGCAGTCTGTTTGGAGGTCAAACAAAATCAATAGCCTTTCTCTCCAGTCTGTCTCTAGACTAAGCTTCTTTCAAAGACATCCAGAGAAAATGGATCATCTTTTGTTGTTGTGTGTGGTTTTGGGTTGGGCTTTTTTGTTTTGTTTTTTTTTAAGTGGTCAAACATTCATACAAGTATAAGAAACTCCTTCCTCCCTCGACATACTGAAAGGATTGTATAGAGGTCAAAACTGCCCATCAGTTTTACTACACAATAGATGAGCTATCCAAATCTTGGGGAGGAAACCAAGCTGGAAGCTGCTTAACACTTGGGAAGAGAGGAAAAAATAAATCAATGTATTTTCTTGATCAGGGGGTATATTTAAAGCTGGTTATCAATTAGTTCAACACAGTTTGCCATTAAAGAGCACAACAATTTAGCCCCAGGAGCTGAAATTTGCTGTGTTTCCTCGGATTCTTCCTGCTGAGAGACAGATATTGGTTTTAGCCAGGTCAGACACCAAGGAGAAGGACTGAGGCTGAAAGTCACAATCACAACGTTGGACTGTGAAGGGACGCCTGACAACAGATACAACAGGACTGTAAAACAGTCTGGAGTTTGGGAAGCACTCTAAAGAGACAGGCTCAAGCCAAGAGATTTCTTTCACCTCTGCCTTTCTTCCCCACTCAAAGGGCAAAGTAAACTGGTTTAACGTCCTGAAAGAGGTAAAGATGACGAGGTATTGGTTATGGCAGTGGTGCGCAAAGCTTGCCTCTCCACGCCACAGTGCAGGCCTTTTAACACCAACTACAGATTATTCCATCCTGCACAATGTAGACTCCTTACAGATGTAAGTGGTCACCCCAACAATATGTATGGAGAATTTTGCCTCCATTCCATTTTTACAGAATACAAATTCCTTAAAATCGCAATACAAAACCACAAGGAGGACAGAGAGAGACAGACCTCCAGAACAGGCCTCCTGAGGGTCCCACTGAATTCCCCCAAAGGAGACCCACTGCCTTCAAAGCAACAGATCACTGACTGTCTGCCAGGTCTGTCCTGAGAGTTGGTGTTGAAAGACAGGCACAGAATCACAGAGTCATTTAGGTGGGTAAGGATCTCCAGAGGTCATCTGGCTCAATCCTGGGCTCAAGGACGATCATCAGGGTCAGAGACCATCACTCCTTAGCTGGGCTCCAGCACCCCTGCAATGGGTTTCTCCCCCCAGGAAGGCTGACATCCTCGCATTGGTTTAAGAATACATAAGGGTGAGTAGTTACGGTGTCAGAGATACGGTTGGAGAGGGACAGACACATCCACAGCTGCCTTGAGCCCCAGCAGCAGTGGTCCAGACAGAGTGGCTTGCAGCAGAAGCCCACTGCCCACGTATGTGTCCCAGCCCAGGGCAGGCCTCCACGGTCCTTGCATCCAACATCCATGGAGCCACGCTGATTCGCATTTGCTAAGTACCTTTTCAGTGCTCATTAATATACACTCTACATTACAGTCCCCACCCGCACAGCTCCTTCCTTTGGTTACCATCATGACCGTCTCCAGTATTTTGCTCTGGAGGTTGAAGCTTCCTCCCCATTCCCTGCACACCCCTCCCCGCTCTCTGCGTGCCTCCGCACTGCCGCTGGGGACTGCTAGCAGCTGTGCTCCCACATTGCCATTTTTTGCTGCTGGTATCTACACTAGCTGTGTTACAGCTACTATATGTCTGCACCTTCTATAGCTACCCTTCTGCCTGCAGCATACACATCACGTCAAAAAAAACCCCTCTTAGCATGCCAGACCTGATAACTACGAGCATCCTGACTCATCCATCCAACTGCACTCACATATGCTGCAGGAAGAAGGCTTTGTTCCACCATCCACCGAAAAGGGCACCTCATTTCGGAGGCAACATATTTAGCATCTTCTAATTAGGATCTCAGCTTCTTCTTGTGCCCACGCAGGTCTAATAGTCCTGGCACTGTGGACTTGGTACAGCCCTAGAAAATCCTGGCATAGCCCAAAACAGGTTACGGCAATGGTGCCAGCCAAGTGTTCACCCAAACTCATTATAGTTGCAAGAACAGCCAAGGCTTCCAGCTAGAAACAACAGCGCGGTTTCTTTGCAATGCCTTTTAGCTCCCCTCCTCCAGCCCTCCCAGCTGGGTCAATTTACCCAGCGACTACAAAGCTCTTAGGTTTACTTGTTAGCACCCCCAAATTAGTAGGTGTAAAGTCAATATCCTTTTCTTATTTGCCTCCTAACTTGTTGCCAGTTAAAAAACTTAACTTGAAAAAGACTGTTAAAAATGCAGATGCAGAAGCAAATTAAATAAAGGTAAGAATCACCGCTGATCAAATGTCACACAAAGACCGGGAGGCCGGGCTAACCACGCAGCACCCGACTATTATCACAGGCTAAAACTTAACAGCTTTGATTTGCCTCCCACTGGCTAAAAAGGTTTGAAATGCAAGGTCTTATCAAAGGTGCAAGACGCATGATGAACGGGAGGCACTGCTGGGCGCTTAATCTCCTTTCAGTCTCACACAGGAGGCTCAGGAACGGCTCTACAGATGTCAGTAGAGTTTCAGGAGTGCAGGCAAGAGGAAAATCAGGCCTCAGCTGTAGCAGAGAAGCAGCCTGGTGATCCTTCTGGCTCCATGGAACTAGTAGAAACATTATTTTGGATTTATACTAAAGGTATGAGGCAAGATGCTTAGCTGGTCAAATCTGGGACAACATCACTGACACCAACAGGACAAGAGCAGATTGCAGCAGCTGAGGAGTTTTCCTTCTGCCTCGACGCAGTACGTTAGCTGAAACTGGGAAATCCAAGCACCCCTCGGACCGCTTTGTCACTCACCACTGCAAAAACCAGCAACAGTAATAATGGCGTTTGCACTGAGGTTTCCCCTCACACCCATCCCACGTGGTGGGAGCCAGGGACACAACATGGCCCTCACAGCTGTCCCTGGCCCAGTGCTGAGGCCATTTGTACACGTCTTCTCCACTTTTTAGACTTCTCTGGCGTGTATATGCCGTCCTATTCTTAGCTCTCCCCTGCTGCTTCTCCACAGCGTGGGGTCTTCACCGCTTCCAACGGTTGTGGCCGATTATCCCCTGCTGCTAGAGCCCCCCGCCCCATACTTAATTGCCAGTTTCCACTCCCACTTAGTCTTGAAAAGCAGTTGAGAACAAAGGGTATAAACCAAACCATACCTGCCACACCAACTTGAAGCCTGAATCCCAAGTGTATTTTGCCTACCACATGCTCAAATGCCAACCAGAAAACATCTCAGCTGCCACCATCATCATTCAAGGCACAATACCCGCTCCTCCTCCATTGCACAAGTCCCGTTCTTTGATGGAGAACAGAAGCAGCTGAGCAGCAGGAGAGAATAAGGACTCGTCTACACTGCGCTACCTGGGACCAGATCCTTCCAGCCAAAACAGCTGCCATCCAGTTGTGATAAATGGGAAACTGCTTGTTGGAGAAGACCCAAAATTCGTTACAGTTGCAGAAGGCAGGGTCTCAGCAGATGGCAGGATTTTTTCTTATTGCTTTGGTTAGAAAGGCACACTTTTTGGCAGCAGTGGATGCAAAGGAGGAGAAGGCCTTGTATGCATCCATCTCGCTTCTGAGACACAAGGACAAAAAAAAAATAATAATAATAATCAGAGTGCTGCCCAGAGACTCTTCAAACTCAATCACTCCTGGTAGCATAAGCAAAGAAAAGAAAAGGTGCATTTCTAAAGCTATGACAACCAAAGTCAGGGAGATAGAGCTCAAGAGCCATTTAGAAGCTCTCAGCTTCTCTATCAGCAAAAAAGTATGACTCTTCTGTTTCGGGTATTCTAAAAATACTGAAAATGTATTATGGACAGAGTGTGTACTGTTGCTGGCATGGTTCATTAAGAAGGATGCTCACACAGTACAAGCCATGCTACCATCTCCCTCCAATCCCAGTGCCCCTTTCCTTCCTCACACGCAGTGAGAAAAAGATGGGGCTTTTTACTGGGCCTTCTCATTCCCTTTCCTTCTAGCATGCCTTCCCCTTCTTGCGAACGCTGAGGAGACCGCAGACGCTCTACACGTGTTCTCCTCAGCATCCGACTGGCAGGCAGTCTGGAAAATGCCAGTATTGGAACGGCCTGAATTCAGCGGTTTCTGAATGCTGATCGGACACTATTTCATTCAAGCCACAGATACTCATTTTTGGGGGGTATTTTCAGCTCCCTTTTTGGACTCTTCCAGATTTCCAAGTGTCATGCGTCAGCAATTTCTCCTCTTCAGAACTTCTTACTTTTCACCTTTCTGCCCAGACTAAGGCTCTCTGCAGTTTTAGTAGGGCACCAGGCTCTTCCCTGCTCTTCCAGACGGCCACGCAATGTTACTGGCTTTGTTAATATTTGCTGTGCTCCACCTCGCAGCTGCAGAAATTCCTAACTATCTGTTTTTTAAAAAAGCCAAGGTAAAATCTTATGCAATTGAAGTGCCTTGCTTTTTATAAAGCCTAGCACCTTTCCTGGAGAAACCCAAACCTGAAAAACAGGGATGATCTCACAGCATCTAAAATCACCAAATAATTAGTTCTGAACAAGCTGCTGATAGGGTCTCCATTATCACCCTCTCTTTAGCATCTCACCATTTGTAATGTTTTTATCCTGACAGGACGCCTATGAGGTAAGGTAATGTTGCAACTCTCATTTTAGGGATGAGGAATGGACCCACAAGGAGACGAAGAGGGAGGAAGAAATTCATACCGTGTCACTCTACGTAAGGAGCTAGGGTCCTTTGGCTGCCACTGCCCAGAGGGTCTAGCCCCAGTGTCTCATCATCTAATTTGGGGAGAGTGAAGCAGGGGAGATGCTCCAGCTGATTGCCTCAGCTGCCACCACTGGCGTAAGTCTCCGGCAAAGCAAGCTGCTCAGTTTAGGTCTCTCAGACTGCAGCCTAGCAAGGTATACGTGTTACCTTCGAGCAGAAGTGTGCTTTTTTACACATCAAATTCTGAATTTCCCATCTTGTCTTCAGTTCTTTTGAAGCAAACCCATTTTGCCTGTGAAATTCTTAGTAATACAGGGGGAGAGGGAAGAATGCGTAACAAAAAATTAATTAGAATGTTCTTAATGCAGTTATTGACATTCTTCATTTCCCCCAAGCTGCATTTCCGACAAAGGACAAATCTCAGCGGCCACTTGCTAACGCACATTAATGCATGCAGAAGGCAAAGAAGCAAATTACTACAAGTCAATTTGTTTAAGATGTTTTCCTGTTCCCTCTCCCTCAAAAGTAATTAAAAAAGCCTTTCAGAAATTCTGGGTAACCTATTCTCAGGGTACTTTTAATTGTGCCCCAAGAACCAACTTGAATTCATGACTATCCAAATGACGAGATACGGGAAAACCTCAGATACCACAATAAAAGGTTTGATAATAGACACGAAAATAAAACAACTAGAATAAACTTGAGACTCTCTCAGCCCTTGTGCATAAAATCACTCATGGTCTAGAAATATTAAAATTACGCAAACTTCTTTTAGAACTTCATCATCTCCCAGTAACCACAAGGGAGTTCCCGTATATAAATTCTGCATAAAAGTAATTTTTGTACTAATATACACAATGTGTTTCCAGAATCACAGAAGAGACAGGGAACCCCCAACTTTGTTTCTGTGTTATTTCATCACAGCCAGGAAAGAACATTTAGCAAAGCAGCTGCTCAAGCTTCACGGGAAAAAAGCGTAATCACAGCAAGGCAGGAACAGATAATATCATATTGACCTGTCTTCAGGGTCTGGCATTCACATTTTCATAAAGTGCCTAGGAAGATAAATCACTATACTAATAATATTTGTATTGATTATCTAAACTGAAGCAGCAATCGACTCCATTGTCTCACTTCCTCTTAAATTGCTCACAGATGGGATCCTATTTCCTATTCTGCATTTCTAATGGGAACACTTAAATCACAGCATAGAATTATATACACACACAAACTGTTAACAAAAACCCTTTTACGACTTGCATGAAAATAAAGATTTTTCATTTTGTAGCTCACTTTCCACTCCACATAGAAATTAAAAGTGACAAATTATCAGCAGACCTCTAAATTACTTCTCCTCGTTATTTCTGGGTACCTAATATTTACTGACAGGCAGGCCTACGTTTTCCAAAGCATGACCAGTGATTTAGGGGACTTTAATTTCAGACACAGAAATACATACATAAAATAGGTGACTGGGTTTTTTTTCCTAAAAGCCAAGACTCTTTAAGACATCTCAAGGTCCAGAAATAAGGAAATCAAAAATCACTTTACTGTCAGGAGGAGAAATGAACAACTGCTTCTGCTACAGGGGCTACTACAGGTACTTATACAAAGCAGAGTCTGCAGAGACAAATGAACTTCAGGTGCGAAACTTGCCTCAGTGGGAGTTTGGAGTAGCAGGTATCAAAAACAAAGGTTTAGGAATTTGGCAAAAAAACATATTGTTTGAAATAGGTTGTTCATAAATCAAAAAGCAAAAGGTTTGGGTTTTTTTTTCCCCAGACTTCTCATCTTGTCTAAGCAGAGCTTCCCCCTACATTGGCACAGACACAGAATACAGCAAAAAAAAAAAAGTCTTGAATGTACAGATGGTTCGTATAAGACGATTACAACATATTTCAAATGGCTGCTGAACCTTTCAGAGCCGACGCTAAGGTGACGGCAATGGAGCCTCCTGGCCGCGCCGGGAACGGGGAGGTCCAGCTCCAGCCTCGCTGTTAGCGGCTCAGCAAAGCACCGAGTTGCCTTGCAGCGCTGCCGGTTCGGCCCCGCCGCGCAAGGGAAAACTTTGCCACTGGCTGATCGCGCTGCCCAAATGAGAAGGGGAGACGTTAAAAAAAGTAATAATAAAGGAATCGGGCGATGTTGGGCAAGAGGGAAAAAAACCGAGACAACACAGCAGCTGGACAGCGAAGGCTTGCCTGGCTTAGGCCAATCACCGGCCCCATATGACTGTACAGCTGCCATGGTGAATGATCATCGCTTACGCTGAGGTCAGCTCTGCCCCCAGGCTAAGTAAGTGAAAATAAATGGTTTAGAAGATAAAAGGTCTTTTAAAAAAATTATTTGTCTTGTTGTCATGTCAAAACTGTAACGGGAAGAGACTGGAGGCAGCAATACGTAGCTTAAATAGGAAACAGCCATCCCGATGTTTCAGCTGAATAAATTACAAAGCAAATCACAGTTCATTCAGGGTATTTGCTGATCTGTACTGGGCCAGACAGGCTCTTTCGCACATACCTGGTTCCTGGGAAGAAAAGCAATTTCTGAACGTCATGCCTGTGGAAATACGTCTAATACCTTCTAGCCCTAGTCACTACTTGGGATGCATCTCCTGTCTTTCTTACAGGTTAATTCTGTGCCTTCCAGCCACAATGAGATAGTTTTTCTTCTTGCTCTTCCCAGGGGGGTCAAAATTGATTTTAACTATTCTAGGAAGGGAAAGGGTTAACCAGTTTTCCCAAGGCAGCTTGCTGTTAAGGTGCCAGAAATGCTGAGGGGAAAGAATGACTTGCTAAAGATGGGACAATGGCACTGGTATTTTGCATTTGTTTCCCGGCTTTGAGATAGAACAAATGGGAGTCATTAGTGAAATGAGTTTAGGGAGTTCTAAATTAGCTGTCAGGCTGCCAAACCCAAAGAAGTGCTATGTCAGCTCATTAATTCTGGAGAGCGCAGGATTACCCGAACCTAGGAAGGAATCCTGCAAAATTTAGAGTCAATTAAAGGAGGCTATTTTGCTATAATAATATTTTCCACACGTATTACACCTCCTCATGGAACAGAGCCCACTTCTACCGCAAATGAAATCTCCGTCGGGATGGAGTGTGGCTGATGTCTAGACAGCTGTAACGTGCCCGACATGGGCCTGTCCACTGGCATCTGTGGGATGCTCCGGCTAGAAGGGAAGGGGGGGCAGCCAGCTGCTGAGCACCTCGCCCAGCCTGGCGTGGCCGAGGAAGGAGGCACCGGCCTCCCCGAGCTCCTTGCTTCCTCCGTAAGGCTGCAGGAGGAATTCGTGTGCCCGGTGCAACCCTCCGAGCTAGAGACCTTCCTACCTGCGAAAGCACTTCTGTGCCGGGTGCAATGCCAGCGCCGAGGAACGGCCAGGACGCGTCTTCACGATAAGCGAAGGCAAAGGCTGGCATCACGCGTGCGCAGCATCTCTGCAGTTTGCCTCCCTCCTTGGTCTACCTGAGCCCAGAGTTGTTCACGCTCTGTCAGCAAACACATGCTCTGCTAACCTCTGCGAGGCTCCTGTCTGCGGAGGACGTGCTGAGTCCTGAGCTCAAACCCACCGAATTCAGTGGGAATTTTTGAAAATCCTTGGCCAGCTCAGGGCCGGGTCCTCCGGGAGGCTGAAAATGCTGGTGGCTGAAGGGAGGCTGTGAGCGAGAGCTAGCACACCTGCGCGCTGTGCCCCTTGCCTGGGGTATCTTAAAACAAGCCACTTTTACAATATAAACTAGGAGGTTTGGACTCAAGAATTTTTTTTTTAATTGGGATAGACTAAGTCAATGTTGTACTTCAGGCCAAAATACCAATGGCAATAACCCGTAACAGCTAATAACCTACCTAATAACCCAACAGCTAATAACCACATCCTATCCTTAAGTATTCCCAGGCAATCTCCTCACTGCAGATACAACTTAACTCCGGAGAGAGGGCCAGCCCAAAACACCCCTCACACTCCCCTTACATCTCTCCTCACGGCCACCACTTCACGCTGCCCCCCAGGACAACAGTAGACAGGGACACTTTAAAACAAAAATCACATGGCTGTGAAATACAAATGAGGCAAAAAATGCCTTCACCCAACCAAGAGAGCTCTGTCTCACCGAGTGAACCGGATACAAAGATAGTGAACAAACAGGATAGAATGTCTTCTGCCTTTTGTGAAATGAAAATAAATGAAAGGATCTAAGGTTTCAGGTCACTGATCCCTCTCTTCCCTATCTGTACCATTTATCGGAGGTAGAAAATAAAGGTTCCAGGTCCTTTTCTTTTTTTTTGTCAAGCTCTTTAATGGTTGTTTTTTCTCCTTCCCCCTTTCATTTTCTGAATGAAAGAACCACTTAGGAACCTGTAAAGTAATAATAAGCTTATAACAGGAATATTGTTTTTCTGAGCCAGTGCAAACTCTTTCTGAATAGGCTGAAGACATTAAAGCAAAAATGCAATTGGTAAATAGATCAGTCTTTTAATTAGTTTATAGTCTGTTAAGAGATAATATTTTGCTCACATAGATCGCCTGTTATCTAAAGATCTCAGAGCACTTTAGGAACATCAATTAACCCTTAAAAAAAAACAGCCATGGGAGATAGGTAAGTGTATTTAGATTAATTAGTGCTTCTGTGAGCAGCAGGCATTATTATTAGATTTAATTTAGTCCAATAATTGACTTATCTGTTAATGGATTCTAATTCATCTGCAAAGGGATCAAATCCATCTGATTAAAAGGATTACATCGACTCAATTAATTCTATTAACTGACTTAATTTGCCATTTAATAATTCGACACATGGGGCCAGATCTTGGCCATGAATAGGGCATAAACCAAAAATCACATACCAGAATTATTATGCCAGTAAAACTATCTATTTCAGAGCCTGCGTTTTTCTTTGCACATGGAATTTGCAGGGCAAGATGAAGCATTCAAGGGGCTTCCTCCAGCTGGATTGCTCCAGACCCCGCACTATCTCAGCTCTTCGCTGAGCCGTGGCTGGCTGGTCTTTTTGCTGTACTCATGATGGTGCCTGGAAAACAGCAATTCCCTGCCTAAGATTTGTCGCTTCCCTTCTTTTCTGGGCATTCTCTTCAACCAAGAGGTGAGAAGTTTTACAGAAGTCAATAAAAGCTTGCAATAAAACTAGTCAATTTTCCCGGTCTTCAAAGGCAGGGTAACCCTCACACACCAGCCATTTGGAAGCTGTATACGTGCACAAGAAAAGGTCACCTCTTCACTTGGACACTCTGTTCTTTAATCAGTTGTGTGTGGATGGGGGCGAGGGGAAAAAGGAGCTCAATTAGCTCGCCCATCCTCAGGACTGGCCAGTGCTAGTTGCGCGTGATGAGCACCGTGGGACACAGCCATGGCCGCACAGCTCTGCAGAGACTCCCCTGCTTCCCGCACCAAGATCGAGTCCTTATAGCCCTTGCCCAATGTTGCCTTCTCTTACTGGGACTAAGCTGGAAGGACACAGTGCCACTTCGATGAGCCAGGAAAAGGGCTTCTGGCCCCTCGATGCACCCTCCACGCTGTAAGCTCTGCAGAGCCTCCTGCTCACGGCCTTGCTGTGCTGAAGCAATGAGTCCTGCTGCTGGTGGCACACTCAGGATCACTTGTTCTGTCTCACAGCTTTCCACTTTGGCACGTTTTTCCGTTGCCCACGCTTGTGCCCGACCAGCTATAGCTATCCCGCTGGACTGCAGAGCAGGTGTCCAGCACGAGCGGTCGGCAACAGCCCTGCCTGCCGCTGTACCGCGGCTCAGCAAGTGGCAGGCAGGAGGATTCAGGGCCGGAGCCAGCTCACGTTCCAGTTTCACATCCACCTTTTCCTACGCTGCCTTTTCTCAGACACTGGCTCTTGCTTGTCCTCCCCAACCCTTTGCTGGACTGAGACGTGGTCTCTGTAATCCCGACAACGTCATTTCACCTCCACCATTATCTCCCCTTTTAGTGGGGACAGGGTTAAGAGAGTGGAGAAGCTGTGGGAGACAGCATTGTCTGCAAGGGCAGTGCAGCCAAAAAAAGAACTGGGAATTAGGCACTCCCAAATGCTAAGCCTAGCTCCAACTCGCTGTGCCAACTTGGAGACAGCAAAGGAGGAAAGAGAGAAAGGGCAGGAGGAAAAACAGCCATCTGCTGCACAAGAGGAAAGGTGTCCTGCTACCGAGGCAGATCTGACCAGCAACACTGAGATTTGGATCAAAAGTTCGCAACTGTTCAGATCCCCAGACCTGATTTAAGCCTCTCTCTGGTCTTGATCAAAGGTTACTCCATAATAATGCCTCTGGGGGAGGGGTTCCCAGCACATAATGAATCCTGTGTCATTGCCTTTGTATCCAGTTTTGGCTGTAACACAGATGGTTCTCACTTCAGTAACTCTGACATCTCTCCCCCCTTCATTATCACAGCTAGGAGCTCTGCATGGTCACATCCTGGACCTCCAGGCCCCACCTCACTGTCTCCCCGATTATCATGCTCTAAGTGTTCCTGTGCCAAGCAAGATGACGAACAGATTTCCATAACCTTTCAGCATGGCTAGAAATGGGAAGGCTTTGCAGCTTGACACATCAAGGAGTTTTATCGGTGGGAGCGGGGGAGGGAGCAGGCAGGGGCGTTAGCAAATGGACTCAATGGTCAGAGCACTTCGGGTTATTAGAAGGATGCCGGCGACCAGGAGTGGAGAGGATTTGGTGGCAAGTAGCAGTGCACGTACCGGGGAGCTCCTCAGATTGGAAATCTAAGGCTCTACAATCGTGCAGCTTTTCTACTGGCCACGAGCACTCTCCTGCGCGAGGATTTGTTGTTCAGACATGATTGCATATGTATGAAGGGGACAAGATGGGCTTTGACACATAAATTAGCACTTGTCAGCTGCTCACGGGCACACTTCCCTGCTGCACCCCACTGTAAATGCTGCCTTCTTTTACGGAGAAGAAAACTGCATCACGTTACCTGCCATTTACTGTGGGCAAGAGCGTTTCCTGAGAAGCCAGCAGCTCACATGCAGTAACTAGTTTGCATATCAAACCTGAAGAGGATGAATGCAATAAAATGACACCATAATTAGCAACCAAATGGTAGTACTTTCCACTCCTGTTTTATCGCAAAATTTTGGAATGACAAAGGACAACGTAGATGAGCCTTCGGGGCAGAGCTTTCTCTGAGCCACCGGGTCACTTTACCAAACAGCCTTGGGGGGTTCATTTCACACCGGTCAGGTACTTTCTAGCTGACGCTTGCTACAGCACAACTCACCCTGTTCCTCCGCATATGTTCACAGTGCCAGTAGCTGCCCCTCTGTGGTAGGCATGGACCATCCCTCATCCTGCTTGAAGTATCCTCTGGGAACAACTATTTTCAAACAAATGTTGACCTGCCCTTCATTGTACCCCATTTCCACCTCCACCAGCACTGCATGCGAAATCAGCATCATGCGGATATGCGTTCTGGCCAACACATACAAATAGACTTCTGCAACAACACATGAACGCACAGGGCTGTCCATCCATAACAGAAGAAAGGAACAGTACTCAAAACAGAGGAAACCCTTCCAGCAGTGGTCATTCAGGCCTAAACCAAGCGGAGCAAAAGTATCTCTGCCAAAACCATCTCAAAATGTACCAGGACTATGGAGTTTGTTCACAATTCAGTCTCTCAGCAGCACTTTTTATCATGTTTCTTGTGTGCAAGTCAAGGTGAAAACAGTTGAATCCACTGCTGGCCTACAAGCAGTTCAGTTATTTGTGTTCCAGCAGGACCCACATGCCCTGAGATCCAGCTCTTAAAGCTCCAAAATCTGCTTCATTCCAGCTCAAACTAAATATCCCTCCCCTGGAAATGAAGAGAAGGGAATGCTTCACTCAAGCATCAGACTGGATTCACCCAAACTCAGGCCAAATTCACAACCGCAGGTCCCTAAGCCTGGGGCCAGAGTTCACATGGAAAGAACTTCCCAAATCACCAACCTTGGGATCATTTGTGAATTACATGAGACACACTGTAAGCCCACCTGTTGGGCAGAGAAAGATTTTCTCTTCAAGCACCATCATACACTAATAAATTGGGGCATCACATTACTGTGGGAACTGTCTGCAGCTGGGAGATTGGGCTGACAGCCTGCTCTCACACAGCAAATCCCATGATCTTAATCTGAAAAAGGTTTTTTTCCCTCTTATCCTGTTTTTTATTGCTCATCTCGTTTTTCTTCCAAAAAGTTCTCAACCCAACATAGTGAATTAAAGCTTTTGAACTAGAGTCTGGGGATCCCAGTAAGTATTCTTACCATATTTATCTCCATCTTCTCCTTTGGCGCTGATCCTCCTGCCTAGCACTTGGATGTGTTTCCCACTTGTCCTGCTGTAGAGCTGATAGAGCCGAAGCTGCTTCCTGCTCACATCGTCCCTTGCTCGCGTTTGGTTCTCCACGTGTATCCGAAAATCTACATTCTCCTCGGCAGCAAACATCTGAAAGCGGTAAGGGGAGAGATGAGAGAGAACAGGCTATGAAACAAAATAAGCATCTTGGATAGAAAGATTACACATCAACCTGCCAAAGGGCACATGGCGCAACAGTACTTGAATTTGGCTGGCCTTCACTTGACAGTTGAGGCCACTGTATCAGGCACTCAAAATGTAATTCTACCCGGAGCTGGCTCTAGACAGTAAACCAAACCTTGATTTTAACAATCAAACTGTGTGGGTTTTTTTTGTTTTGAGTAAAAACTTCTGCTCAGTCCTGCTTTGATTTAATCCTGGTCAGCCCAACTGTCCATAAATTAGGCTCTTGCTTGCATATGCATAGCCTCTACCAGGGCAAAGGGGCATGCATGGGAGTCAGGGGGCTGACGATTCGGTTCCAAAGAAAAGGCTTTGTGCTTCACCTTCAGCAGCCACGTTGCTTCCACAGGACTAACTACTTATGCTGACATTAGCATCCTCAATTCTGAATATGCATGGACATAAAATCTACTAAGCTAAGTGGAATTTGTATATGGGGCTCTCTTCAGAGTAACGTTTTAGCCAGCTCTGCTTTTAAGCGAAGCCAGCTCATTGCTGACAGTCTACCGCTGCATCTCTGTCTGCCCCAACGGGATCGCCGCTGGGGGAGAGATCACTTGAGTCAGCGAGAGCACAAGCAGCGCACGGAGCAAAGGAGCTGTTCGCAGCAGGGATCTGCTCTCTTGAGCCACTTCCCGTGTTTTTTCTGGCCTACGGATTAAATTAACCTTAGTTAACTACAGCTTTCTAACACTACTAGAAACTTCCTCTGACACATCTGCCCTTCTCTGGAGATACTGTTTCCAACCTTAACTTAAGTTTCCCAAAAAACACTGAAACAGCATTCCTGCTTCTGCTCCAGAGTCACCCCAGCTCACCCAGGGTGAGAGGACCAGGCGACCAAGAAGTTCTGGAGAAGGCCAGCCTGAACGGGAGGCTTTGCAGCACACATCCGAAGCACTTCACGCTCAACATAAAAGAGAGAGAAATCACTCCATGATCTGAGAGCATCTGCACCACTGTGCCCACACTGCCCACACAAATCCTACGCATGGGCAACATTTTGGTGGCAGACTCCCTTCACGGGACAATAAATCATTCAGAAACCAAAAGCGGCAAAGGATTATCAAGTGACACACACACAAAACTTCTTCACAATAGGCAATTTTTAATTTGACCAAGACAAATAATGTTCAAAATCTACTCATCGTTGATGAGCTGTAATGCTGCGTACGAGCTGCAAGTGAGAGATGAAATTCCCCGCAAAATAAGAATCACATGGGAATTTAATGATGCCTAGGTTTGGGGCTGGCAAAGGAACAAAATTTACTCCTAGCAGAGTTACTACTTTTAATACATTCCAGCTACAGCATTCTTCTCCTTCAGGCTTGGATGCAACAATGTTCTGATATATTAGTGTGGGGATGGAGCGGGCAATGCAAATGGAAAAGGGTCAATAAATCCTCGCTCGGGTCCATGCCAGCCTGAAACACACAGGAGCAAGTGGCCGCAATGCACAAAGCAGTCCCACTTCAGCCTTCTGCATCTGTCATCTCATACCGGGAAAAGGTCTAAGCCAAACAGACAAATCCTCCCTGAAAGTCAAAACCTCACAAGAACTTTTTAGCTTTTCCAATTATCAAGTAGACACACCGATCAGCAGCAGGAGGAAAACTTCGGGCAGGCAGTGCTGCTTAGCACCAGCCCTTCACTAAGCAACCCAAACAAAAACATTATATTCAACACAGTGGCAACAGCAATGAGGTTCACAGGGATGTTACAGGCTCGCCTTTGCTGCCCTCATTAAATGCTGGGATTATGCTATTTGAATCCTGAGTCCTAGGAAAGAAACCAATTTAACTCTCTTATTTTACTGTCAGAAGTCAAAAGGAGCCTGCAGGAGCTAAATACACAGGTGGCACAAAAGAAGACACAGGGAGCCACTGTGTCTGAACAGACATTCAAGGTGACAACAGAGGTGAAGGACGAGGACTCTACGGTTAACAGGAGCAGTATTTCCCACCCTCCGAAAACAGTCCGGCAAGAAGCAGCGATTCAAACTCGGGAAGCAAGAGCAGAAACAGCCCTCGCACCTGCCAGGACACCGCACAAGGTTAACGGCGCTCCCGGCCTCTGCTTCAGTCCTGCTCCGCTCACTTTACTACATCCCAAGTCACCGGAGCTCAGTCTGAGCAAAGCAAGCAGGATTTGGCTTTTAACATGAATAATACTAATTTTTTTTTCTTCCTACATCTCTTCTTGTTTTCTTTTCAAATAACATTGTTACAAAGGATGCAAAAGTACTAAAAATAGAGATGTTCAAATAATGTTGACAGTCTGCCTCATAGCCACAAAAGCAAGGCTATTTGCAGTAAAGATTCTGGCTCCATCATTTTAAGATTTAAAACAGATTTTAAATCAAGATGACGTCGGTACATTGCTTTCACCACATGTTAATGAGTTTCACATTTTTTCTAGGAAAAAACAAAACAGGTGGGATTGGAAGTGGGGGGAAGGGAAGGTTGTTCTGCTTTCTTGGAAACTTCAAATAGAAAAGGCAATCTATTTTCCAAAGCACATTTTAATCGTCTCTTTGCACAGAAACACCTTTGGGGTGGATCGGCTTCCCCAGATTTCCCCTTGCTCCGTCTGATCTCCCAGGCTGTAACTACCAGGCTTCCTCCCCGTGCCCTGATCCTCCCGAGCCGCGTCCACGTGGCCAGTCCAACCGAGCCCCAGCATTTAACATTAAATGCAGTAATTGTGAAGGATGACAGCCTTCATCTTCAGCTCGCTAAAGCAATCGCCTTCTGAAGAGCTGAGAAATGGGAAAGGTTTCTCACCAGAACAGATGAGCTGTGGCCTGGCAGGGATCAGAAGGGGACCGTGAGCCCCAGCAGCAAATCCACCCGAGTACCTATCACCCCATCATCTTGCCAGCAACAGACCCGGCTCTAAAACAGTTCTCGCAGGGGGAGAAATCCTGGAAGAGGAAGGTAGAGTTACAAGTGCTCTCCTTGTGGCTGAACTGTCCCCTGGACAAGAAGCCCTGATCCAGAGAAGCACTGAAATCACCGGGATTTAGCTGTGTGCTTAAAGATAAGTACATGCTTAATCACTTTGCTGAAACAGGATGCTCTGCTGGAGCATGGCCAAAGTGAATTAGCTGTGCCAGCCTGGGTTGCATCTGGCCCACAGCAGAGAGTATCAATATTCTAAAATAAAATTTCATGCAGTGTTGATTTCATAAGATAAAACCTATTTGATCGTTGCTGAAATCCACTCTCACAGTATCCCTGCCCTAAAGAGTGTACTCCCTCAAGCAGCTAACTTTACTGAGATAAGGAAGTCCATTTATATATACCATAAGAGAGGCTCTCTTTCATAAATCTCAAAAAAAAATTAGTAACATATGCCTCCTGCAGTAACTGATCGCCAACACTCTCTCAGGAAGGTCACCTAAAACCAAGCCCGTTCCCCCCCATATATATTTCTGCAACAATCACAACCACACAAGAACGAACACAGAAATGTCTTTATCAAGTCCCAGCCACATTTAAGAACTTAAGGGCTTTAACTTCTGTTCGCCAACGCAAAATGAAATCTTCCTTTTATCGTTACTATGTGCTACTACTGCATATAAAAAACATTACATACAAAATGACTGCCTGTTCTTTTGACTTTCAGTCTGAGCATCCAGGCAACCTGCCCTGTAACCACCGATCCTGCGAGACGCGTACAACCCAAGCCCATGGAAATTTGCAGTTGCCTTTCCAATTCGCTTCAACGGACCATGGAACAGGCCCCCGGCCAAGCACCTGCACCTGCACGAAACGGCTGATTCTGCTTCTAGCTCCAGATGGGGAACAGGCTGTAGGGGACGCTCTCTAGAGATAGGAAAATGATTCCCTGTACCGCTTTATCTCCTCCAGCATTTTGTTGGGATTTGGTACTGTATTTTGTGGTCTGTTTTGCAAACCTACCCAACTGGTGTTTGCCACTGTCTATGAAGGGCAACTTGAGCGTCTCAGAATAACTGCTTTCATGTAACTCCATCTAATTCTCTGCCAGCTGTTTATAGCCTAGAAGATCTCGGCCATTAAAACAGAGAACATCAGATTCATTTTTATTTTTCCTTTCTTTTCAAGCAGTTCCTTGTACATTTATTATTTATTTATCATTACATCTTCCAGTAATAACATACGACCTACAAAGGCATACTAAAAATATGGCTGGCAATACAAACGTTTATTCAAGGGAAAAAATAGCATTCCTTTTAGAAACAACCGTCACCTCAAGGAACTGGTGCATCAGAAATGCCTCCCAGAAGTATGTGCACTTCTGACAGTAGGATGTTCTCCCATCTCTCCACCTTCTCTGTTTTACCTGCCCAGACAGTCAAGGTGGGTGCATTCAGCCCCAGCTCCTTTTCAAGCAAACACAGAAACTAGAAACAACGTCTTATCTGCCTTCAGCCAGCCCACAACGGCAAATTTTCAAGAGCTTTTTTGCAGAATGACTTTCAAACAATGAATGGGTTTCATTTTAAATGGCTTTACAATGATCCATCAATTTAAAGAATAACTATCATATTTGTTAAATCCCAGATGGAGGGCGAGGGAAAGAGAATTTTGCTGATGCAGCCTAAGGTTTCAGCATTAAGTAATCCAAGAAACGGTCAGGAATTGCAAAAGTCTCTGACAGCAATACTGCGCTGTTGGTCCTACATAAGCTTATGCCACAACTCTGCAAACACCAATGCGCTGCTTTGAACTGCAAGCAATCAAAGCCACGCCAAGGTCAATGAAATTCTGATAGTGCCAAGCCATGTTTACAGCATCTGGCTTTCAATCCAACCAACCTCTACACACGTCTCATTTTCTGTTTTTAGCTTTCCAGTAAAAGGGAACGTTAATATGTTATTGTTCACGTCACAAATTGTTACAGCCTTAGACATTCGAGGCCCACAGCACAACCAAATTAGCTGGAAGCTGGACTTTAGAATTTCCTGGTTTTTTGCTATCATACCGAGTCTCCAAACCTCATCGGAGAGCAAACCATATGTCATTCCCAAAACTGAACTAGAAATACAAAATCCCTTTCACCGAGGGCCTTCCTGATTTCCAAAGATAAACAAATCCAGCAATTCAAAGTCCTTTCAAAACCCAATCTGATAAGCAGGAAATACTTACTACCTTTCAGCCATCAACCTAATGTTAATGATTTTCGCCATGACCTTTAAACACATGAAACTTGACTTAATAAGGTCAACAAGAGGATATCCAAGACAGATCTCTCTCAAATCTGCCAAGGCGAGTAACAAACCACTTTGCTCCCATGACTTTGGCAAAACTCCTCCATGCCAATTTACAAGATTTGCTAGCTCACCATTACAGTCATTTTTCAGTCATAGAGTGAAGCATGATGTATCCCTTATTCGCTGCTTTTTCTTATTATTATTCACTGCATCTCAACTGCAAAGTCAATTCATAGCCAGGATATTGTTCGGTTCAGGTTATACGGCCTCATTAAAAGCAAGACAGTCGTGGATGTGCGCTGGCTTGACGTATTCACTTCTTTGTGCTTAGATGCACATTTGGAAATGAACCTGACACAAAGCAGCTCCGTATTCAGACGCACAGCAGGAATCCCAAGCAAATTTCTATGCATCCAACAGGAGAGAGGCTATGGTGCGGCAGTGCCAAAAATTGCACAAATTTAAGGAAACCTTTCAAAATAACAGAACTTTGTTTTCTTGTCTTACTGAACAATTTATTCCTGTTCTCCACAGAAAAATGAATTTTCCCTGAAAAATAAATATCCCTAAAGCTAAGTCAGACTCTCCGTCTTGGGAGACGTCACCTTGAATGATGGCTATACAACCTCCAGGATGCACTATAAGAAAAGGGCAACACCATGCGCCACAGAAGAGGTCACTCAACCCACAAAGCCGGACACGAGACACCCGAACTCCACAAAAGACTCCACCAACGGCATTTGCAAATGATTTCAATTGACATGCTTTGTGTTTTGACCTTTTTGTTGGGAAAAAAAGAAAAAAAAACACAACTCCATGTAGAAGTGGGAAAGTTCTATTCAAAATCCAGATGCCAAAAGACTTTGCTGCACGTGAGCTATGCCACGCTGTAGCCCGTGTCAGGAATTATGAATCATCTTTTGGCCTTGCTTCCCTCAAAAGCTGTTTCAGAAACACATTTCCCTAATATTAGAAGTCTTAATATTCTAGCTTGCGTACTTCTGTCCAGCCCGTCCACGCTCGCCTGCTCCCGGCGCGGCGCAGCGCCCTTGCGCAAGGGTCGGTGCTGAGCGTGTCCCCCCCGGGCTCCCCTGGGCCGCCCCGAAACTTCCCTCCCGGAGGCACCGCGGCCGCCCCGCGCCGAGCAGCCCAGCGCAGAGGTGGCGTCCGAATGATGCGCCGCACCCGAAGCCCCCGCGCCGCGTGGGGCTCGGTCCGCAGAGAGGCTCGATCTGCAGCGGGCCCCTTCCCTGGCGGTTACATCTCCTGCGTTGATGTGCTCCGAAACCAAGCACACTCAGAATCTAATTTCTTTGACTTGAGTGCTTTTAAGTTGCTGTAGTATGTGAAATTCAATGATGCTCACTAAAGAAACCTCTTTGTTTAATGCTTTCTAAGTAAAACGCATTTAGAGATGGAGCTGGAAAGGAGATGGAAACAAGGTGATGAGGGGGTCAAGCCTGGCTTTCCCTTTGGATTTCAGAAATGTTAAACAAGACCCAAAAAGAAGAACTTTCTAGGGTTTGGAAAAGGGGCCATACAGCTCAGCTAGGTGACATATACTTGGATCCAAAAGCGGCTTTGCAAGCTGAGCCTCATTTTCTTAGGAGAGCTGCCTGCCACGTTAGGAGGGGAAGCATATTAAAACTCCATGGACAGCACCAGAGCTTCAGGTCTCATCCTCCCTGCATCACACAGCCCCACAGAAACTTGGCTATCGTTCACCAAGCAGCCCAGCATCTTCACTGAGATCCCTCAGGACTCTCCAAGTTGGGTACTACTTGATACCCAGTTCTTTAGACCAAAGTATCCTTCAACCCTCATATGACACAGGACAGTATTATCGAGGGTGGTATGAAAACACAAGGAAGGTGTGAGGTAGTGCCAAAAAACTGGAACTTGAGAGAGTCTGAGAAACAAATGTTTTATGGCCTTCTCTCTGAATATTTTGTCATTTTCTACAGAAAGATGATGGTCACTTCAAGAAAACCAGATTTCGCCTTTTGATGACAAAATGACTCTTAGCCAGAACCATGAAAATGTACTATTTGTTGGATGGTGACATTTTAAACTTTTTCCACTAAGGGAAATGTTTCCGTCTGGGGAAGAGCAGGATTTCAGTCTTGATTAAATCAATGGTTTAAAAAAAAACAAAAACATACTCACATGAAAACAGAGAAAGCTTAGAAGGTACCAGAAGGCTTACAGGACCAGGCATCTCTAGCCAGTGCTGACTAGTTCTGCCCACTGCTTCAAAGCACAGCAGCGCTTGGGTTTTGCTCAAGTGCTGCAATGCAGTCCTCTTAGAACAGCACCAGGATCACCAGCCTCCACATCTTTACCTATATCTGTCAGTCTCCCTTTCTCACTGATCCAAAACTAGGTCACTGGCTGGAACCCAAGTCAAATTATTAATACAATTAGCAAGCGCAACGGCAGCTCGGCAATCTGCACGGGTGAGCCCACGCCGCGGGCTTCGCCCTCTCCCTCCGCGGGAGCCGGCGCGGCGCTTCACCGTCGTAGCGCAGGAGCACCGACGGGACAACGGTTGAGCTGCCCTCTCACGGGACTACCAGCACCAAAGAAACCTCCTTCCCAGTGGGACCAGTTCAGTAGCCAAGCTGTACAACTTCAGGACATCTCAAATACATGGCTCGCTGAAGCATACATTGTCTCTTGCCACTAGGTCTCTAGAGAGATATGATTCTCTGGAAATACAATTGAGAGAACTTGATTCTTTTTCTTATTTTTCCTCAAGTTGTGATTTTTTAATTCAGGGCTAGTATTATTTTACTACAGCTATCAAACAGGCAATAAGCAAGCAGGGCTTTTTCTTCTTCTTTCTTTCTTTCTTTCTTTTTAATGCTTGTTATAGCTCTACTACATACTTCCTCTCTCCACAGAAATACCCCTGCAAAGCTTGATATTATTGAGTAGCTTTCAACCATGCACTGCAGAGCCATGTATTCTCTGCATTCGTCTGGCCTTTGTTTCTAGGAATGAAATACCAATGTCTTAACAGTGTGACTTCATTTCACTACTTCATTCCAATACTTGTTCTATTTCTATCCCACTGGGTCAAACTCACCTATTGTGAGACCTCACCGATTTCAATTACATCAGGGATTAATTTGTTCCATTGCGTTGAAGCTGTTAATACGATCCTTGCTGGCTCTAGATTAGAAAAGGCACGATCGAGACCTCCCTCGCAGGCAGTGTGTTTAACAGCAGAGTCTTGATCTTCATTTTGTTCTGTTTTTTTTTCTTTGTGCCCCTTTGCCCCCCTTTTCACAACCTTCTCCTTCCTTTCTAAATTGCCATTACCAGAACTGGGTGGTCCTTCTGACTTCCACTGTTATTGGCAAAAAGTTGCCTTCCAGCAGCCTCTGCCCCATATTTGCAAGAGCGCCCAGCCCACTGAAACCAGGTCAGCCGCGTACGATCCCACCTGAAGCCACTGGACACTGCACAAACTTTGGCAAACGTTTTGCCCTCCGAAGCTCAAAGGTGCCTTTGACTGGCTGCGTGCTCAGGTGGCCTCGTTCCCCCCCGGTGCCACTGCCCACACCGCTGTTCCCACATTTCTCCTCAAGCCGCTACAGGGACTCAGCACCTTGGCTCAGACAGCCTAATCCTGCCTTCTGCCACCAGCAAGCACTTTTGCCACTACAGAAGCAATATGAAAGTAATTTTAAGGGAACATTGGCAACTTTATTTTGACAGTCTCTAGCAAATGCTGACCCTAAAGCAGGGCACAAATGCATTTTTCTTCTGCTTCCTCCTACTGTCCTGACTTGTGCCAAGCCCGTGACATCAAAGAACTAAAGTATTTATTTTCAGACAGTGCTGGCAGCTGGACTACTTTATGAGATCTGGGCACAAGTAAGATCTCAGCAAGCGATGTCAGTAATAAGTTGTCCTATGCCGCCCTCCCTTTGGAGTCTCACCTGCCCTGAGTTAGCGCGGGAGTTAAGCACAGGGCCTGATTTCTGAGTCATGGAGTGACCGCAGGTCCCGCTGCACTCAAACGCTTTCGCAGGTGCTCACTGCTGCAACTCAGGCCATTGCTCACTGAGATTAGGTCTCATGGGAAAAATTTAGCTCTTACATTTTGCAGATGGACAGGCTGGAGCACAAATTTGTCAGGTAACTGGTTCTCCATTCTGGAGTCCCCGAGCTGAGACACAAGATCAATAGAGAGTTTTAAAATTTTAACTTAACAGTTTTAAAACTGTCCTGTGGTTCCACAGGACACGGGTGATGCAATCTTGACTCAAAGTTGTCTTTTATTCAAGTGATGTCGTCTCAGGCAAGAGATACTGAAGAAGGGAGACTTAGGGCCTGCACGGGTGCAAAGCAGTTTACCTGCACTGGAGTGCTACAACTCTGTCCCGCAAGATCCATTCTGTTTTTCCATTAAAAAAAAAAATTCAGCCACTGCTTGGTTAAAATATATTCAGTAGGAAGTATTGTATAGGAAATAGAGTGATGATTCTAGAATAATAAGAACAAGTGTTTCCAAAAGATAGGGGAAAAAATAGAAGACTATTAAAATAAAAACAAACAGACAACTCAATGAACAAAATTCCCCCTTGTTTAGTGAAATACATTAAATTTCCCTGGAGGATTCGCGAGGTCACTTCAGGCTTCCATGGTGTGTGTTTGTGCACCTTGGACTGCAAGAAGCTCTAAAGAGTTAATGCTATAGCTGTCAAACTCGCCAGGCGGATTTTGAATAGTCTAGTTTCCAGGGCTCCAAGTCTGCTCCAGTGTTCTGCACTAGGTTCTCCAAAATGTACAAAGTGCCCATTTACAACTGCACTAAATATTTCTTTTCCTTTTTTTTTTTTTTTTTTTTTACTGGAAGAAACGTAAGAATAAGCCGGACTCAAATCATCCAGCTGCTTATTTAGTTCTGCTGCTCACCTTAGATCACAACGGAGCAGCACAGGGATAGGGGGAAGCCCCAGTGTCCCCTCTGAGCTGTCCCCACCTGCCAGCCCTCAGCCTGGCCACCCATCCAAGCCTAGTCGTCTTTGGTGCCAAATGTTGACTGAACAAGACGTGCCAGTGCCAAATTGGGCTGCTCCTAATTCTTCCCTCTGTGTCTACGTCCCCACCACAGTGCCGAGGGCAGATGCAGATGTGTGGACATATGCACCCTGCCTTGCACCTAGATGGCCTGGATCTTGATAGCGTATGACCATGGCAACCCAAACCCGGGTGGCAGCTGCAAGCCCTCCTGCCTCCCTAGGACCCATGGTCTCACAGCACTTATGTTGCTCTGAGCACAGGTTAGACCCTTCCTATGATGCACATCAAATCCAGCCTGCGACACACAACCCACGGAGAAAAGGCAGGAGCTTTTATTATGACCCTGGAGGATGTGTTACACTACAGCGGTGAAGGTTTCACAACAGTCCCAATCTGGAAAAATCACTGTTTTCACAAGACCGAGCTTTCCAAAACATTCCCCTTCAGGGCTGAAATCTCCTACCTCGGTTTCTCCCCAGATGGTTGCGTCAGGTTAGAGCTAAGCTCCTATTGTTGCTGCTTCACCACAGCTATTTCCAACACCTGCAAGCTCAGTGGGGGCAAAACAAAACCCCAAAACAATCCCCACCACCACCACGTCTTCCAAGGGCTGCGCTCGCCGTTCAGGAGGAAGCTTCAGTACTCATTACTTCACCACACGCTCTGCGTTCCCAGCTCGCATCAACTGTTTTGGCTTTCTTGGCACTGCCGACGCACAGCCCCTTCCTAAAAGAAGCGCAGTCCACAGCCTCTGCACACGGCTGCCCCGAGCGCCGACACGAGATGATGCGCAGCTCAGGCCCCTCAGCCACGGGCGACCACATCTTAAGAGCATCCAGGGCCCTCTGAGGCCCCTAGTGCCGCTGTGATTTTGACCAGCTGAGGTTCCCATCTAATTGGTGGCAATACGCTTACGTCTTCACATGGGTCACGCATTTCCCTGGATTTCTACATTGCTGCAGGCTGCTGCCACCACTCCTTGCCATGAACACCAGGACTTAAGCAGACCTTCTTCTAAAGTAGTTTCATCCCCGTGACCCTTTCCACCATCACCAAAGCCATCCTCCTCATGGCACCGCTACTGTTCCACGTGAGGTTTCAACGAGTCATTGCACAACAGCCACCGTCAACACCTGTGATATCCACTAAAACCAGCAATTTAATTCGGGGGGGGGGGGGGAGGCTTGACCCTAAAAAAAAAAAAAAAAAGGTGTTTCTTTCCAGCAGGGAGAAAATACTCCCTTGGAAATAAACTGCCCTGATATGAAGGAATGGGAACCATTCAACAGACTGCATTTTGCTAGTACTTCTGAGCAGTTAAAACAGGCACTTGAAAGCAAAACCTTGAGAAGAAAATGTAAAACCTATCCAGCCCAAAACCCGCACAAAGAACAAGCCCGGTCCCAGACGAGGTAGCAGCACAGCAGCGCCCGGGTCTAAACACACATCGCCTGCACCGCCAGCCGCGGGGGGAGGTTGACGCAGACCCGGAGCAGCAGCCACTCCGTGCTCCCAAGGCGGCGACTGAAGAAGCCTTTGCACGACGCTCTGCAAAGGTGAGCGGCGGTGGCCGTGGCCAGGGCGCGCTGGCAGGGCTGCCCCTCTGCTTGCCGCGCACCCCGCGTGCTGCCGGCCGAGCTCGCCGGCCGAGCACGGGGCGAAGGCGCTGGTCAGCGGTGCGGGGCGACAGCCGTGCTCTGCTCGTCCCCCCGCTTCGCCGCGTTTCCCCGCGCGGCAGCCGAGGAGCCCAGCGAAAAGTGGGAGCGGGGCTACACCCGTGGGCTGCAGGGGAACCAGGACAGCCCCCACAGCGGGGTGCTCCCTGGGACAAAAGCGACGTTCGCTCCCCTAAAAACACTTCCAAGCAATTTGTTCACTTCTTCACGTGAGACCTGAGGAGACCAGTTACTGAGACAACTGCCAGGGCCCAGATTTGAACCACTTTTGACCTTTTCTCTCCCTCCCTCTGGCAGCAGCAACTTCTTTCCAGTGCAGGTTCTCCAAATCCAAACCTGCTTGGCCATGGTAACAACAAAGAGAAGAAAACCTAAGCCCCCTACCCCAAAAAGGGGTTCTGATCCCCCTGGAAATAGGCAGGATCATTCCCCCCTTGGAACTACGATGCCATATTAAAGCACCAGCCCATCAAATCTAAAGTCACGTCTTTGGCTCTTCTGCTCGACGCTTCCTCGGGAGCACATGTCCTCCGTGTCCAGCTCCCGATGGCCACGCAGGGCCGTCAGCCAGGGAGGAGAGGCAACCGCGGTTCCTCTCCCGGCACCCAGACAACCTGGGAAAAGCCCGAAGCACAGAACTGTTTTTCCTCGTCCCAGTGCACGCATGTGGCTGAAAGGAGTCCAGCCCTTCCAAAACCCAGCCGTGGCTCAGGGCGTCTTCCTAAACACCGAGCGGCCGGAGCCCTCCCAATTCGTACAGCACCATTCAGTCAGCGGTGAAGGAACATCCCAGGTGGGACCTCCAAGATGAAAGGAGCAAAAGCAAAAGACACAGGAAATCCGAGAGATACGCGGGAAAACGCCAGAACAGTCAGGAGGAGACAGACGATCACCAGAGACTGATCTCCCCATAAAAGAAATAAACATGTGCAGTGGCGGCACAACAGCAATGGTCTGATGTTTACACAGGTAGCTCCTTTCATCCCAGTCCCTTGATGTTGTCCAAGGAACACACAGAAATCCTTGCTTCCATTGCAGAAAAGCAACTCCCTCTAGGGTAAATCATGGCAACTGCTGAGCAGCGCACAGCAGTTTTGGGCAGGATTTTCAGAACACCTTTTTCCATTGAAGTTGCAAAGAAAATACAGACGGGAGCTACTGCCGAAGGAGATTAGCCACGAGCAGCAATCTCACGTGAAAGGTGGCTTCTCCAAAAGCACACCGCTCCCATTACTCTGCTGATTTAGCAGAGATGTCTGGAGACCTTATCAAATTATCCCGTGCCACTTTTCCTCCACCCAGCTTCCCCTCTGGAAACCTTTCACTAAACTCAGCCCAGTCTTGCTCCTGCTTAGTCTGGCAAGACAACAAAATTATGGCCCAACATGGGAAAGCTGCCAGGTGGAAAGGAACCTCCTCAGGTGTCACTGCTCAGCCATGCCATGATTTGCTAGTATTTACGTGGTGCTGGAATATAAGAAAATGGTTGTGAGCAAAGACAGGAAGGTTAATCCCTCTAACAAAATCTGGAGGCACCTCAGGGAATTTCCTGAAGTTGCAGGAGTCATTTCACTCTGAGGCTAATCCATATTTATGTTGTTGATATCTCAGTTGTGCCTTTCCTTCATTCCCATAAGCCTGCCTCCAATACTGATTTTTTTCCATTCCTCCTTTTAGGATTGGCTGACATCAACTGTTTGAGACACGAAATCCTTCCCACTTGCTCCCTTCCTTCTCTACATTTAAATTTGTCTTCTCCACCATTTGGGACCTAGAGACACCTGCAACTGAACATTTTGTTTACTCCTACAAGTAGTTCCACTGTCTCCAATAGCACTACTCTGAATGGAAACGTTTGCAGGTTCGGGCCAAGGATTAAATCCGTTTTATGTCTGTATAACTACCAAAAAAATTATCAGAAACTGGTAAATACATAGCAACCTCAATGGCTCTGTGTTCCCCGAGTACAAGCCCGCTGTCTCCCGGGTGGCTCTCTCTCCTTCAGGGAAGAGTTACAGCTCTTCTGTGGAGCATCTGGTGGGGGACGCCCAGCGTGGTGGCAAACCTCTCTGGAAACACCACCCCAAGAGGAAACAGCAGGTACCAGCCAGGACGCCACGCGTCCGCGTGTCCCACGGTTACCATGTGCACCCCTCTAAGAAGAACGGTTAGCACCAGCATGGGTTCAACGGCCGAGGAAGAACCGAATCCCTGCCACATGACCGATCGAGGCTTCTGATGGTACAGCTACACAACACGCTATAGGTGCCTTCTTCCTCCTGATCTAATTAAATAAAGCGTATTACAACGTGCTCTGTAAGGCCGTGCTTGGCTGACTCGTGGAAGCACTATGGGTGGCCATGGCCTTCTCCAATTGCCAGACTAATATGAAGCTTTAGTGTCAAAATAGATTCCTCTTGCTTCGTCAGCAGTGAGGAATAACGGTAAAAGGTGCCCTTCCCCGTTGCCTCCTCACGGTCGTTTCCTCCTTGGCCTGGTCCTTACAGGGACCGTTTCCCTTTGATTTCCGGTATAGTCAGTATAATCAGATGCTTTCACTCAAACCCAGAAATCTAAGACCATTAAACAACTGAGCAAAAAGAAAGGCAGAGCAAAGCCCTCAGGACAGTGAAAGGAAAGGAGCTGTATGCAAATAAGATCTCTGCAGACCTCAAACCATGATTCACAGAGACAGTGACTTCTACACAGCTCAAAAAGCCCAATAAAATACCAACCACAATCTAGCATTTCTTTTTCTCCTTCTGATTCTCACTTGCCAGTGATGCTGGCAATATATTAGAACATATTTCCTACCCTTGGTCTTTTTCCACCATCTCCAAATAGTCTATTAAACAAATCCTGACTTGAGATATTGTTGGAAGAGGAAGGGACACAAAAGTTGTTTCCAAAAAACAAAGTACAGAGCTATGTTAAAAAAAAAAGAATGCACAGCAGGAGACATAAGATTGATCTGCCCTGTCCATTCAGTGACCCAGAGATGCTCAGAGCTGGTGTGCCACAAGAAAGGGTTAGGTTTGGAAATAGTTTTTTGGGGAAAATTAGGAAATTAGTTTGAGGAAAAATTAGGAAAATTAGCTTTTTGGGGAAACAGCTTTGGAGGCTCATGAGCAGGAGAAAGCAGGGAATTGGGACACCATGGGACGAGCCTCCCACAGCACGATGCAGCAGAAAATCACCTCCAAGGACCAAGCCCCTGGGAGCTCTCTGAAGCCACTGGTACTCAGAGGAGGCAAAGTCCTGCGGTGACACAGACTGAAGGAAGAGCAGACAGGGTGAAAAGTGGAGCAGGCCAGCAATTTACTTTAAAAAAAGAAATAAACTGTAATTTATGAAAGCCAGTCCTCAGCACTGTGTAGCTGTTCAGCGACAGCCCTCAGGCAGGGAGATGAGCACCTCCATGCTCTTCGAAGACATTTTCACCCTTTCAGTCGCACGCTCTGCCAACAGCTGACGAGTTTCCCTTTCCTTTCCCCCCAAGCTAACACGACCAAGCACCTAGAAAGCAAACGTCTGTCCTGCGTAGTCCTCTGCCAGCATACATGAGAAACATCTTTATCTACAAGCACCTCGCAAGCTATTTCTGGAACAGGGTTTTCCAGAGATGATTTTGATCAGTAATTCACTTCTTTGAAACACAGGATGCAAAATTTCCTCCATCTCTGCAAGGGAGATATTTTCTTTTGATCTTTCTGTACGCTTTGCTTGCTTTGCACAAGCTATTTTATGAAATCTAACGCGCGATGGTGCTCTTTGGACTGGTCTCTGAACCCAGTATATCACCACGGTAACCCTGCTGAAGCAGAAGACGGATAGAGCCGATTTCCATTTGAGAATATACTACTTAGTTTAAATAAATCTCTTCAAATCAACTTACCTGTGAAGACCCACCTTCATATAGCAAAACTCACATGAACTGATCATTAACTTTTCCATTAACCTTTTCTGTTTAAGATCATTTCTGCAGCACAGCCCTACCTGGAACGCTGGTCTGTGCTGAGAAGAGCCACAGATGACGTAACGTCAGATTAGACAGCGCTGCACGAAGCCCCCCAGGGCACTCAGCAGAGTTTCCAGGAGCCATCAGAGCAGAGCGAAATTTCACGCTGGAAACATTCACGACACAAGCCCGAGCTTTTCAGAAATGGCTTAGAGGTTCACATCTTGCTAACAGGCTGTATGATCAGCTCCAAAAGCTCCATGTTAAAACAGAAGAGATGTGAAACGCCTGTTTCAATATCAGCACCCAAGATTTTCCTCATCGGCCAGTTATTCTAAAGTCTACGTTGAGAGCTCGGTGAAAGCCCGTCAACCCCTTTCCCGCTTATCCTGCCAAGCGAGGAAGGGGATGGAGGTGAGCACCAAGCACCGCGGGGGATTGCTCCCACCCAGCCCCGAGGGAGACATACTCCGGTGCTTCCCAAGCCCGAGCGGCAGCCCCTGAACGCCGCTCCTGCAGCATCCCTGATGCTTTTAGCCCACGGCGCGCTAACTAACTTCTCGCGCAAGCAGCGAGCGGGTCCCTTCAGACAAACGCGGCCCCTGACCGCTGCCCACCACTGGTTCCTTCTCACAAGCTAACAGGACTGCGCGTTTCTCCGCCAGCTGTCGGCTACCGCTGCGGCGCAGACCCAGCGCAGGACACCGCGACAGTCCAGGGGAGAGACCCCAGGGAGCCACTGCGGCCGGCTCCGGGCGCCGCACGGCCGGCCCACGGGGTCGCGGCAGCAGCGCGGCTCTCCCAGGAGACAACCACTGCCGGCAACACCAGCGGCGGGCGCAGCACCTGCCGGCGCCATCCCGGAAAAGAGAAAAAACAGCTTTGGAGCAGTAACTGCACTGCGTGTCTCACTGCCGCCGTACCTCATAACAAAAGGATTGAGTGTATATTTGGCCCTTCCCGCTTCCCTGTAAAATTCCTGCCCGCACAGCGTGCTCCCTTTCCGACAAAGGGCCGGAGAGCACTTCATCGCTGCCTGCTCCTGCTTGCAGATGCAAGTGGCAGAGCCTGTGGCTGGTAAACGCCGCTTAAACAAATTATCCCCCGATGCAAACGCAAGCCTGCTGCCTCGGGATAATGGGATACGTGAGCATTTGCACTCTGACGTATCTGCTCTGCTCCATGCTGTTCCATGAAGTGCCTAGAAAACACATCAGCCATTAAGAGCGAGCAATAGAAAAAATAAATATCCTGACTTGTTGGTCTCTAAATGCTCTTTCTCCGCCCCAGCCAGCCATCGCTGCATACCTGCAAACAGCCAAGAAAGTTTTCCTTCCCCAAAGAACTTGTTTGAAACACATTCTCAAGCCCTATTATCTCTCCTGCTTATACCGCACTCCCTCCATCATCGAGAAATCTCAGCGTAATTTATAAGCCCACAAGCTCCTGCGCTAACATGCCAATAAATCACATTTATACACCACGTCGCCTACTGTTCAGAGGGCTGCAGTGCTGAGGAGCCTCCTGGCTACGTGGTCCCGCGCATGGGAATAGCTGCGGCAGGAGCGGGGCAGGGCGATGCGGGCGGAGAGGGAGCAGGAACGCCGCATTCCCGCTTTCCCACCGCCACGCGCGCCCGCGCAGCCCCTGCCGGCTAAACCCAACCCTGATGGGAACATTTAAAAAAAAGCCCTAAATCCCGTGTCTGGAGGGCACTGGGCAGAGGTGTTTTTTGAAGCATGCACGAGGCTGTAAAGAGCAGCTCCGCTGAAGGAACAGGCTTTTTTTTCCCTTCTTCTTTTTTTAAGGCTACTTAAACAAGCTAATTGCAGCCTTGAAAACGGCATCTCTGGCTCTGTCTGCTGAACTCGATCCTGCAGCTTTTGGATGGCAGTAGGTGTACAGCAGTCACGTGCTGTCGCTGGCCTGGAAGACTGTATTCTTGCAAATCATCTCTAGCTTTTGTAGAAAGCTCAGAAAACTTGTTCAGAGTAAAAGGACAGTTTTGTTCTGAAGAGGCTGGGCATTTATTTTTAAGTACACGAAGAAGCTTCCCGTCTGTGTCTTACCTCACTGTGTTTTCCCCATCTGACACATCTACGCAGACACAAAAGAGGGTTTTCTTTTTAAAATCAGCCCAAAGGAGGAGGATGTGTCTGGCTGTTTTCCCCGAGGAAAGAGGTTGCCCATCTAATAATCCCTAAACGGGCAGTGGGTTGTTAGGTTTTGCAGCGCGCCTCTGAGCCGTGATCTGCTGTGCCAGGTTGCTGGTTTTCTTTTCCACAGAGTTGCAAAACCCCTGAATAACACGGTTTGTACATGGAAGTGCTGACACAAACCTTAACTACAGCATCCTGAACATGATACCAGAATAAGGACGCTCCCTGTGTGGCCCAGCATATGGATAAATAAAGCATTTCAGCAGCCAGTGCCGACAGATCATAAACCTCCACGAGCATAAATACCAACAACAACCCCAAAAGATTAGAGGGCTTACGGGTGAGTCAGGCTGCGGTGATTTAGAGTTGGGGTGGAAGGGTCATTATTTCTGAATAGGTGGGGGTGAGCGGGCCAAAGAAATCAATAAACTATTCGGCTTTCAGGGGAGCAAGGGGCCGTGCTAATTGTGCAGGCACAAGCGCAACGTTTGCAGGTTCAGCCTGGAGATGGCCGGCTCGCCCAGCGCGGGTACGGGTAACTCGCGCTGTCTGGCTAAGGAACAAGCACGTCCCCTAAGGACGCTTGCCCGGAGGGACCTCCGCCACCGCGGGAGAGCTCCCCCGCGCACCCCGGCGTCCAGCTCCCCGCCACGCCGCTGGAAGCAGCCTCCAATCAACGCCGACGCGGGCAACGCTGATCGCCATCTCCGTTGCTTTCATTTTCAGGGAAGCTAATACACAGTTCGGATAAGGATCTCAATTGCTTTAAGCGTTGCTGTCAAGTCAGAGCTATTCAAGTGTCCGATTCTGGCACTGTACAAACAACCAACAGGCTTCCTGCCAGGGCCAGCTATTTCCAAGGGCTAGCAATCAGCTTTGGGACTAAATTCATCCCTGACAAAATAACCACACTCGCAAGTCACCCCACTTATCAGAGATGGACGGGGCCCCCAAACTGGCCACAACAGATAGCTGCCTCCCAGCGCGTATTTTCCATGCAAGGGCAGAACTCAAAGCTTTGCGGCTCCGTTCCCAGACAAACAACTGCTGAGCCACAGATGTCAAGGGCAAAAAGCAATTCCTCCATTGCTTTTTTCTCTTCTTGTTCCCCCCCTCCCCACCCCCATTCTTGCACCTTTTTTCCCCACTTTCTTTCCTGGGACTCAGCAACGGCGAAAGACACTGGTTTTAAAAGCTATCGACCAGAGAGCGAAGCCCCTTTGTCAACAGAACAAATATAACTTGGGTCCCTCCACCCGGCCCTGCAACGTACCCAAACGCCCATCTCAGGACCTACCGCAGGAGATCACACAGGGAATCTGTGGACGGTGGCAATGTCCGTGATTTCCACAAGGAAAACTGAGCTCACGAGCACATACAGGTGCAAACGGTACCAAACCTCATTCCCTGCTCACTAGGACGATGAACTAATGACCAGGTGGTAAAAGTACAGAAACCTGCTCTAATACCTCTAAGTAGTCCAGCCGGATCCATGTTGCTGCCTTTACAAAGATATTCAAGGAAAACGCTCTCTATATCAGCTGATAAAATAGCTCTAAACCTGACCAAATCATGTCAAGCTTACTGCCTCCCCTGAAGCTAAGGGATTTCGGGTTTACACGGGATCTTGAAAGCTTCTAAAATCAGCAATATCATCTTCCCTCCAGAAATAAATTCCTCAATGGTTACACTGCAAAAATATTCCTAGGAATGGACAATTCTGCTGCTAATGTACTAGAGACTGCATGAAAAAAAATCAGATTAATGTTGAGCCTTATCAAAAGCATGGCATAAACCATGTGTTGAATTTAATCCAAACCAAACTGTCAATCTGCCTTCAGGATCAGATATAACAAACGTAGGAGCCTAGGGCCAGAAACGAAAAGCATAGTTTGTTTTCTAATACAAGATTTGTACTGATCTCTATTAGCTGTGCTCCTGCATGGAAATCTGTACACTGCAAATGCAGGACAAATAGGATTTCTTATCTTTCTGCTTTGCTGAGCTGGGGAAAAGTTTTGCTTGTTTGTTTTTAATTATTTTCTTATTTCAGGTTTCCCATTTTCAGGCATCACTTGCGAGCAGTTTCTGAAAATGGATCCTTTCTGAAGCGCTTTAAATAGGACAAAAAGAAAAAGAGCCATTAGAATCGTTGGCCACTTCTGACACGCAGGCGGCGGTTCCTCGGCCATCCTTTCTGCTGGCACACCGGCGGTCGCATCGACGCCCCGGGATGCTGGAGAGCGCCGTGCGCCCTCGCAGGTCCCCCGCGTCCTCCCGCGAGGCGAGACGGGCCGGAGCGCCGCGGGCTCCCGGCAGCGAAACGGCGGCGGAAAACGGACGACGGGAAGCCAGAAGGGTCCCGTTTGGTCTGGGGCCGCGGGGAGCTCGCCCCGCGGCAGGGCTAGCGCAGATCTCCGTCGGCGGAAACCCGCTGCGCAGCCTGGTGTCGTGCGGCTTCCTGGCACGCGCGGCTCCGGTGCACACGGGGGAAATCAGGCTCCCAGAAAGAAACGCAAGCTGCACAAGCAAATTCCATTTTCTCGTTTGCTAAATTCGAATGGCAATTAAATTCGTATTATCTGCTCGCTCAACATAAACAGCGCGGAAGCAGGCGCTTTGCCGCTCTGGCAGGCTTTTCCCGTCCATTTGCTTCCCCCGCAAATGACAGCAGCAGGGTCCAGCCGACCCGAGAGCCGGGGCGGATGGAGCGCGAGCCGTCGGTGGGCGATTTGGGGAGGAAGAAACCCGCCGGCTTGGGGAACCTCCCCGCCGCCAAACCGCCCGAGTCTCTCCTCCGTCGGCAGCAACCAGGAAACTACGTAAGGCAGCTACATGTCTTTGCAAAGCCAGCCCTGGGATCTGGGCTTATACATTTTGCCCCAAATCGGTAAGTCTGGCCTGCGCTTCAGCAGAATTTGCTCTGAGGCACTGAGACAACGTTATTTCAAATTCGCAAAATACGTAACATAGGCGCAGTGGCTCCTCGCTGCCTTGCCTGGGATCTGCACCGCAGACCGCAGCCGGGCACGGGCAGCTCTGCCGCCCGACCGGCGCTCGCTCTGCTCTTTAAACCCAAAGCACACGCTTTTCCGCTGGTAATTAAAAACGCTGAAGTGAAGATCTGAATGCTCCATTTTGTCCTGCAAAGTTTTCTATCAGTGATTCCCCTGGAGTTAGACCGCCTTGTCACACAAATAGGAAATTAGGCACAGAGTTTTGCATGCAATTCTAGGTGAAGTTTGCCAAAGCACTGAAAATGCGGGAGAAAAAAGCTGCGCGTACACAGCAGAAAACAGTATTCCTATAAAAGGCCCCAACAATTGGAACCGCGGTTTCCCTAGCTATTGATCGCTACGGGCTGTTTGCTATTCTGATCTCAGCTGGTCGGAAGTCTTACCAATCAGAGTAAGGTCATGACCACGGGGTCAGAAACCTGCACTACATACATCATAATTTATTTTACAGATAATCAATAGCAAATTGCACCATGCAATTTTACAGTACAGCGTCACATTGAAGCACTAATGCGACTCATACAGTATTGTAACCCCAAGGCCTGGCAGTTTAAGGGGTCAAAATCCGCTTTCGTCCTGTAGTTGTAAATCATGGCTGCAAGCGGAGCAGGAAGCCCATTAGCTATTAATTTGTACATCCGCATAACTGAGTAAAATTCCACCTACAGTTTGAACCCAACTAGGGAAAATGAGTATCAGCATCGCTTCAGCTTCACATCTGCCTTTGAGGCAACGCAACAGAACAAGCCCAAAGAGCATCAAGGCTAACGTATCGCTGAAGGTTTATATCCATACTCACCATCCACGGAGCGACAAACGGAGCAGCCGCCCGGATCAGCTCTCGCACTTGCACCTAGGCAAAGGCCCTCAAAGTAACTGAATAATCTGCATAGATTAACTTCACTTAAACCTGAATTGCCTTTCCCCCCCCCCCCTTTTGCCTGATCACCTAGCAAAAAAAGGTCAGTGTCAGAAGGGTTTATGGACACGAAATACGGTGAGCCTACAGCCAGGCACTCGGCACGGCAGGAATCCCAGCTCAGGAGACGTCAAAGCCGCGCAGCGTCCATCAGACGCTCCACGTCTAGCTACGGGAGCAAACGCAATTTGCAGCACTTGGGTGCCGCGTTTGATGACGTGAACGCTTGTCAGGTAGGAACCGAATTGCGAAACCCGTCTTTCCCTTCTGAGTAAATTCTCACAAGCAACCAGGAGACCACCACTCTTTAGATGGTTCATCGCAGCAGAGAAGTAGTAAAGCTCCCTTCTACCAATCCTGCCTTTCATCCAGTTTTCTGACTTACGTTCCCAGGGCCTGGGGAAACGTACCTTGCTGGCCATGCCTATGATCATGCAGCACACGCACTATCACCCTAGTTATTTTATATGCTTTCCACTCTTTCCTGTATTTTTGTGTTAATTCTGTATTTTTGCAGAAGACTAGCTCAGGGTATTCCAAAAGATACAACAGCTTTTTAACAAGCTGTCCTTAAAAACGGTGCCAAAGATAGCATTTTAGCAGGAAAGAAAGGGGTCTGCAGTATGCATCAGAAGAAAAACGATGTAGGAGCAATAAGCAGTGGTGGAAATACCTAGTAGGAAGAGCAATCCGTTATTAATTAATTGCTACACTCCGGTATTTGCACGGATGCAATATGCAGGTCCCAGGGAACTTCGCCAAGGTTTAACATTAATTAATCTCAATGTGATTTTTATTATAAAGTGTTACCAGAGGAGTCACTGGACACCCAGGTCCCTTCCCGTTAGAGGCTGCATCCCTTCAGCGCCCCGGTCCAGGCGTTCGCTGCCTCCAACCCCGCAGCCACCTCGGGCAGAGATGATTCCTACTCTGCCAAACTCGCTTGGTGCCATTAAAATTTTCAAGCCTGTTTTGCCTCAGTTTCCATTTGTTATAATTTATCCTGTTGGGGTATTCAGCGTAAACTTTGGCTTAAACCGCGCCTCCACCTGGATGCCTCTCGACCCCACGTCCAGCCAAAACCAGAGGACGGGGAGACATGTCCACCTGCCTGGCGTCGCCCCTGCACCCTGTGCCTCCTCGGGGCTGCTCCGGGCCCCCGAAACGCCCCCCAGGGCACCCCGAGACCTTGCCCGGGGAGGCGCGAGGACACGGCTCTCCGGCAGGTCCGGGCGGGCGTCCCGGCGACGGCTGCCCCCGGCCCCGCTGCCCGGAGCGGTGCTGGCCAGCGGGACCCCGCGGCGCCGGCAGCCGCCCCGAGCCGCGGCGCGCCCCCCTCTGCCGGGGCTCTGCCCGGAGAAGCGCAGAGGCGCCCCGCTGCCGCCTCGCTGTCCCGAAGACCTGCCCTGAGCAACGCGGCCCGGCCGGGCGCTGCCCTCGCCGCCAGCCGCCTCCGCAGGCGCGAGCCCGCGGGCCGGGCCTAGGGACGGCCCCGCGATCACCCAGCACTGTGCAGCCCCCGATCTTCCTCGTCCGCTTCCAGCTTTCCCTGCTGGAAGGGGATTTTACCTTACCAAGGAGCACCGCGCACGAAGGCGCAGCGATGAGCCCGGCGGGTTCGCCGCCAGCCCGGGGCAGGAGCTGTTTGCAGAGCGATGCTGTTAGATACGGCGCCTGAAGGAAACGGGCCGATACATCGGGGGGAGGAGTGCGGTTCTTCTTTCACTGCGGTCGGCACGGCCCCTTTTCCAGGGGCTGCCACGGCGGGTAGCAGGTACCCGCACGGAAAAGGAAGCCCGTGCCACGAGCAGGGTGCAGTTGCGGACAACGCTGCTGTGCATTTCAGCTTAAAGTCCAAACTGTTCTTGCAGGCAAAAACGGACAGGCAGGCGTCCAAGCGTCGCCTCTGCGAGCCGAGCTCTGGCTCTGCCTGCTGCCACAGCCCGTGGGTGATCCAAACAAAAAAGCCCCGTGAAGGGAGAAAAAGGATACGGGCCTGCTGGGGCCACGGAGCAGCGTGCAAAACCCAGCGGCTGCAGCAGCAGAGCGGAGCGCGGCCCTGCTTCGCTGCGGACTCGTGCTCCCGGACGCGTCTCGGGAGGCCCCGTCCGCCAGCTCAGCCCGGGGCAGGGCCCTCGCGCGGAGCTGCGCGCCCAAGCGTCGGCAGCGTCGAAGCGACCGCGGGGAGAGCCCGCGCGAGGGGCCTCGGCGGGCCCGGAGGAGCCACCTGCGCACGCACGCGGACCCAGGCGCTATTGCAGCAACAGCCACTTCTTTTCTTTTCTTTTTTTAAGGTCACGACCTGAATGCATTTTTCACCTACTCTAACGAAATATCTAAAATGTCGTATATGGGAAAAACCAAAGCAAAAGACAACATTGCTCAGCACGGGCGGGCTCTCGTGTGCAGTTTGGGCAGAAACACTTTCCCAATGGGTTTCCCTGCTCCGGGGGTGGGCTCAGAGCGAGGAGAGCAGAGAGAAAGATAGGAGGTTTCATGGCTCCTGAGGAACCAGAGAGACCCGTAAAACTACTAAAAGGATCTGGGGAGTAGGTTGCAAATCCAAAAGGAGGATTTGCAGCAAGTGTTTCTCTTGCACGTAGACCCCTAGCATGGAGAGACGTCCCCTCGCTCAGCCGAAACCCCTTTCCAGCCCACGGAAAAAGCCGCCCAGGACACGGCCGCAGGAGAAGCAGCTTGGCGCTTTCGGGTCACGGCAAAGGAAACTTTTCCCGGTTGCTGCCTGAGTCGCTCAGCCGCTGTTAGTCCATGAAGGGCGTCGCTCCCCCCCTCGCCGGGCAGCTCCCTGCCACGGCACACACAGCGGGTGCCCGATGTCGGCTGCGGGACATCGGCGATTTGAGCCCCGCGGCTGCTGCATCACACATCCGGCCCGGTTCCCGCGGCGCGCTCTCCCCCAGCACGGCCAGGCTCTCTTCACCCCCCCCCCCGATGCCCCTCGCACGCCTCTGGGCGCTTGGGAATAGCTGCACGCTGCAACGTGCGCCAAGCCTGCGGATCCGAGCGCCTGAGCCGCGGCTCGGCCGTGCGGCCCGCTGCCACAGTGCATCCGGAAAACACCACGCCTGAGAATCCCGACGGGGTCTGCACGCTTGTTTCTGCCTTCCTGCACGCCGTAAAGCAGCTCTGCCTCGGCAAATCTGTTTGCCAAACGCGTCTTTGAGGGACCTTCGGAGCAGCGCCTGGCCCAGCCCGTTCAGGGTGCGAGGAGCCTGGCGAGCAAACGCGGACGGGGCCGGGCAAGGCCGCCGAGCACGGCCACCGCGGCGCGGCAGCGTGGCCCCGCCGCGAAGCAGAGCGCCGTGTCGAGGGCAACGCAGCGCTCTTCGCTCCTCCAACGCATCTGCTCCATCGCGCCCGCTGGAGACCCCCTGCCGCTGAGCGGTGGGACGGGTGACAAAAAGCAAATAAAAGGGGGCAAAAAAGGGGGTATTCCTTCAAAGCTGGGGGAGAGGAGAAATGCCAGCTTGAGAAACCCCAGCAAAAGCACAAGTCAAAAGTGCTGGCTATAGCACGTCGGCCACAGAAGGGCAGGAGGCTGTTGGCAGCTCTGCAGACGTGGGGCAAGCCTTTCCTCGGCTCCTCGCGACAGCATTTACGAGCGAGCTGTAACGCCCGTTCTGGCACCTGCGTGCGAGCAGCGCGGGCGTCCGGACTCGCAGCGCATCGATTCCAGCCTCGCGGCTGCGGCAAGGGAGCCGACGCGTGGCCGGAGCAGGGGCGGCCGGGAGCGCCGCCAGCCTCGCCTGCTCCTCCCCGAGTCCAGCACCCGGGGATAGACGGCGAGACACGAGCAGGGCACGGGGGCACGTTCGGGACGCAACATTTTGTGCATCGGTGGGATGAGTCAGCAGGGGAGGAAAACAAAAAAATCACTGGTGGCAAGAGCACGAGCTTTTCCTCGAGAGCAAGGGGGTTTTCAAAGGGAGAAAAAATAATGCTTGCTACACAACGAAATCCTGACTGCGCCGGTTTTGGATGACTCCACCCGGAGGCAGACCGCGCGAGCGGGCGCTGAGGCAGCCACCGCGGGCCCGGGGGCGGCGCAGAGCCACGAGCACGGTGCGGCACCCCACGGGCTCAGCTGCGGCCCGCGACGGGGTCACCGCGCTGCAGGGACCAAACCCTGCCCAGGGACCCCCGGCTACGGACGCCCGCTCCGAGGAGCCCCAGCTCCCGCAGGCCACGACGGCAGGCGGATGCCACCGGAGCGGCGGCTCTCCTGGCCGCAGCGGCTCCCCGAATCCCGTCCCACCCGGGACGCGCAGCGCCCACCCCAGCCCCGTCCTCTGACCTCGTGTTCCCCTCCGGAGCCAACCCCCAGGCTGGGGCTGAACCTACCAGAGCCGCAAAAGCAAAGCACTCAGCCCTGCACAGGCCTCCCCTCCCGCCGCCCCAGGCGCTCCCGGCCCCCGGCCGCCCCAGCGCGGAGCAAGGGCCGAGCACGCGCCCTTCACGGGGAGCCGACGCCATGGATGCTCCCGGCAGGCAGCACCGCGGGCAGGCAGCAGGGCCGGCCCGAAGCCCAGGCGCAGCCCAGCACCCAGGCGGCACAGAAAGACATGAGATGCAGGGAACGGAGAGGACAAATTGCTCCTGGAGGTGGGAAAAGACAGCGGGAGGATTAAACCGAAGAATATTAAATACAAGCGACAGAGGGAGAGTTCAGTTACTGGCGGTGAAAGGGCATCCCTGCGAACAAGCCGCGTGAATCAGCGCGTATCTCCGGCATTCCCCAGGACATCGGCTCTGCTTCCACCGAGGAGGTTCCCAAGAGGCAAGAGAAGGAAACCAGCCAGGGACACTGCTGCCGCGGGGGTAAGGAGCTGGCAAACGAGCTGCCCCCCTCGCAGCCCTGCTCGGCGGAGCCCGCGCACCGCTGCACCCTGCAGCACGCCGGCACCGGCCCAAAGCTCCCCTCCCTCCTCCGGGGCCCCCGCCGCCACGGCGCCCACCGGCCGCTAGCGAAACGCTGCTCCTCGGGGCGTCCCTCGTCAGACCTGCCGGGTGCCAGCGAAGCTCCCGAGGAGGCCAACTCCGCCGGGAGTCCGAAAACTGGTCCTGCAAACCCCCACGCTGGTTTGGCTTCCTCTGCCCTCCCCATCGCCCCGAGGGCCAACACCCGTCCCAGCCACCGCAGCCGCCGCGCGGCGACGCAGAGCCGAACGCCCCAGAAAGACAAACGGGGCAAACGGAACAAACGGAGTGAATTTACGGGTGGCTGCAATATTCCGAGGGGCCACGAGAAAGGGGAGTTTAGCCAGCAGGTGAGCTAAAGCATCGTCTAACTGCGCCCATCTTACGCGTCAATACATCGCACCCTGGCAAAAGTCTTAATACACGAATAACTAAGAGAGAAAATATCCGAATCATGCTCTGAAGGCATTTTTACTGTCACATGCAAAACCACAAAGTAAGATGCGGAAGCAAAGGGGCATAATTCTAAAAATAACATGTAGGATGCTGCACCAATCGTGACTTTCACGGGAGGGTGAGAGTTGGCCTTATAATATAATCCATTGTAGGCATTCCTAAATCTCCCCAACACAACACAGAGCTCTTTAAGCAAAACTAAACAATTTCCTTTAGCCTAAATAAATATTAAACCTAAGTGATGCATTAATTTACTCTAGTTCACCAAAGGCTAACTCCTACCCAAACTGATCATTATAAAAGAAATCCTATAATCCCTCTCTCCCATTCAGGCTCAAAACATGTAATCCCGTGAATAAATCCAGAAAGAAAGTGTAGCAAAATGGGCAATAAAAACTTACAGCATTCACATCTTTTCATCTACCATTAATACTGTAAACACTCACTCAAAGGCCCTTGAGTATGACTAATCTAATGTTTTGGCTCCCAACACTAATAGCCATAATAGTGTGCCTCTCGTCGTAACACCCGGCTAGATTCGCCACCCCTCCGAGTGCCGGGAGAAGATACCTCTCGAGTGAATCCGAACGTCAAATCCTGCAAAACGCTGCAAAATCAGCACTAAATCGAGAAAGTATGGTTCTAATAGTAAGAGAGTGCAGAACTTTCTTTCTTTCTTTTTTTTTTTATTATTTTATTGCTTTGGAAGCCTGCAAGCTCCAACTGTATAAATGCCAATAACTTCCCAAGTTTTAAGGCTGCTGAAGTAAGAGATCAGATTTTAGCAAGTGCTTTCCAGGCAGCGAGCCAAAACTTTTTCTGATTCACTAAAAGCACCGAAGGGAGGGGGAGAGGGAGGGGGCTGGAGGGCTGATTAACTTCAGTTACCGCACAATCTCCAAAAAATGTCTCCCCGCTGCAGCGGGTGCCGTCGCTGCGAGCCCGGCGCAGCCTGTTATTCCTCGGGGTGGGAAAAATGCGCTGGAGCGCTGCGGCAAACGCCCGGCGACCACAGAGCAATTCACAGCTGCAGCCGCTCTGGCGACGCGGAGCCCGCGCGGCCGCGGGCAGGCTCCCGCGCGACGACGGTCACGCTGTGCGTTTGCAAAGGAGACGAGGAACAGAAATAATCTGAGCTCAGGTTTTCGGGGGGCGGGGAAGGGGTCGCTCCGGGCTCCGCTTCGGCCTGGGGGACGGAGCGCGAGGGCGAGGGGCTCGCGCGGGCCCGTCGCCGCCGGGAGCGGCAGGTGCGCGGGCGCCCGCGGGGACGGGCGCGGCGGCCCGGGGGGACGCGGCACCTGCGCCGCCAGCCCCGGCCCCCGCCGGCCCCGCGGCGCCGCCTCCTCCCGCCGGGGCGCGGCGAGCCCGGCGCCCCCCCCCCGCCCGCCCGCCCGCCCCGGCCCGCAGCACCGCGCCGCACCGCGCCGCACCGCGCCGCACCGGGCGGCCGCTCGCGGGGCTCCCGCGGCGGCTCCGCTCCTGCCCGCCCGCGCGGGCGGCACCAACGGCGGGAGCCGCCTCGGGCCGCTTCCTGCTGGATAACGGGGAGGGAGCGCGGAGCCTCCCGCTCCTGGCGAGGGCAGCCCGTGTTTTTCAAAGTCTCCGTTTTTTGGGAGTAAGTTCCCTAGGAAAAAAAAAAAAAAAAAAAAAGCAGGAGGGCGAGCAGGAGAGCGCCTGCTCTTCCAAGGCAAGTGCATCAATCAACATTGTGCAAGCCGGAGAGGCCAGCACTCCCTCTCACATCATTAGCCAGGCTAACGCACTCCAGAGGATCCCTCCAATGCAGGCTACCGGCGCAGCCGCCCCTCTCTGCCGCAGCCACCGGGGCGGCCGGCGGCACCAGGCACCGCCGCTGAGCGCGAGCGGTCACTGCAAGGCAGCGCAGCGCGAGGGGCAGCCCGCTCCCAGCGCGAGCGGCGCTCCGGCAGCTGCCGTGGGGATCATTTGAACGCGACTATAAAAACTAGAGGAAAAAGTGAAACCCCTATCCAAAACTGCCTGGCACTCAAAGGTCAGCACGCCTCCTTTGTTTCTTTTTTTTTTCTTTTTTTTTTTTTTTTACAACCAAAAGCGAAAGAGGACAGAAAGGACACGTACCTGTACCTGAAAGCACAGCAGCAGGAAATGTAAACATCTGGAGAGGAGAAAAAAAAAAAGCAACAAAAGATCAAATGATGCGGTAAAATGGTTAAAGTTTTTTTTTTTTTGCTTTGTTTTTGTTTGCAATTTTTTAAATAACACAGATCGATGCTCTGCTTATAAAAAGGCTCGGGTTCCAATTACCACCTGATTGCACGCAAAATGCAACCGGAGCCTCCAAAATGAAAGTTTTCCTTTTTCTAAAAAAAAGAAAAAAAAAAGAAAAAAGAAAAAAAAAGGAAAAAATATGCCATAATCCTTACAAGCAAGTGCAGGCTGAGAGCAGTGAATACATCGCTGAGCGAGGAGAGGGGGGAGGTCAGTGGCTTCACGCTAGCGGAGTGCAGTCCCCCACCGCCGCCCTGACATGGGAGCGATCCGGCCGGGAAGCTCCGCTCCGCGCCGTTCCGCGCCGCTCCGCGCCGCCGAGAAGTTGTGGTACCGCCCGCCTTGCCTCCTCCGAGTGACTCGCTTAGGCATCAGCTCTCCGCTCCCCCTGTCTCTCCTCCTCCTCCTCCTCTCCCTCTCTCTCTCTCTCCGCCTTTGGGGGGGATGAAGGTGCTTATTGTCAGTAACTTCCGATCATCAGCAAGTGCCCCCCCGCCGCCCCCCCGCGCAGACCGAGCCTCCTGCGCGCCGCCGCGCCCGCGCCGCTGCCCCGCGGCATCGCGGCCGCCGGCCCCGCGCAGCGCAGCGCAGCGCGCCCGCGCAGCCCCCGCCGAGCCCCGGCGGCGCGGGCTTATAAGCGCAGGGCACGGCCCGTCCGGGGAGGGCAGGGGAAAGCGAGCGCAGGAAAGTATTAAAAAAAAAGGGGGGGGGGGAGCCGAAAAGCAGGCGAGCCGGGGCTGCGCTGCGGGGCGAGGAGCCGCGCCGGCACCCCCTCCCCTCCCAGCTCGAAATGCAGGTAGCGGCGGCACTGACAGCCGCCGCTGCCCCGACAGGGCGCTGCGCTGCCGCGGAGCCCGGCGCGACGCGCACCTCCACCTTCCCCTGCCGCTGCCGGCCCGGCGCCGCAGGCGGGGGCACCCGGCGGGGCGCACGGGCTCGCCCAAAAACGCGACGGGGGGGGCGGGGGGGGACAGAAACGGGGCAGGGAAGCGGCGCTGGGAGCGGGCCGCGGCCCGCCGCGCAGAGGGGCGGCTGCCGGCCGGGCTCCGCGCAGCGCCGCGCAGCGCCGCGCAGCGCCGGGGGCGGCCGGCACGGGCGGGGGCAGCGCCCGCACCGCGCTTTGTTGCGGTGCGGAGACGCGGCTGGGCCGGGCCCGGCACCGGCACCGGCCCCGGCCCCGCGGCGGCGTGCGCGGCCCGCGGCCCTTACCTGCGCCCGGGCGGGGGCGAGCCGCGGCCCCGCCGCCCCCGGGCGCTGCCCCGCGCCGGGGCCGCCCCGCGGCCGTGCCAGGCCCTTGTTTATTACCGTCGCCGCATCTCCCACGCCGGGGTCAGGTCGTCGCGCTTTGCCCCGCGCAGCGCCCGGCGCCGCCGCCCGCCCGCTTCGGCACGCTTCGCTTGCCATCCAGCGGCGGCAGCGCGCAACGGCACCGCGGCCGCGCAGCGGCCCCGGCAGCCCCGCGGCTCCGCTGCGCTCGGGGCACAGCGCGGCCGGCCCGCGTCCTCCTCCTCGTCCTTCCTCAGGGCATCGGAGACGATTCACGCGCCTCCGTTGAGCGAGCGCGGTGACCGCTTGCCCTCTCCGAAAGCCCGTCTGCAGGAGACGAAACGCCCGGAACCATTAACCCCCGCGCGTATTCTAACGCTCAGCACAGAGCGAAACGCCAGCTAACACCTTATTAAGTGAGAGCAGAACCAGAGCTCATAACTCTCAGCTTTTTTAATTCTCCACTCAAATAACAGTGTGTTTCTCTCCGGCGTGCTGGGCCGTCTTGCTTCCACGTGCGTGTGGATCAAAGCTCTCGTGTCTTCCGCGTGTTCAGCCACGAATCAGGCAGCGTCCTTCATCTCTGGAGCTCCATCTCCACGGACCTTTCGGACATCCAACGGCACTGTTTTTCAGCCCATAGTTTACACACCCTGAGAGTCACAAAACACTTTAAGTCTGAAAACAGTAACCAAAGCAACTTCTTATAAGCCCTGCAGCAATATATACATACATATATATGAATATATATGATATTTCTAACGGACTCTGCACTTCTGTTGCACTGGGTTTACAGATCCGCAAGTTAAAAACAACCCAAACAACTCTGTGAGCAAACAGTGCCACCGACACCAGTGGGTGCAGCCCATGCAAGCAGCAGCACATCTCAGCCGTCCTCGTGAGCCCTGCAGCACTCTCGCGGTGGCCGCAGGCTGTTTCTGAGGCTGGCCAAGGGGAAGGTTGTCGGAGCTTCTTTTGGACGGTTCGGAAGCTGAGCTCACTGAAATCCCAATGCAGAAGCAGTACAAACAGACCCATGGCCTTGCAGGATGAGACGCGATCTGAACGTTTTAGCTTAGGACAAAAATATTAAATATATTCCTAATTGGCACTGATGCCTCTCTCACTTGCAGTAGACCCTCGTGGGTAATGGGCTTTTGGGGGAGGAACCCAGCCTGTCCCACCTGGCCCGTGGTGCAGCCCCCTTCTGCAAAGGCACGCTATTCCAAGTGGAAAAGCCCAGGATTCTCCATGTGCATCAGACCATCACTCCACTAAGCCTGGCCATGGCCGGTATCAGATGGTGAAGGAGATTTTGCATAGCGCACGTAACGGTTCTGCAAAGCCACCAGGAGACGGGAGGGCACAAGGAAATAATTCCTCCGTAACCCTTCCAGCCACCCATCGTCAACCAAAAGCACGAGATCTGATTACTCCTTCTCAGCTTTCCTGACCAACGAAACTAATAGCAATCACAGAATTATTCAGAGCTTTCTTAAAAAATAGACACAGGGTATGATTTGGGCCCTGATGCTTTTGCTGTCCGCAGCCAGAAGCTGCAGCGGGAGGTGCGAGGCTGGTAGCAGAGGCTCCCTGGCCCTGCACATGCCCCAAAATAGGTCAGTTCATGAACGACTTTTCCCGACCTGCTGCCTGTCAGCTCCGCTCGCCGCCCGCTCCCGAGACGTGGTACCTCAGAGGGAACGGCTGATTCGAGCCCTTCCAAATGTCCGAGCACACCTGCACGGCCGCTGCCCAGAGCTGTCTCAGACTGGTTAAAGTGAGTTTGCCGTGGACTCACCAGATGAACACGGACTGCTTTACTGTACCCAGCTTGCTGCAGAGCCCATTCGACAAGCCCTTGGCTACCATGTCGCTTTGTGCTTCCTTGGGGGAAATCGGATTTCTCCCGTTTCATGAACAGCCCTCTTCCCCTTTCCCCCTTCCTAACTTCAAAGTTATCTTTGAAGAAATAGGGTACAGGCAGAAAAACAGAGCCTGCTGTTCAGCCTCTTGTCCTTGCAGTGATCGCAGCAAGCTATTGCTCTCTATTACTATTAAGCTTATGGATTTGTCCTGGCAAGCCCCAAAGTTCAAACATTAATAGAGGTGAATTTTCGTGCCAGTTGAAAACATCTAATTTTCCTCCTTCCAGCACGATAGAAAATACCGAGCAACTGCAACAGGGAACTCAGGGCGTCTTGATCACATTTTCAAATCCAAAGTATCTCACTTAAACTGCCAACGTCTCTGCTTACCCTACCTCTCTGATAAAGGTATAATAACGATCAACACGCAGAGAGTACCCTGGCTGCCGCTATTAACTGATGTGGGCTGCATTAAGGTCCTCAGAAAGGGTATTTAAGGAGGACCATTATTTACACCCGTAAATCCTGCTGATGCAAACAGGCATTAGAAATGCACACAGGCCTCCGAGGGCCCTTGAGGGAGGTTAGATAAGGAAGAAGGGTTAGCGGTGCTTCCTGCTAGGAACCTGTCACCCTGTTCTCCCTGTACCGTGCTGAAGGATCTCTGGGCCCAAGACAAAGCGCTGAGCTTGAACTGTGAAGGCTTCAGTATTTGAGGCTCTGCTGAGAGACCAAGCCAGGATGGCCCTTCCTTCAGCAGGGCTCTTCCCGTGCAAAAAGGTTGCAAACGTGAGATTCACTCCTTCCAAAAGGAGCCCACGTTGCTAATGTGCAGCACATCACGCAAGGTCTCTCACTCTTTGCCCAGCCTTTCTGTAAGGGAATGGTTGAGCGGCGGTATGTGGATGGAGAGGATTTATCGGGCTTGCGGGAGGGCCCATGTGCTCGCTGAAACAACTGGATGTACACCATTAGCAACGCGGTAAACATGCCTCCTGCTCTGGAGAAGCCACATTTTTTCACTCTCAGGAGACAGGTCTGCTTTCTTACGGTTTCACATAACCTCTGGAACGAGAGTCTGAATCCCCCCGTGAACCACAGGAAGGATTAAAGCAGAGCCCTTAGCAAAGCGCGCTCACCTGCAGCACCTGCCCCGTCTCGGCGCCTCTCGCGGGGCTGGAGAGTGGCTGGTGGCTGAGGTTAGATGCTGACTGGCCCCATCTTCCATGCGAAATCCCAGCACGCCCCTATGATCTGAGAACATCCCAGTATCTACAGGAACGTTAATACTTCTGTACTCCATGCCTTTGTCAGGTTGGTCTGATGTAGAAATGCTAGAAATGCCATGAGTGACACATGCTGGAAGAGGTGGAAGTCCCCTCCCAAAATAGCCTAAATTATTTGCTAGCAGCCATTCCACCCTTCAGGAACCTCGCATCCGCACTTGAAACAGAGATACTGCAACAGCTCTCTGCTTTATACGGCCCACATTCGTTCTTCAAGCATGGAGTTCGGCTGAGACTTGGCTGACTCCGCAGCAGTTTAGATGCTTGCAGAGGGTTTCAGGAACCCCCAGGGTACGCAACCAAACCAAAGAAATACCAGCGAGACAAATCTCACCCTTGGGACTCTGCAGCAGGACACGAAGAGGGAACCCTCTGATGTCAGCAGGACTCCATGCGGAGATGAGGGCCTCTGGACCTCTGGTGGGGACCTGCCACTATCCACATAGGCTCTGGTGACGCAGCAAAGCCTCCTGAACGTCACCCATGTAGTTTAGGAAGCCATTGCATCCCCTTGACAGCATTTGGTTGCAATCCCATCACCCACCTCCAAGAGAAGGTCCTTTATAGAGCAACTTCTGATGTCTTTGCCTAATGTATGAGCCAGCCCAGGACTGCTGTGCAGAAATGGAAGTGGCAGGGCAAAAAAAAAATCATGAACTTGGTGCTAAAGGTTGTAAATTCAGTCCCAGAAGTAGGGAAAATCACAGGAGGTAGGGTAGACCTGCGAGCTGTGCATAGGAAAACAGAGACTCTTGGCCCTGGCCTTCGGGACCCAGCCAGGCCGGCTGTCCAACAGCAGCAGCTGCCCGGCCACCGGCCGGGCTCCCCGTTTCATTTTCAGCTGCCGTAACTGAAGAGACCTGCAGGGAGCGAGTCACCTGAACTGGACACAGCCCGAGCCTGGATGCCTCAAATAGCTAAAACTGCCAGGGGAAAACATGTTTGTTTGCTTAAGAGAGCGCACACTAGATTTTTGTTTAATTACAAAAACATTTCTCTTCAATTTTCAATCATGCAATTTATTTACTTAAACCAGACCTACATTTTGTGCCTCAGTAGTCTGGCAAAGCCCTTTAGTTTTTAAAATTTTGATAATTATCTGGAAACTGATGCTAATATTAAGCAAATCTTGGGCTACCAGCCTTGAAGAGCATGGTAGAGAGCAGAAAATAGAAGGGGCAGCTCTTTTCTCATGTATATGTGGAAAAACAGCAATGCTACTCGGTCACATGTTGCTATAAGCGTGCGTATATGCAAGTGCAGGCGTATATAAAAATAAGAGCGTTGCCACCATGCCCATTCCTTCACTGGTGAAGGCTGCTATTGGATTTGATTTCCAACGTGAGACCAGCCAGCACAGCAAATGCCCCCTGGAAAATGAACCTCTTTCTTTTAAACAGTTTATTTTCCATACAGCATATTCATGGCACAACAGCCAGTGCAGTGTGTTTCCGAGAGCTTGATATCCACTAAGTTTTATTAACCGCCACGCTGGCCAGGTAGGGTTGATCTGCTGCCGCGTGCTCCCTGTGATCTCCTCAGGTTAAGGCTTTCCAGGCACACACACAAATGCTTGAATCAAGACCACGTCCTGCAGGGCCCTCGGTGGCTTATTGGCCTAGTTACTGCTCTTCACCAGCTCAGACCGAAGCCGGATCAGAACGACCTCTCGCTCATACAGCCGCGAAGGTTGCCCCTAGTGATAAACGAGTTGCCCGTTCTCTGCTCCAGCGGTCCATATCACCGAACCAGCAGGCATTTCACAAGGCGCGAAGCAGATCCAGCAGGGCCAAGGAATGAGGGGCACGTTTGAGCAGAAACCGCACAGGCGCCCGCCACATCGGAGCACCGCAACATGCCGGCTCCGACCCCACTGCCCCAGCACCTGCGGCCCTCTGCTCCCTTACTTCCTAGGCTTAAAGGCAAAGCAGCAGCCCAGGCTCCTGTTTTACAAAGATAAAGCTTAGCTGCACGTCTCAAACCTGCTGCGTACCAGCAAATTTGTGCTTGTTTTGCTCCCCTCGTATTCTGACTCTCTGGCCTCGGATCACTTCTGTAGGTAATTCTTACTGAAAAGCAACTTGTTTCTAAGGAGGACTTTTACAGTTTAAATCCACAGTTAAAGAAACAGGCAACTTTTAGAAGGGATGTGGTGCATTCCCTGGCTTTACACAGTTTTCACACAAAAAGGCAGCTTCATCCCACGATAATAAGGGATTTTAGGAACCATTCTGCCAGGTAGGCTAGACAGACAGGGAGGGGATGCTTTGCAACCACTTCCATTTGGCAGAAGAGCCACCACAAAACAGCTCTGAATCAACAGGCAGGAGGAGAGGACTTCGGCCTCTGCACGGTGACATTTGGTCGCAACCTTGCGGGAGAAGCACAGAGAAGAGCAAATAGGACTCGAATTCAGCCAGACACAAAGCTCTGGACTAAAGCTTTGGAGGCTTGGAGCTTTGGAAGCACAAAGCACACAGCCTTCATTTGCCTTTTTTTAAATAGGCATGAAAATCCTGCAAAAGACAAAGAGCAGCAGCACGGAGAGGTGCACAGCGCAATTCCTCGAGCTCTCTCCAGCCCTCCACGCTGGCGATGCAGGAGACAGAGGAGAGTAGCCACACAGCTCTGCATCGCAGGGGTTCAAATGCAAGCAGAGCCGGTGGTGCCTTGGCTGGTTAGCAATGCTGGTGCTTTGTGCCCACCTTCCCACCGCTGGGCAGCGGTGCTCTGCCAAGCTAGCAGGCTCGGAGGCCAGGGACCTGCTGGGTATTAGCGCTTGGCCTCTGAAGTTCCCCCATTTCACTGCATGCCAAAAGAAGGGAAGCCCCACTTATCAGTTAACCCAGGATGGAGTTTAAGTTTTAGCCTGCTGGAATCGTGCACCACATGGAGGAACCAAACCAACCCAAACTGGACGTCTAACTCCTCCATGGTGGAATTGTACCGAGACTGGTGGCCGAGAAAGAGCTGGCCGGCAAGCTCAGCACAGAGCGAACGCCTACCCGCAGTCCTTCTGGCAGTTGCCCAGACTTTGGGAATGCCTGTAGGCATACAAAGTGAACTGAAATGCTGAACTGAAATACAAAGGCATAAACACAGTCAAAGCAGAAATGTGAATTCCCACACCATGCCTTCAAAACTGTAAATCAGAACATGCATAGCAGAGCTTTCCTTAACTACCAAAAAACAAAAAAAAAAACCCAAACAACCCAAATCCCCAGGGCTTTTGCATTAGGATGCCTTATGCTCGCTAGCTATGCCAAGCTACAAGTGCAGTGACGCTGGAGTGCCACAGTCTCGCTCGAGGGAAGCAGCAGCTGCAGGCAGGGCTCGAGGGCTGGCACCAGCAGGTTTACTCCCACCAAAGCCTCAGCACCTCCAGCGCTGCATTTGCCCTCCAGGGAACAGCAGCACATTAGGTTGCCCTCAGGTAAAAGCAGTTTTCTCCTGGCTGAAGGCAATTTTCCAGTTTTTAGATGGTTGATTGGTGCTTTATACCTGCTTTAAATCAGATGCCAGCCTACACCACGTGAGAAGTGCCGCTCCTGCGCTGGACTGCACTAAGCCACACCAGCACACAGGATTAAAGACAAATTCATCCTGCAAATGCAGAGCCCTAAATCTCCTGATGCAAACAGGACTAAGGGGAAAAGGATTCATGGCCTCCAGCTGTCCCTTAGGGAAAAGACCTTGCCATTAATGTGGCCACAGCAGCGTCTCACCAGGGCCCAAGCGTGGGAGCACACAGCCCCCGCCAGCCACCCTGGCAGGGCAGAGCAATCCAAAGCAGCCCAGCAGGACAGCTGCTCCATGCCCCTCTCTCCTCCCATGCACAAAGAGGATGAGATTTTTGTTTTGGCCCCTCACACATCAGAAGTACTCACACTGGTCTTCAGACAGGAGGGTTTATACTGAGAATTATTGTGTGTGTGACATGTAAAATGCGCTGGGGCTACAGAAAGAAGTGGTAGGTTTAATCCCCTCCAGGCCAGGGAACAAAAGCCGTGCTATGCTGTAGCCATTACTCCGCAAGCACAACAGTTTAGCTATCATTAGGCAGAAGAGTTTGGTAGATACTCAACCTACCTCATGTCCATGCATACCTATGCTCTTAGCTACCTGGCTCCCTCTTCCACAAGTCACAGCTCTGAAGCAGCGCGGCTCCCTCTGTTACCTGTCCGCTCTGCACAGCCAAACACATCCACACGGGCTCCTCCCGGCTTTCCTGCAGCCACCGCTCATGCGGCCCGTTGGCACCAGGGGGTACTCGGGCTTTGCGGGAGCGGGGCAGATGCTGACTGCCTCCGTGGAGAAGGCAACTCATGCACATGAACACCCATCTGCAGCCTGCAAGCCTGAATGCTCTCGCTGTTCCTGGCGCACTACACTCCCTTCTGCCCAGATTTTTACTTGTGTTTCCTAAAGCACCTAGAAGATTTTAAACACCAGCCAGTATCAACCGGACCTGACAGAAAGATAAAAGCTTCAAAGATTCTTACACGTTGTTTTAAAACAGGCACCTGGATGCCCCAAGAGAGGAGGGTACAGCGTTATTGAACATCTTAGCATCCGGATGAGAGAACAAGTACACATGCCCTCGGAAACCACCTTGCCCCAGCTCCACAGCTGACACACGCACCACTTTTACTTTTGCATAAGGCTGCATGCATTTGGGGTGGGAGGACATTTGCCTGTATAACCCTTTTCTTCGCACTGGGTCCTTGCCACCAAAGCACAGCAAAGACGTTCGATCCTGCTGGGCACACACACGGGATCCTTCACGTTCTCCTTAGTGACATCCATGCTGCTGTCCTGGTTTTAACTGGCATGCTGTTCATACACATGCTATGCAATGCAACACAGGCAGCTGTATTTAAAGCAGTTTAAAATCAACAGCAGAGACCAGATCAACATCTGGTGTGCAAAGATTCTCAGCTTTGTGAAGATTTTTTGCTGTTTTTCAGTACATCAGTAAGAGTTTTCAGTGGGGAAGGTGTTGTTAGCCTAGGACACAACCCACAAAATAGGTTACTTGGTTTCCGCTGGCAGCCGTCCATAAAACTACATCCAGTAACACAGGATCTAGTTAGTTTAGGGTCTCAGTCAAGGGACCTGATGTCTTGCCCCATTAGGACACAGGTATGGCATGACCCTATCTTTTTAGCAAAAATAATTTTGTCATTTACAAGCTGCTTGGAAGCCCAGATGAAGAGATGAAGATCTCCATATGGAATCCAGATAAAGAAAATACATCCGTCCTTCAGCATTAAGGAGAGAATAGCTGTGGAGGATGATCTGTGGTCCTTTTCCCTTGACGATAGACAACAGCTCATAGAGACTTAACAGGCAAGCTGCGCAGGACTTTTCACTGCAATGAACAGTGTAGGCCTTTTGGGTCACCAGTAACCCCTGCTTTGGGGAACAAAGATTTAAAAACCATGTAATGCATATTAAATAAACATGAAATAGAATAAAATATTGGAATAACATAAAATAAACAGCTTGGATGGCCTTCTGCAGCACATCACAGGAAACAGAGCTTAGCCAGCATGGCACAGAGTACCACGAGTCCTAGAGGGCTCAGGGGGACAGACAAGACCAGGAAAAACCCAAAGCAGCCGTCAGCCTGCCCAGCACTGCCAGCACGCAGATCCCAGCTCCAGAGAGAGCAAGGTTTGGTTCTGCTGGAACCAACTGCCCTTTCTGAATTTCTTGGGAACTAACACAACAGTGATGTCTCTTCAAACTATACACCATACACACATCTCACACCTATCCAAAGGGAGAACCCAGCATGCTACAAGCCTTTACTCTAAAGTATATCATTACTTTAAAAAAAAGAAAAGAAGTAAAGAAACTCAAAGTCTCTTATTCAGCAGCCAGCATTTTCAAGGATTTCCCCCCCCCTCCACTGAAACACCTCCTGGATTTCAATAGGATTTGGGAACTGAAACCTCCAATTGCTTTGAAACTTCCAGTACACTCATTAAATAAACCTTAGTGCTTTATCACTGGAGGAGGGGGAAAAGGAAAGCATTGAAAATGATGGCCATCTCAAGCTAAAGGAGATACAAATACAGTAGTTCAACATGTCACTCCCCTGGGCAGCTGACCTCAGCTGTGCAAAGCCCCTCCACCAGTAAAACCCCCTTGCCTGTGTCCTTCCAGCTCAGCAGCCCCGTAAGTCTCCCGGCAGCACCTTGGGAAGGATGCCCACGGGGTTTGCTTGGTAGCACTGCCCAGAAGGAGCATCACAGCTTATGTGGGAAAGCACACAGCAGCTGTCTTGAATGCTTCTGAAGGAAAGTAAGAATAGACAACCTCTGCAGGCAACCCTACACAAACCAGCGAGAAATTCCACTTCCCCGCCTTCACAGTGCATTAAATCCTAAGGCTTGGCTTCTTGGATTTATATTCCTCCATGGTTTCATTTTTCCCTAAAAAAAGTTCCAAGCTGTTAAGCTTCAAAACTTAATATTTCCTTAACTCAGAGCTTTTCAGCTCGACAGCTCTTAAACATAAACCTCTTTAATTGAAGTCTCCTGAATTAAGCTGTCTCCAGCAAGTCACCATCTCAAGCCCTGCCTGAGGAGCCTCACTCTTTCTGGGAGGATTGGTCCCTCCCCACCCAGCTGTTGCAGGCTTCTCACCACCTACCCTGTGGGGCTCCAGGCATGCTATTGAGTGGGCAGGACCTCACTCTGGAGGCTGCATGCCAAAGCACATCACTGCAGCGCTGTGTGCCCCTGCAGCAGCTTCCAGGTGCCAGCACAAAGCACTGAGTGTCTCAGGAGCAGTTTGGGGATGAGACACATCAGAGCCGCAAGCAACTGCAGGCACCGAGCAACTGGTGACATCTTGGACCCCTCAACACCGAGTCACTGCCCTCTGCCTGGGCACAGCTGAACAAGACTTTGGAGCAAGTCTGATGGCTTTGAGACAGACACAGGTCAAATTCCCTTTATGGGCACATACAAAGGAGCAGATGGGCCAGCTACAACCCCTGGGGTCTGGTACACAGCCTCTGCTGGATTTCCCAGGGGTATTAAACATAATAGGACTAAGGCCTACACTAATAACTCCAACCCCAGGCTTCACGTTGTCATTAAAGACCAAACAGATGCCACTTAGCACTTCCCACTGGAACCTTCTCTCAGCTTTGCCAAATGCAGTTGTGCAGGTTGGTATTTTCCTTGACAAGTGCCTGCCTCACCCTGCTACTTACCAAAAAAGTCAAGTAAAACAGCTCATTTGTCTAAAAACAAGGTGGTATAAAAAAATTTTCTACTGATCATTCTGAAGAGCAGTTGTAGCCTATACCTGACCTCAGAACAAGAACCTGGAAAAATATGACAGATGGGTGGGTCTTTGTCTTTGCCGTTCCCACAAAGATATACCCAAACATAGCAGTTTTTCTGCAAAATCACAGGGCCACAGCTCAGCAAAAAGATATCTCTGGAAGTCCCATTCGCCTTGCACGTGCAAAGTCTCTGGCAACCCTACAGGCAGTAAGGTACATTCAGGTAAAGCTGAATGCTCCATGCACTCAGAGGTGCAGCAGCAGAGCAGGGCTGGCCTTACTTGTAACTGCTGTTCTTTACCACAACCGAAATGAGGGCACTAGTCCCTGCTATGCTCTCAGAGATACTTCAAGTATAGCCAGGCAACACAGAAAGGAAAACAGATTCACACACTCCAGGGACACGAGTTAGCTCAGAATAGGAAGGAGATTGATGAGGTTCAGAAGCTGCAGCAGGGAAAGTGAGAAACTTTAGCAGAGAATATGATCCAGTCCACACCTGGCCTGCTGTTACAGCCGTGCATCTCTCCTGCCACACAGGGTCATGAGGTAGTGTGTCATTGATTGAGAATGCAGATTTGATCTAGGAGCCAAGGAGAAAAGTCAAGGGGAGGAGAGTAGGGCCAGAAGCTTGATCATCTGGGAAGACATTAGTTATGATTGCTTGAGCAATGAGCCTGGGAACCAGTGGGTTGGAGGAAAGAAAGGAAGAAGAGGGTGTGTGAGGAGGAGCCAACAGGTAGAATAAGGACCAGGTGGAGGAGCCTACCAGAGGAGCACTGAGCTTGCAAGGGTGCTCAAACATTGTCTAAATATTGAGAGCGCATGACTGATCAGGGAAAGACAGTGCTGCTAGCAATAGCAAGGGGAAGGAGAACAGATTGGAGGAGGAAGTAGGTGGAAAGAGAAGGATCAGAACAAGCAGGACAGAAGAAGCTTGAGAAGTAGTTGTGAACCAAGTTAGCAAGTAGAAGGCTATGACAAGATATGTAATTGGGGGATGAATAAGTTGGAAAGGACTATCTAGATCCATAAAGCAAGAGGGAGCAAGCAGAAACATCTCTCTTAGTTTGTGACCCTAAAAAAGAACCCAAGATCCCCCAACCTCCCTGTCCTTAAGTGGTCTGTGGAGATTGCAAGGGCTCAATCCCCTTTTTATCTTCATCACAGTGATCCCATGACATGTTACTGCCCCTAGCTACTCCACTGGCAGGAGGCTGAGTAGGCAAACTTTATTCCACATACTGACAAATTTATGGTGGGGAAAAACTGACCTCTGTTTTTTAAAATCAATACCAATAAATCATCTTGACAAAAGAGAAATGCACAAAGCTGCTCTAAAAGTTGTGTAGCCTTGGCAATCTGTACTACACCCAGGCAAGGTATTACATCTCCACTCTGTAGTCATCATCAATACAGATCTTTGCTATTCCTTTTACATATCACTCTCTATGACACTAGGTAGGCTGGCTTTAAAGGAGCCTAATAACACTCTAGTGCACTTACTGAGGTTACTGACTTTTTTTTAGGTTGTATTTAATTTTCTAAGTGGTGCATCTCTCCAACAGATTTATGAGATAGTGGAAAACTACAATCAAATGACTAATGAGTAAAGCTTTCCATTTAGTAATAAGGTCACCTCCAGCATTCAGGACCCTTTCCCTGCCCCTTAATTCCCCCTCACCCATACTTTTAAGCATTTCCTTCAAGTCTTCCACATGGAAATAGCTTTTAACTAAACCCCCTTCCCCACCAACACACACACATACAAGGAACACCTAAAGAACCAGTCCATGTTTCTCTTCCTCTTTTAGTTATGACCATTCTTTTCAGGCACATCTATCTATTGTCAGTAGGTCCTTCTGTCAGCTTGGGCTCTTCTTAGAACACAACTTAGTTTAAAAAGCAAAGGAACTGAAAGGGCACCATGGTCTTCCTGTGTCCCAGGATGAACGAACACGCAATTGCTCTGCTCCTCCTCCATTTTCAGATGCACACAGTTGAAGTATAAAGAAGTTCCATTAATAGTTTGTGCTACCAAAAACATTCTGCATACAGACCACTTCCAAATCTGCAGGTACATGGGGAGGTGACACTCAGTTAAAGCAATGCCAGTGTGATATATACCATCAGTGCCTCAATATACCATGATTTGCATTACTAGAGGTTTCTTAGCAAGAACATCCTTGGGAAAATATCACAATTGCAAGCCTTGGGACAAATGTAAGGAGTAACAGGAAAGAAGTTGAGAGTAAGGCATGGATAAAGGTGGCTTCTGCAGTGAGATGCCAAATAACTCTACATGTTACAAAATGGCTTCAACTCTCCCTGCAGTTATTCTTCATGAACCCCCCCCCCCCCAAACAAAACAAAAAAACAGTTAAAAAACACAGGCTTAATCTCAAAACAACTTTGAAAGTTTACATCCTCATTCAAGAGAAATTCCCTTTCTCTTAAGGGTCCTCTTGCTGATCATCCCCCTCAGTGTCTCTAGTCTTCCTGTTCTCACTTTTAACCCTCATCCTCATTACTTTTGAGTCATTGCCCTTTCTCATTCTTTGTTTTCTCCCAGGATCCTTTTCCTACAAAGTGTCTTCTGGCTCTGTTAAGGACAGCTAATAGGAGAAGTGGTGGAAGGGAAGAAGAGCCACTTTCTGAAGAACATAAGCAGCACAGCAAGTAAATACACGGCAAATCACACCATTTTAATTGACCGCAACCCACACACGGAATTAGAAGTTGTCTCTGCAGAATTTCATAACATCTTAATTAACACTTATTACTTTTTTGATTGACTTATTTAGTCCAAATAAAACATGGTTTAAAACACACTCTTGAGACACGTGCATACAAAGCAACCACTGAAGAGCCAATCCAATGGAATGGACCTCCAAAATGGAATTGATCCCAAAAGTGTAAATGTAGGGGGGGGGTTTAAGGCAGATTCCCTCTACCACCTGAGAAAGGAAAATGTAAAGCCCTTACAGACACCTCAGTTCTTCACCAGTTCTCCTGTGTCAAATCATGCAAGCTCAGCTCTCTTCCAATCTGATCATGAGAGTCAGTATTCAGACAAAGCAATCCTTAATAAATACCAGATCACAAAACTTCCAAACCTCACTCAACACAACCAATTGGCCTCACTGCTGCTTGCCAGGACCTACTGCCCATTAGACAAATCAAGGGAAATAAAGGCACTCCATCTAACGCTTAGCTCCAAAACCACCTAATTCATTTGCGATTTGTATATGACATTTCGTAAGTGGGCTGTCATCTTTAATTCCCCTTTGGGAAAACAGCAAGAGGAATAGGGATCTATCTGCTCATTCCACAGGGAAAGAGGGGAAGAAAAGTTGGGAAGAGTTTGGCTGCTACTCAGTAATGGCACATTGGAAGGAGACAGGACAGAGCCTGAAGTATCTGGGTAAAATTATGAGAAGGAGAGGACAGAGCATGTTCCAGCATGAACTTAGGCCCTGAGGGGCTGTCTGGGTGGCAAGAAGCCCAGAACCACCACCCATCCTGGCCCTGTTTTCCATTACCTCAGCCCACACACACTCCCTTCCACTCACTGCCAGCTACCCTTGAGGAGCTGTTCCTCTCCAAAGGCTGGAAAAAGAGTTGAGCACCAACAAAGCAGAGAAGAGCCCAATGCTCTTTGCAGCAAGGAGCTGTTGGGTTTGAGAGAACCATGCTTCATTTTGACAAAGTAGCTTGATTTGCAAAAGCACCAAATAGGACCTCAAATAAAGACAGATCTAAAGTAGCTGCAAGCACTTTGTTCTTGAAGCAGCACATGATAAGCAGCAAGGTACAGATCAAGATCCCCTAGGTGGGAAAAGGACAGTATCCTTATATTATCTTCTCTGAAATCAGATGTCCAGAAACCCAGAGACAAAACAGACCTGTAGGAGCAGTTGTAGCTGCAGCCAATGCCCTGTGGCAGAGAACAGTGCAGCTACCTTCCCATACATGGGCCATGATAGTACAGGCACTCCTGCTCAACGGTCCACCCTTCTCCTTGCCCTGGACAGGGCAATGCTCCCAATGTCTGTTTATTTACAGAGGCTACAGGAAAGAGTTTCATCTTAAAGAATGGACATGAAGCATGAAAAAAGGCAAGGATCAGAGGGGTCCTGCAACAGGGAGGGGAACAGGGTGAGAAATGAGTGGAGAAAGCAAATACAGGAGAGGTCATGGGATAGCTGCCTGGAGAGAGACATTTCAGTACTCTGTAAAGGGAAGGTGAGCAGTCTGCCTGAGGCAGAGAGAAAGCCTGCATTTACATTAATGCTCTCCTACCATGCCTGTACCTACATGATCTCCCCAAGGACTAACAGCCCTCAATAATGAGTACAAGTATTTCTATCAAAACAATAGTTTTGTTGCAATTATGCCATTATTAATACCACAGAAGCTTACTTAAGGGAGCTGCTCTGTGGAAAGTCAAAAACAGTACTTCAATAACCCACATCTGGTATTTGGTATCTTCTTTTTAACAGGTACTTTCACATGTGAGCTTAAACGGAGAATTTTAAAATTCAACATCTTAGGTTCTGTTCAAAGAACTTAAAACATTCAATGAAGTGAAAGACCTGGCAGCCACATCCAAATATCCTAGAGAATACCAGTGCACAGCCTCGCAGCCCCACAGGAGTCATCAGATGGCCAGCCCAAACAGGAGTGAAGTGTTTGGAGACATGACTGGCAGAAATGGGTGAAGTATGATGTTTAGGGGAGGGATAGGGCAGACTGCCACACGGCAATGAGCCAGACACAGAACAGTATAGCAGATAGCCACACTAACTTCTTTTCACAGCTAAAGCTGCAAGAATATAAATAGGCAGAAAACAGAGTAAGCAAGCTAAACAGGAGACAAGTTATCATCTTTACACCATGATGCAGATGCCACAAAGATGCCTCATGACACTTAACGGGAGCTTGATGAAGCTTTGACATTACACTGTACCTCTTACAGCACAGGAATACATTTTCCATTAGACCTGCCCGTACAGGCTGCCTTCCACCTCCAGTCCTTGTGTCAAGCCTGGCTGTGCCCCACCGACCTGGTTCAGTCAGCAACCTATAGACAGACGATTTCCCAGCTTTTCTAAAAAGTTTAATACCCTGAATATTTTATTGGCTGGATAGCCTCTTACTGAAATTACTGTACAATTTTCACTTGTTTCAGTCAAAATTGAGGGCAATTTTGCTTAAATGAGCCTGTGTGCCATTAGCTCTATTTCACTAGAGAAATTTGCTCCCACTTGTGCATGTGACATCATTTATTGATATAACCCCACCAAAATAGGCATTTCAAACCCTCATACTCTGCCTTTTCACATGCTGCAATTATAGTCAAGCTTAAATGAATCTTTTGACACTAGACTTGCACTGTATTTTGCTTCTCTACAGTGTACAATGCTTAGCTTTTTGTTTTTCCAAAAGAAGTTTGCTTCTGGAGAGTTGTACTGGTTTCCATCACACCTGGAAACTTGACTATAGAGTCTAAGGTTTTTACAATAGGAAACCCTAAAAATACATTGTTTCAGTAACCAAATTACATTCTGCTTCTAAAACAACTTGCAGAAGAACCAATAAATAGGAGACCCAATACCCAGCCTGCTTGCCGCAAAGGTAGTGCCGCAAAGATTTTTGTGTTGTAAAGGCAACAATGAAGAACAGAAAGCAACTTTTATCCACTAAACCACTGTAGGGCTCCAACTGCTGTGAGCCCTTCAGGGGGTAAAAACACAAACTGCTAAAACCTGCTTTAATATCATTTAATTCCCCAATAACATTTTCTGACGTGAAAAAATGGAAGTCAGTCACATTAATTCTGAACTCTGTAGTGAGGGCCAAATCAAGGTTTCATAGTTACTGTACTAAAGTATTGCTCCTGCCTTCATACCATTACTGCACAAAGTTACCATGCATTCTATAGCATTCAAACATTTGAAGCACTACAGCATTTAGGTAGCTTTGAGGAAAAGTTCACAACATCAGGTATGTCATTCATGATTTCCTCCTTTCAACATGAAAACGCCCTTACACCTTGGCATTTCTATTTTCTAGAACTGAGAATGATCCAGCAGATTGTTTTACCTCAGCCTTTTAAAGCCCTTGGTAGGCAATAATAATAAAATCTATTCTTGGCTCCATTTTGTCATCTTAGCCACACTTTAAAGGAGGCTTCTGGCTTAGCAAGTCACCAGGTTTGACCACAGAATTATCTCCCAAAGAAAGCCACTGTTTTTCACATGCTTTGCCCACATTTGTGAACAGTAGGATTAAGTTGAACAAGGACAACCATTATCTGCAGCACTTCTGAACATAATCTGAGGAACTGATACAGGCTACCTACCCATTTGAGCTTTTGGGATTTGTGATCCTGAAAGATTGGAGACTAGCTTCCCACCATTCCCAGGAATGTATCCACTGGCATTGATCTCACTCAGCCTAAGAGTGCTCTAGACACACCCTACAGCATTCAAAGAGCTTAACACTCTTCTCCACAAAACCCTTACAAGATTCATTAAGCGAGACAACCTCAAAGAGTGTAGCCCTTTATGGGAAAAGCACAGCCAGCATTTCCCAAATCAGAAGTATTACGTTTTACAAGTGGAGTCACAAGCCCTACAGATTCAATTGTTAAAGAGAAACCATAAACCAAGTGCAATCAAGCAGGGTCAGAAACTGAGATGCAGGAAAGGCTGTTTTAGGCAATTATATAATTAGTGGTCACTTCCAGACAAGAACACAGCCCAGCTTACCACTTAAGTCTTCTCACCAAACCATCTGTTCAGTAGCTGTTAAGCTCATGTAATTGGAGGAAAGTTGTCTTTAAAGCTGACAGAATAAATGAGACTATCTAATGCGTACTTGGTAAAGAGAAGTAGCCGAAATACTTAGCAGTAGTTCCTATGAGAACTTTCAAGCCCTGTTATCTTCCGTATTCAGTATGCAGTCTACCCCAACCCATAAAAAAGAAACGATAGTACTTTATTAAAATACTAAATTTTATTTTTTCCACGTACACTTAGTCTCCCCACCATTTCCATTTGTCTGACCACCACCACCACCATGCCTTATCAAAACATTCCATACATACTTAAAATGAAGCTGAGGGTGGAGTCCCGTCTTTAAAAACTAAACAGGCATTTTGGACAACACATTCTTGGCAAGGTAATCTGGATGACATTTATCAGACACTGTAGGGAAAGCTCTTTCAGCATTTGTAAAAAGGACAGCCAAATAATGGTTACAGAAATAAGACTGCAGATTTTAATGAACTGTTTAAACTGTTTTCTTTTCTTACAGAGTCTGTCTCCACTGCCAGAGAGCTTGAATGACCTGGAAGTGTACACAAAAAGTTAGAAATTGAAATCTAGTTTTCTAATTATTTTCAGTTTACTATCCCCATTTACTCCACAAAATATTGACATTAAGTTACAACAAAAAAATGCATTCTTCAGAGAAAATGAAGTTGAAAGCAACATTAGGTCCTTCTGTTAGGAGACTGTTATTCACAGTAAGTCACAATAATAAGAATTCAGTGAAGGTAAGTGAGAGGATGGGTGTGGACCAGCTAGGCAAATATTGGCTGAACTCTGCCTACCCTGGCTAATGTCAGAACAACTCCAGTAGCTGAGGCTAGCTGCTTTTAAACATTCTTTCAAGAACCTATCAATTTGTCTATCAGACAAGTTTATTCTGAACCACTGAAGGAAGCAGGAAAGCATAAGGAATTCTGTCACTGGAAGAAAGTTTTAACTTAGAGGAATTTTGATAGGGAAATCTAAGACATACTTTAACCTAGTACATGTTGAGTAATAACTAATTCAGAAACTTGCTTCCTGATACCACCTTTTGGCTTGCCCTCTTACAAGAGTTCAGTTGACTTTGGGAGAAAAAGAAGCAAGAAAGCCATAATTTCAATTGCAAAACAGTTCCCCCTCCCAGACACCCTCCCCAACAAAAGAAGGCTGAACAGCAGACTAGCCTAAGTGGCCAAATTCAGCAGCAAGGAAAACCACAGCTCATTTCCTTAGCCAACATGGTGCCAAAAGGAAAATTCTGTGGGTTTAGTAAGCAAGAGATAATTTACCAACCATATAAAAGCTGGAAAAATGTAATAAAATATTAGCTTTCTCATCTTAGCCAACTAAACCCTTAAAACCGTTCCCATTTATTTAATTTGAAGTATTGTTTGTGGTTTGTAACCCTTTGAAATAGTCTAAAGCTTGTAAAGACTAAGAAGTGGAAAAGAATCCCTACATTAGGTTATAAGCATTTTTTGGATTTTATCAAGCTCCAATAAATTCAGTTACCTTCTGGTCCTCCGTCCTGAAACAATTCTTAACATAGTTGGCAAATTTGGGTTCCAGCTTAGGAAGGGAAGAACCCTATTTTGAAAAAAGCAAACTTTAGTGTATGCAGGCCATTAAATGACTCCAATAAAATAACATATGAAGCTTAAACACTTTGCAACACAAGTGGAATTTTACTGGACTCACCTTGCAACATCCAGTCTGCTATCAAACCATTTTAAACATCTTTCACTACAATATGCAGATATTTACCACAGCAGTGAGGGCCTACACACTGAAATGGCTTTACAAGCAACTCTGCACATGCTCAAAAACACAACAGCAAGCATTTATCACTTAACCTTGTTTGTAGTCAACATACATATGCTATTCAGTTAAACTAGCACTAATTATGTATTTATGGCTTTCCTACCATGGTACGTAGCTTCAGACATGCTTGTCCTTTGGAAGCAGGTTTTTTCTGCTTCAGCTTTCTAAAGAAAAATTTAACTAATCTGCCACTCATGGCCCCCTATTTTAAGGCTCATTTTGGTACATCAGTTCTATAAATTCATGAGCCATTCCACACATGCGCTCACATACATCTGAAAATGTCTTTGCACATACTCAAGTGCACAAAGTGCATTCCATAACTCATGGATCTAGGTTGATCTTTTTACATGTCTCCCCTTTTTCCAGTCAAAATAATATGAAATCACCTTAAGGGACACTGACTTTCACATGCCACATGAGAAATTTTTATTATTTTTCCGTTACAACAATTGAAATTATCTAGCCTATAATTATAGAACACACTTTGCTGCTGTTCAGCACATTGCAGAAGGGACTTTTATGTTCAATGAAAACAAAGATACATTAGGAATATCTGAAACCAAAGTACACAATCAAAAAAGCTTGGATTTTGACAATGTCTTATTCCTTGAATCTGACAAGTACTGATGCTTTTCCATTAGCTTGTAGATACCAACTTAAGTTTGCTACATAATACAGGAGTTCCATTTTAATATTATCACACTTTCTCTAGCGATTCACACAAGCCATTTTTAAGCTGTTAACTTGCAGGCTGTCAGCTAAAACAGCTATTGTATATGGCAATGCACAAGCATTTTGCCTTACCAAGACAGTCTAGCACTATCTTGGAAAACACTAAATTAAGCTGTCTGCTTCTACAGATTTGTGCTTACACAGCACTTCCCAGTAAAAACAGTTTTCAGCAACCAAAAAGTGTACCCTACTGAAGCCACTTGCCAATTCTTATTATCCAGTCTGTATGCTGCATTATTCCCTCCACAGGGACATCTCTGCCTACTGCAAACAACTAAGCCACTTTTGCTTACAATGCAGAGGCAACACTAATCACTGTTCCTGTATGAGTCATGCAAAACCACCGCTAGCATCCACTTGTTCCAAGAGGTTAGTTTGACCTAGTAGAATGATACCATCCATCACTGTCAGGTTCACAATTTAGGGATATGCAATTTGATCCTGATGAAGTATATCACAGATCCACTATATATCCTTAGAGCCATTCTGCCATATTTTGCCTTCATAGGACAGAATTGTCTTGAAATATTAAGAAACAAAGCACAAGACAATCCTAATTCTTTAGGTGACTTAATTGCCAGTATAAGGAGGAAACAGGCATCTGAGGCTGAATTCAAAACCCAGAGCTCCTCATAAAATTGCCAATGCAGGCTTTACATTTATCCAAAAATAAGTCTCCAACAAGGAATCTGATTCAGTCACCAGAATTCCTTCGAATCACCAATGAGCATCTGATCTACAAGCAGAGTCTTGAATTAGTAAAAAAAATTCCAAAGTGCATGTAGTGTCAATGCCAGCTCCTCATTATCAGTTGTTCTGCAGCACAGGTGTGCCTCTACTGAACTGCACCCCTAGTTAACACACAGGTATCCAAACCTGGCTAATGGGGAAAGAATTACTACTACCTCTACACTCTACTACCAACCAGCCCATACAGAGAGCATTTTTACTAAAATGTAATTTTTGACACTTAAGCAGTAGCTAATGTATAGTAGCTAATAACACAACCTTGAAATGCCAGTTAAAGCTGACAGCACTCAAAAGACAAGAGGTCATTATCTGACCTTCAAAAGATGGAACATCCATTGAAGGGAGACTGAATTAACCTCAAATCTCCATCTCCAGTTCAGAAGGTAACTGCTTTTAAGACTTAATTGATTCATGAATGGATATCACAAGCACCTATCTCCCCCTTCTGGAAATTACAGAGCCTTACAAGTTTCCAAACTTGCATACTCCTTTTAGACCAATCAATTCCAGGTATGAAAAGAACCCTGCTTTAGTCTAGTTGCCTAAAATAAAGTGTGTATACTAGTTAGACACCTCTAGAATAAACACTACACCCAAGGCTGCTGGTTTTGTTGTTGCTTTTTTTTTTAAACACAGTAGAAACAGCTTAAAAAAATTAAGTTGGTAATCACCACTACTAGAGAAAAAACCTTAAGAGAAAGTTCATGGGAAAATGTGTGCAACTTGAAGCCCACATATACCCAGGAACATCAGCACAGCAGCTCCCACTAGGGTGTTAACTCTTGACCCTTTTGTTGGTTTCTCATGAACACAGTGGCTTCCATTTGTCCCAGAGTTTGTATTTCTAAGTTTCAACACTGATATAGCATTAATAGGACAGCAGTGACATGCAACCATTTCTTAATAACATCCAATACTTCTGATCCGCAAAGTAAAAAAAAAACATATATCAAAACTGACCAATCTGAAGTTCCAAAAAAAACCTCACCTTATCTACGGACGCCTGCATTTTTGCTTTAATCTCCTCTAATGACAGTGGGACTTTTGGTGTTTTGGGAGTTAGAGATTTTTCCTTCTTGGAATCTGGAGTCTGCAACAATTATACATTTTGTTAGAAACTTTCATATACATAAAGCTGCTTAGTATGCAAGATCAAGTTTTCTAGAAAAAAGAATCTTAAAACCTAGCAGAATTTATACCTAATACAGGAACAAGCTATTACACAAATACATCAGATACTTTTCAAAGTCATAGAAGTTAAAGTTGTGCTCCCAAGACAGCCCTTATGAAAGACAAGGTCAAGAACACAATATTTAAGTTTGAAATTAGTAAATATGGTTAGCATAGTGAGTATCTTATGTTCCTGGGCAGATGTTTACCCAGCTCTTTCCCAAAGACAAATGAAACTGAAAATAGCACAAACCAGTCATTTAGAGTGTGTTCCACAACTGCAGCCACATTAGGCCAGCCATGCTTTAAAAAGGCATAAATCTGCACTGCTTTTGAGATGATATCCTCCCATCCATCCCAAACTAATTTCTGTTTGCAACCTTTATGCGTGTTAATCTACATGCAGCAAGGGAAAGCCGCATAAGGAAGCTTGGCCCAGCTACAAAGAAGTTCAACATTAAAATTGTTAAGTTCTCAGATCACTTTCCTGAACTGCATCATCATAAAGGCACAAAACTAGCAGTGCTGGGACAAGGCAGGTAGCAGGAAACATAACTAGAAGCAAGGATCGGACTCCCTTGTCAGTGGCAGTCTTCTATCATACTACAGTGAGAGTTTGATCAACATCCTCTTGTCCTAGCAACTATGCAAAAAATATGAAGACTAGCAGTTTAAACAATGGGATCACAAATGATCACCAGGGACAGCATCGCTGATATAACTACAACAGCCAAGATTTAATACAGGGAGTACTACCAAAGAGCATCACAGGAGAACATTAAGCAATGACATGACAGCATTCCAATCATGCTTTCTACTCATATTCAAAAAACTAACTTAACAGTAACTTTAAATAACGTACTAACCATTATGCAAGATATTCCACACAGGAATTAACATTAGGTTTACTCATTTGCATTCACTCACTTTTGATTTAGATGCTGGTGTGGACGGCTTAGAGTCTTTTCCATTTTGCTTTGCTTTCTGCATATTTTTTCCTGAAGATTCACGGACAGGCTGAAAATAAAGCACTTAAGTTCACTTTCCATTAAAAAAAACCCACTGTTACCAATGAGAAGTTCATTAACATAATACATATTTGTCACCAGGTCTTCAGTATTATTTAACCTGGAACAAAGCAGCATAAACCAATGTGTCTATTATTTAATCAAAAAGCATGTATGCTACAAGAGCTCAAATGACTTTTCTAATTCTAGCTGGCACTGCAAGTTCAAGATCTGACAGTGCTAGTTATTTGAAAGATCATAACCTTTACTTCCTCTTAGCATTTCCTGCAGAAGTAGTCTGGCAAACGCATGCACAATGCCATATGCATATTCAAGAATTGGATTCTTGCGTTCCTATATAAATCAAAGGAGTATTTCATTCAACCGCACTGTGTTTGAATACATGGTGAGAGATCTGCAGTTGGCGTTAATATCTTTAACAGGTCTTAAAGCTGTTGCGCACTTTGACCTGCAGAAATGCATCAGGACAGAACAGCCTTTAGTGGAATACAACATTAAGTGTTCATTTCCAGACAGGAGATATGTAAATATAAATTGAAGCCAATGTAACCAAGTTTAAGAGATTAGTCACAACCTCCTTTATCTCTGCAGTTGCCAGACTGTCTTAGTTTATTTTACCACCAGATGGCACTCAAGGACTGATGCGATTTCATATTGGCTGCCTGAAGTGAACCTTTTCCAAGAGACTCGCATATGAAAGTCTTTTTCAATGGAAGTTACAATACAAAGATTCATTGACAGGGAAAGCACAGTCAACACATCTTACTTATCAGAACAGGATGTTGCTTACTGTCCAACATCCAAACATGAAACCATACCAGTCTGTCTACTGCACATGCATATACCCAGGTGGTAAAGGACCACCCAGCTGCCCCTGCTTTGTACTGAAGTAAATGCAATCTCAATGCATACACACACTGAAGTGTTCTAATGTCCTATTACGATTTCCTTTATATAAACTAAGCCAGATCAAAAGCACCCCATTCACAGATTCCAAGTAGCAGTGCTTATAGTCATTATCATTATTAATACAAAGAACCATCTGCCTGATTACTGTCTCCCCTTACACAATCTCAAGATATCCAGCCCACTATTAAAAACAAACCACTGCACAGAGCTTGAGAGTTCAGCTAGTTTCCACACTGCAATAAACTCAGGAGTTCAAACCTAAACCTGTATCTCACTTTTGCAAACTCAGCCCCCCCACCCAGAGGTCTTACCTTAAAGATCACTCTCAAGCAATTCAACAATTAGAGGTGCTAGCACTTACTCCTCCTGCCTGGATAAACTGAGCTACAGGTAGTAAGTCTACCCACTGATATCACTACCTTTCAAGTTCATTAAACAGGCTTTTTAACTCTTCATAGGTCAAACGAAGGATGTCAACAATGACATCTAAGTTCAAATGTTAAATATACAGGCCACTTACTTTCTTTATTGGCGTTTTCAGTTCTTCCTCATCTTCATCCAAGTCATCCTCATCACTATAATTAAAAGGTAGTCATTCACCATAGCTCAAGATTTATAGGCATAGACAATTACCTTATTCACCAAGAATTCATCTTACTTTTTCAATAAAAATTCTTACTAGTGAAGGAAGCAAGTAAGCTTTCAACTCTACCTTCTAGATTGTTTTAATGCATGGGAAGCTAATTATAGGTCAAATCCCCCTACTGACTAGCAAAGTAGTAAAACTCGTTCCCTTCCACTTTAATACCGAAAGCATGCATCTTCGGATTTGAAATAAGCTAAAGATTCCAAATGCAGTGATACAAACAGAACTACTACTAAAGAAGGAATTCTAAATTTATTTGAAGTTACTGAACTACATGAAACTAAGTCTTCTAACCCAATGTGAGATATTTGAAAAACACTCATTTTTTAAAGTTACAATTTAGTTTATAGCATGGAGATAAGTTTGAGCTAATTCTGCACTTTTGCAGCTAAGGAATTTCCTGGCATAATATCCAGTTACGGCATACATAATTCATGTCCTGAAACAATTAGCCCTGCAATGGCATTTCAAAACACACCATTAAATCAAAAACACATACTCATCATCATCATCGTCATCTTCATCATCATCGTCATCATCTTCTGACAATTTTGCTTTTTTCTAATAAAAAGAAATCAAGTCTGGTAAGTGTCAATACCACTTTGTTGATACACAGTAACCTTGACCCAAAATAATTTGCAGCATAAATACAAGATAGTCTCGATATAGCTAAAATCAAAAATTACACAATTTAGTGGTCACCACTGTTGTATAAATTTGTCCAATTTAACTTTATTTCCTCTGCCCTTTGAACAAAGGCCAAATTAACACTTGATCAGTTAACACTGACAAATACACAAGAAGGGACTGTGGCTTGGCATATCTGAAGTTACAGGAAAGCCAGGTAAGACATACCACCTCTGCATACACCCAGAAGCCTAGAAAAATAAGTTTGTCAATACTAAGATTTCGCCTGGTGTAAAAAAGCCACATTTACCTGCTTCTACAACTAAAGCTAACACTAAAGAGACACTAATCTAACACAGATCAGACTGTATACACACAAATATTCTAATGTTTTCCAAAATATGAGCCTGAAAGATAGATAGCTGGGATCCACCCCATGTTATCAGTAAGTACTGCGCTCCACAGTTAGGGTCCACCAACAGCTACCAAGTCAACAGCTCCCAACCCACTTGCACAGCGCTCTGAGCAAATGAACCTTTCTCCTTCTACTGCAGTGCTTCAATCAGCACTCGCACCCTAGTCACAAGTAGCTATCAAAATCTGCACACATTCAGTCACTGCAGTGGACAAAGCTTCCACCACCACTGCTGTTATGAGACAGCTTTCCACAATAAAAGTAGGTTTCCATTTTTGTATCAGCCCCCTTAGCAGAGCTTTGGAAGCTATCTGCACTCAAGAACTACATTTGTATAACTTGGGTCTTGGCAAGACCCAAGTACAGAATAATCTTTCCCCACAGAGGTGAATAAACCCTCTTACATCTAAATCACTGCAAGCCATGTAACTGCTTACTCCTAAGCAGCATTAATACCAAACCAATCTAAAAGAAAAATGCAGACAAGCTGATTAAAAAAAGTATACCTGTGGTGTTTTAGCTCCTCCTCCACTTGCTGGTCTCTTTGTTGAAGTGTTCACAATTTTTGTATCATCTTCCTCATCATCTGACTCTGGTTCTTCCTCTAATGCTGGTAAAATGAAAAGAATGTACCAAAAATTCACTTAATGGTAGTGAAAACAAGATACTAGTAAAGATACTAGTAAGGGACAGACAACATAAGAGTATCACCCAGAGCTGAAAAGGTAAGGTCCCCCAAACTGCTAGAATTCAAGCATGCAAAAGTCTCCTATTAGCAATTTAACCACTGAGGTCAGGTGGTTTTCCAGCTGACTTTATGCACACGCTACAAAACCTAAATCCACAATGGATGAATAACCACCCATATGCTGCCTGTAACATCCGTCTTGGAAAAGAAGCCATGGAAAGACAAGAACCAAATTTTCTCCATTTTAAAGGAGATGTGCTTAAGAACCTCTAGACAGAAAATGCCATTTCAAAAGCAACTCTACATACAGATAAAGAATCTAGTCCTGGCTTTAGCCTTTAGAACAAAATCAGAAATATTTCACAGGCTGTCTTCTCAAACCCCAACTGATGAAGTAAAAGGCTCATAGCTGGGGAGATTAACACCCATTTTTAAGGAGAGAAATTAGAACTAGAAATTAGAAGGCTGACAAAGTCCCCTTCCTCCTATAAAACAAGGGACAATAAAGAATATGCAAGTATTTCTTTGAACTTGCTTGCCCTCCAGGTATCTCATGTCCCTCACAACAGGCAATTAAAGATTCAGAAGACCAATATCGGAGAAGGCATTGCTCATGTTACTGGATACATCATTTAAGAAGTTCTGTTCATGCTGACAGGTAGTGAGATCACAAGGTGCTGCCCCCACAGGGTTCCAGACACTAGCGTGGGACATTTCCAACACTGACACCTTAAGCATGCCAAATGGTGCTCTACCAGCTGTAATATGCATATTTATTCTAGGGACATTGAAAAGGTGTTTTACTTTGAAAAACAGTAAATAGACTAATACATACCTACAAGATGCTGACCACTGACATAAACAGGCCCTGAACCACATTTCAACCTCAAGACCACTGGTGGTGTAATCTCAAAGCCACCTAATGAAACCTGAGGAAAAAAGCATTGTAATTTATTAACATATTAAGGGCAAGGGGTGCTTAACAACCCATTCAAATGAGACCAAGAGCACCAACATTTGGAGATTCCAGGGCTAATGCAATTACAACAAGCTTCAGACTAACAGAATATTCCAGAAATGTTTATGGAGTCCATTCAGGCTTATCAAAAAGTCACAATAGTGATCTACTACAATCTCATGGCATATTATAATATGCCGGACCAACCTAGGTTTCTACACATCCTAGTAGCAATGCAATTTGAACAATATCCACTGTACCTTATACTTCCATTGAGTCAAACCTGGAAATTCTTTAGTTACATTCCTGATGGCAGGAATGAATGCTAGGGTGACCTTAATTCAAGGGAAAGTGGCAGTCATCTTTACAATCTCTTGAGAGCTTGGGATCCAAGAATGGAACTAGATTTTCTCATATCAGGCTCAAAGCAAGCAACACAGGCTAGAGATGCATCCGCTTGCAAATGCATATATTTGTATACACAGATGACATGTATAATATATACCATCCCTAAAAAAGCATAACTTGAACCAAAGTTCCAGATTGTCTCCAATGACTACTAAAATAGGTCAACCGAGTTCAAAAAATGTATTTGTATCCAGCTCTTACTTGCATTTGCTACCCCTGCCAATACTGACATGTGTCTGAACACACTGACAAGCAGTTTCAACACAATTTAGTCAACTGCAAGCTTTTCTAACCTGTTTTTCCTGACCTGAGACCCAATTTGTACTAGACTTTTTCAAGTACATGTCCTTACCGTAGGCTGCACTGACATCTTCAGCGATGCCAGTATTACTTTAATAGGGTTGCCTTCATAGTCCAGTGCTTCTGCTTCTACGACATGTAACTCATCTTTGGCTCCAGCCCCCAAAGTAACCTGCAAAGTAAGCAACAGAGCACATTGAGACTCTTCTCAAATATTCTGAAGTCTTTTAAAACACACGCACTGCTCTGCACCTCTTAAGGTGGAAGTCTGTATTTCTGGCTGCTAATAGTTCAACTACACCCCCCTCCCAAGCCAATATTCCCTTTCCCATAACACTGGCATTTAAGAGATTTCACTTAGACATTTCAGTACACTACTCCATCAGAACAAAGTAGACAATTTTCTACTGGCTTATTGCATTGAAGTGGGTCAGTGACAAGTCCAAGCAGCACCAGAGCTGCCCCAAGGGAAGCAGCACAGATACATGGCTAGAGGAAGGGAAACAACTGCCATCACTACTACAGTGCCATAATTTAAGCCTGAGCCTTCTGTGGTAAGTGACAAAAAGTCATGCACTTCACGAGATCCAAAAATCCTAGCTGCAGGGAGGAAAGCGAGTGACAGACATGAGGCAGGCCTGAAATTCCAGTTCTGTAAAGCACTGGCATCTGAGTCAGGGTTACATGTGAGATCTGAAGACCAAGGATTCTGTTCTTAAAGTACTAGTTATTCCTGAGACAAGTAAACAAGGTTCACTGTTTCCTTTTCAAAGGTCCCTGAAAGGAAATTTCCCCACTCTCCATGGGAGATCTGGGTGTAAACACTTCAGGCAGACAGCAGCATAGATATCAAGTTTCCATTCTCTGCCTAAGGGCTGTGTTTTAAGCAAGCTTTAATGATCTGGACAAGGCATACCCAACTGCTCACTGAGAAAGAGGATATAGGATTTCCTACTCTTAGCAAGTTTTGTTACTGCAAATTGAAAGTTAAATTGCTACTCTTATCTCTCAAATGGGTCAGCAACAATACATTTAGCTCCTGGAACTACCCACCAGGGCAAGACTTCCACCTAAGAGCACTTCCCCTCACCTCCCAGTTACTCCTGTCACTCACACCACATCTTGAGCAATACGTACTATTTATTTATTAACAACCAATGCAGAGTGTCTAGCAAGTATCCATTCATGTGCTTTAACTTTTATACTGAAGGTGAGCACCATATTAGCAACAAGCAGGTAATGAAATGGAGACCATCCCCTCTGTTTGCAGCTGTCATTGTTTAAGATCAGGCATTTGAGAAAACCCTCACATGCCACTTTCTACCTCTACATGCATCAATCCTCCTCCTCTTTCACTTTTATCCCCCTTTTTTTTAATCTCTTTTCTGCATCTCATACCAAGCCCCCTGCCACACTTGAATCTTAACTGACATATGCCAGTTAGCATCTTTATTCACCTAGTTTTATCAGGTTCACAGAGCATAGTCACCAAGTATTCACTAGCTTCATATTTGATCTTCCAAAAACTCCTTGCTCTGCTTGCCAAGGCAATTTTTCTTTGTTTCTAGCAATGTCATTCAACCTCCAAGCCTTTCAGATATTCCGTTTGTCATGTTATTTCAACCTTCTTGTCTCTCCTACAAATTATGCTCCTTTAAGAGGCAGTTTTCTGCATTAGACCTCCCCCCCCCGCAACCTTAAAAACTAAGTACTAGTGCTATAGGTCCATCAATTTGTCTCACCCCCCATGAAGAGGTCACAGCAATCAAAGGAGATGGTGTAGGTAATTTTCCAAAACCAGGAACTTTGGATAAAACCACACAACTCAAGCATCATTCAGTGGCTCATTTCATGTGCACTACAAACATGCAGATATGAGAACAATCCACATGAACTTGCCCTATCCATACTTTAATATGTTCTTGCCTCAAGAGAAATTCTAAAAGGCCACTAATTAAGTATAAAGTAGTCATTGTCAAGCCTGGATTGTGTTTTTTTATAAAATGCAAGGACTCTATAAACATGGTTCACAAAATACCATAATATTTGAATTAATGCCATAAGTATGTATTACTTTGAATGAGCTTTAACTTGGACAGCCATTATTATCCTGGACTCCTGCAGGAAGCAATCCAGAGTTCTAAAACTCACTTATTTAGAAGTACCATCAGGGCATCTCTCTACATTTAAATAAATGTACTATTAAATGCTAGACTAAAGTACACAGACATGACAATATTTAAATCTCTTGCCTGCGAAATTGTGTCATGTTATGTTTGTGCTAACCAAAACAGAAGTCACATGCTTAGTCCAGAGCACAGAAATGCAGTGTCTTTCTTGCTGGGACAGCAGAAAGAACTAAGGACATATTTAAAACCCTCAACGCACAGATCTTGATTTCTAGGAGTACCCTGTTCAGCAAGCAGCTGCTCTGTCAGATGAAAAGTCTGAATGAAAGATGGTGTTTCCTGTAACATCCTTAAGAGGCCAATACTACTAAAAATGAATCAGAACATAAGCCTTCCCCCCCCAACTTAGATGCAATATTAGCTGCTTATAGGGCAAAGAGCATTGGAATTATAATGCTGGGAGAACATATGAAAAAGTCTTCAAAATAAAGTCTCCCCAGTCTGCACCCATCTGTGAACAACACAAATCCAATCCCACCTTGTGCTCCTGCAGCATCTAAATCACTGCGTTAAAGATAACAGAAGATATATGTCTGTCTTATTTCTTTTAGTAAACTTTTATTGAGCTATTACGAATTCATTTTTTTACATTTTTTTTAAACCTTGTGTCACTTGCTATAAGCCATGAAACAACAATGGAGAATTTTCCAGGTAAAATGGGACGTTCAGTTCCTAGTAAGAAGAGCTAATTGACACAAAACACTTGGAAATGCCAGCAGAAGGAACAGATGTTAAGGGAATAAATTTCCACATCACAAAAGCTCGCTTCTCATAATGTAGCATATCAGTACTTAAAAAACAAATTTAAAACTTGCAACTTAAAAACAAATAGTACTTGCCGTTCTCAAAGACAATTGATGTTCATTTTCTTCATCATCTACTTTGAACTGATACTCCTTGTCTGCTTTAAGCTCACAGCCTGTGAAAAGATCACTAAGTTGTAAGCAAACTATTGTATTTAGGAACAAGTATTTACTAGCCACTTGTTACTTTGAAGCTTAATGCTTTCTGCTTTATGGCGCTGCACTGGCGTCGAAAACCAACCGCATTCCATGCACACAAGGAGACTTAAGAGAAATGCGTGGGGAAGGGAAAACCCCAGGCAAGTCCCCGGCCCACCGCCTACCGTGCAGCTCCTGCCCACAGCGTCAGCCATTACGCTTCATTCAAGCCCATCCGCTATGAAACCAGCAACCTCCAGCGCCCTGCGCGCTGCCCGTGCGGCCGCCGGCGATTTGCCGCGTACGGAGAGGCGCGGGGCCGGCGGGCCGGGAGCCCCCGGGGCCGGGAGCCGGCGAGGCGCGCCCCCGCCCCGCCGCCCTCCACGTGCTCCACCTCCCGTCGCGCTGCCATGTGCTCAGGCCGCCGCCGGCTCCACGCCGGGCGCCCGCAACGCGCCCGCGTCCTCAGGAACGAGCGGCGGCCCGGCGGGCGAGCAGGCAGGCAGGCGGCGGAGGGGCCGGGCGGCCGGCGGGAGGCAGGCGAACAAAAGCCGGCCCCGCCAGGCCGCCGCCACGTGCGAGCGGCCCGCCACGTGGGGCGCGCGCCGCGGGGCAGCGCGGCCGCGCGGCTAACGGACGCCCGCGCGCGGCCAACGGACACCGGCGCGCGGCTAACGGTCACGCGGCCAGCGGACGCCTCCACTCCCGCCCCCGCCCGCCCCGGCGCCGACCCTCCCCTGCAGGGCGCCCGCCGCCCCGCGTCCCCGCCGAGGGCCGCGGCAGGCCACCGCGGGGCCGCGGCTCCCATCGGGCGGCGCCGCCGCCGCTGCCGGCCCCCCCGCCGCCGCCGCCCACTCGCCCCGGGCGCGGAGCGGAGGCCTGAGGAGGCGGATGGCGGCCGTCAGGGGCCCGGGCAGGGCGAGGAAAGGAGAGGAGGGAAGGGAAGGGGAGGGGGGCGGCGCGCGGCGGAGCCGTTACCGAAGAGAAAGGTCTGGGGGCGCAGGGGGCCCATGCTCTCCATGTCCATGGCGCTGTCCTCCATCTTCTCGGGCCTGCTGGTGCGGGAGGCGCAGGGGCGGGATGCGGCGCTGCGGGCGGACGCGCACTAAAGGAAGCCCCGCGCCCGCCCCCTCCCAGATATAGCCCGCGCGCTCTCGCGAGAGCGCCGCGCCATGCTCCGCCCCTCCGCCGCGACACTGCGCAGGCGCCGCCACCGCCCCCGCGCGTTCCCGCCGCGCCGCGCCGCGTGGGGGCTCGGGAGCGCGGCCGGCGCCGCGCGGGGGGCTGCGGCGCTCACAAAATGGTGGCGGGGGCAGAGGCGGGCGGCGGTCGCGGGGCAGAAGGCGCTTGCTTGTGAGCAAAACCTGCTGTCGTTAGTGGCGTAGCCGCGCGGTGCCCTGAGCGAGCCGCAGCCGTGCGGGCCCGGGGGCGAGGGGAAGGGCCGGGCCGGGTCCGGACGGAGCCGCGGCGAGGCACCCCTGGGCCGCCGCACGCCGTGGGCCGCAGTGTTTGGGAGCTGCTGTGGGGCTGGCGGCTGGGGGGAGCTGGCACTTGGGGCGCCCGCTTGTCGCAGGGGGCAGAAAGAGAAGGTCAGGAGCCCCGTGCGGAGCGGGACGCACTGAGGAGGCGCGTGTGGGCTGCCGCAGGTGCTCACCCGTGGCCCCGGGCGCAGGGGCCAGGACGCCCCCGGGTGCATGAACCACTTGCCGCGCCTCCGCGTTACTGCTTCGGGCTGCCTGCGTGTCCAGGGCCTGATCTGTGAAAGTCAGGCTTTCTGGGTGCTGTAAATGAGCTAATCTCAAAAATAGTTTACCTGAACACCCACCCTTCAAAAACAAAAGTATATGGCCTCCTATTGCCCAAGTCTCTCTCTCGCTTCATTTGAAATGTGCAATTCATAATATGTGGATTCATATTCATAAAGTCAGAAAATGCAGTGCAGTTGTTGAAAATGAGACAAACTGAAACAAAACATAGATACTTTAAAGCGCTAAAGCGTATCTTACATGCCAAAACGTGGCATTTGCCTTCTTCCTCACTCTCCCACAAAGCTCACCCCCTCTTTGAAAAACAGTATAAACAGTTCTACAGTACATACACATTCAGCTTATTTTGGAATGGCGAAGTCTCACATTTTGGTGCAGAATACAATTAGCTTTCCAATATACGAGATTACTTAAACCACAGGTTCCCCAGGATGCAGGCCCCCACAATCATGTTAACATTAAAACTGCTCGTCTAAGTTTTTGTCAAGTGGATTGCCACAGGATAACTAAAATACAGGAATAATAAAATTAACTTCTGTGTAAAAACAAAGTATAGGAATAAATAGTCGTGCTGTTTACCCTGTGACTGAGGATGGGAGATTTGAGCCCTTGGAGGTTGCTGTGAGAACCCTCTTCTAGAATCAGAATAATTTAGTTTGGAAGAGACTTCTGGGGTCGTCCGATCCAACACCCTGCTCAACACAACACCAAGTCAAGTTATGAGGGGTCAGTTTGCCAAAGTGCAGTAACTAAAAAATACTAACTACAGCTGATTTGGAAACACTGATACAAGTAAAAATTGCATATTTTTTTATTTCTCTTCTCATTTTCCTTCCAGCTCCTACTCTTTATTTAAATACGTGGAGGCATAATTGTAGCATGTGACAATTAAGAGTATTTAAGCAAAACCAGAAAAGCTAAGTCATTTTTATTTCTCTTTTTTCCTTTGCATCCTACAGTAGAAACATTGGTTAATTTGCAAACTGTGCATCATATGTAGAGAGAGAGAAATAACACACTGATGGATGTCAAGTCGAAAAAGAGTTTTGTACTGTTTTGAACCTGTTTTCAGTTCCTATGAAAGCTCTGAGCATTCACATGTTGCATAACAGGTTTATTATTCCAGTGGAGCATATACGTGGACATCATGGGTATGGGACCAGAATCATCTCTCTGGAAACTAAGTTCATGTCAGAAAGAAATAACTCTATCAGGGCAAAGACTTTAAGCCAGATGCAACTGTTAATGGGGAACTCATGCTGGTAACAGGGAAGAGGTGACAGGAATATGGAGACTTTTATAACAAGTATGGGATACTGCACTTTGTTTCGACCCGTATTCTGTATTTCTCTTCACATATTCTTTTTTGCAAGCAGTATTTCCTTCCCTGCTGCGTCTTTGTTTCCTAAGAGTTCATTGGCCCACAGAGCTCATTCGTACCCTACAGGCACATTTGCTACGTGCAACAGTCTTCGCCTCTGAATGTGTGACATGACAAACCATGAATGCTCATAAGGCAACTGCAGGTAACATTTAAGAGAACATAAGTGATCCTGATCAACATATCTCATTACATGGACCTGGAAATGCAGAATTATCTAAAATTTCACTACTCTGGTGCAAGTAAGAATTAGTAAAGAGTTAGTAAAACTGCAAGTAATGAAATCTGCATCTGTTTTTTTACAATGCCAAATTTAAGAGCTTGATAAAAGACATTTTTAACATCAGCAGGAAAGAGATGAAGACAAGTGTTTGAAGACATAAACATCAGGGATATGCTTTGCTTTGTATGAATGTAAGATAAGGGCAGTCCATACTTGTGTCTAATCTTAAATCAGCATTCAACACCAGGGCCCCTGCCCCATTCAGTAGCGGCCCACGTTCTCCCTAGTCTACTTTTTGTTACTGATGTATTTAAAGAAGCCCTTCTTTCTGTCCTTGACATCCCTTGACAGATTAAACTCCAAATGCGCCTTGACCTTCCTAGTTGCATCCCTGCATACTCGGATGATGTTCCTATATTGCTCCCAAGTGGCCTGTCCCTGCTTCCATCTTCTGTGCACTTCCTTTTTCTGTTTGAGTTTAGCCAGGAGCTCCTTGTTCATCCATGCAGCCCCCTGAAACTTCATGATTAGGTCACTTAAAAATCACTCTGTATGGTATGGCTTCTCTAGTGCCTAGAGATGAACTCCATTTTTTCTGCAGGTCAAGGAGGGAGGAGGGGAAAAAAAGACTGTTTCCCTGGCCTGTGCTCAGCCAACCATTTGTATGGAGCTCGCAGAAATTTGAGACCTCTGGTATTCGGCTGAATGTGGCCCAAAAGGCTCACCAGAGTCAATTTTCGGGATAAGAACAGAGTGATCACAAAAGCATCATTAACAATCCTTCCAATTTACTCCACTTAAAATATCCTTAGGAAACCAGAGAAGGAACAGTGTTTGTTTCATTTTCTGCCCTTTAGTTTGGTTCATTTCTTATTATCTTTTAGAAGCAATTAATTCTAAGGGTGGACTTTAATGTAGGAAGAGTGTCAGTTTGGCAATCCCGGATAGGGAAGATATAGGGATTTGTGAAGCAGCAGAAGCAGAAAAACTCATTGAGTGTGGCGGCTGGTATCACTGGCAGAACACGGGCATCATTATTTGAGCAGACATTTCAGCCAAGCAAAGCTGTACCGACACAGATAAGAAGTTTGTTTGATTTGGCTTGAAAATCGGAATCAGTATCAAAATTTAAAACGTAGTTTTGGCACGATCTCAACGGCAAACAGACTGGAGTGGACAGGTGACTAACACACAGCAATAGCAAAAGAGGCTGCAGCCCTTTGCACGTGCACTTACCCGATGTAATGCCAACGGCAGCGCACGACTGCTTGTGCAGACCAGCTGGAAACCCGCTGTGCGCAGCGCTGGGCAGCTGGCAGAGCAGCCTGCGCTCGCAGACCTCCACCCGGTCCTGTCGAAGGCGAATGGCGCAGCCACGGCAGCTCTTGTGCGTACAGAGTCGCTTTTAATTCAATTACAGTTTTCCATTACTGGGGAAATAAATGTGGGAGGAAACAAAGGACAGACACAGAGAGGCAAAACAAGGGTAGGAAATAGAAGATATATGCTTTCTGCATCCCACTTGGCTCCATAGGGCTTTAGAAGGACTGTCATATATCATGACATTTATTATTTCTGTCATGTACTACGATGAGAAGTCCATTACAATATCGATCATTTTACTCTGCTTGAGTCTACACTGCGTAACACTCAGCATAGCTGAAAAGTGATTTAGAAACAGCTGTACAGGGAGGACTGAAGCAGAAATCGGAGTCAACACAGTTTCCCTTAATAAAATTCTCTTTTACTAACCTTTTACAAAGCTTAGGAAATGGCCTTTTAAACAGTGTTAAAGCCACAGGACAGTTGCACAGTCAAGCAGTCAGAGGTTACAGGCAGAGTTAAGATTTCTTATGCAACCTTAATTGACACACTGACATAATGATACAACCTTCAGCTATATTGCCACATGGCTGCCACATAATCCCTTTGCAGGATGCCTCCTCCTTTCACCAGTCAATGATTTCTTCACCCCAGAGAACTCAGGGCCAAATTTCTAGCACTTACCCTTCCTTGAAATCAAAAAGCGCTATGCACTTTCAAACCTGAAAATCCAAATCTTTCAACTTAACCTGAAACAACTACGGGGTAGTTATAATAATCAGGTTGGGGCAAAAAGGGGTTGCCAAAGGCAAGCTCAAGTTAGTTATCATTAGTATAACAGTATTTTGCATTTGCTTTAAATGACTCTTACTACTGCCAACACCTCAGCATCCTCTTCATTTAATTTTGGAACATTACAAGTTCTTTTATAGACACTGCAACTTGTTTTAAAGAACACTAAAACCAAAATTTTGCATAAAATATAGGTTCTGTAAAAACAAGCTAAAATTAAGGCTGATGAAGCATTTTGTTATGGCTTTGAAAAAGTAAAATGGAAACACTGCTTTATTTTTAAAAATTCAGATTGTCCTTACCTTCAGTAACAGGTAAATCAGTTTATTTCATGACTAACATCTTGTTTCTTTCATGAGTAGTGCAACAACCCCCTTTGGATGACAGCAAGCGAGCAGAAGCAAATTCTCCCTATAAAATGCTTGTTGTCGCAGTCGGCTATTGAGCAGCTCACCTTGCCCTGTACCCGGCGTGGAAGGAAACGCGGTACCTGGCAGCAGGACCAGAGCGTTGCCCGCTGGAAGCAGTATCGGCCAGAGCAGCGTCCTCTAAGCGGTTGGAGCCTGTCAGGGCATCAGCCCAAACGGTGCCTTAAACACTGACACGTACTACAGGCAGGAGCTGCCTTGCCCCGCGGGGTTGCTCTGGGAAGACTTGTGTCTCAGGGTTATAATTTCCCTCTACTTCCAGGTGGTTTTGAAGCCAGTTTGGGGCAGATAAATGGGAAGGAAGACCACCCTTATCTGTTTGTCTTCTTACCTGCAGTCTTCTTTTCACCTCTGATCCTGCCATGAGTGGCCACTGGAAGTTCTCTTCATCCTCCTTGTTTAATATACTGTCCGTTCTTTAATATACTGTTCATATAATGTCTATTTACTACACTGCTCCATCCCCTACCTTGCCTGTAACACATCAGATATGCAGAGCTGTGTGACGGTCTGCACCAGAAGATCCTTCAGCATTGGAGAAAGTTGCGTACTGGGAGGAAAGCCAAGGGAGGCCAATGACTATATCCACATGCCAATGACAGAGCATGCTGGTACTGCTCCATCTCTTCTATAGTCATGTATATAGCTTTTAAGGAATCCTTCTCATGTTAAGACCCTATTTCAGAGTTTCATCCCTAAAAGAGAGGAATGACAGACACCCAGGATGTCCAAAAGGAAGTGATGGGAAACAAAATTAGACATATAATTTACACCAGGTATTAGCATCACAACAGTAAAACATGAGATAGCCTGAAGTTTGTCAGCTGTTTTTTTTTCCTTAAATATTCTAAAGGCCATGAGAACAGACAAAGAATTTAAGCATTTTGTATGAAAGATCAAGCCTTGAGTATGGGATAATTAGCTCTAATTTAAAACTAATAAAACAAAGGGTACCTGAGTTAAGGTCCCTTTAAAAAAATGACATCAAAATTGTACAGCTACTTTTTCTGCACATAGCTGAAGTTCAGATATGGCTCTATTCATCCCCAGATGGACCATACTGCCCTAGATCTCAGGTAGTTGTCTGCAATAATAACCAGTGAAAGCTGGATTTTTGTGGTGACTTGGACCACATCAACAAGGCTTGGGCCAACGTATGTACTAGGATCTGGGCTCTGCATGTCACAGGAGTTAGATGTTAAGAGTAATTGGCTTAGCATGGAGAAATTGGGGGGAGGGAGGGACAAAAGAAGACAGGGTGCAGGAAAGATGCTTCTTCCATTGAGTTGTATGACCTGAAGTAGGGATGAAGGGCACGAGCTGTCTTGAAAAACAGGGAGAATATGTGTCCCACATAAAAATCACAGGAAACAGTATCCTGAACATTTTCACCAGGTCTTTCTAGTATTCAGGTCAGTCCTTACCAAATGAGGATCTCTGCTTCTTAAGCTGGATGTAATCAGCAGATATCGTGATTTCTAGCAGCTTCTGTGGTATGCGCACATTCATGCCATTTGCAGCAATGTTTTAGATCAAGCATCTTCTCAGCGCTCTCAGTCACTGTTTCCTCTCCAGGAACCCTGAATCCAGGGAATGTCTTATGCATGTGTTACTCTCTGCCTGCACTGTTTTCTTGAATTTTTAACCTGGAAAAAAATGGCCCTCTCTGTCCAACAGGTGTTATTTAAAAATTTTAAATGTGGTGAAAGGCTGGATTGGATGGGGCTGAGATGCCTCAGGAAACAACACTGCAATGAAGAGTTCAGCTGGCCACGTGCACGTGAAGCTGGCAAGGCAGCCTTACACATCACCATTTCAGCTCTCCTGCCCTAGTGATGCCAGACATCCCTGTCCCATGGGCTTTTCTGAAACGCTTCCCATGGAAATATCATTTGCTGCTGTGCCTTGCTTTTAAGTCTGCTGCCAGCCTACAGCAGAAACAGCGCCCTGCTTGTTAAACTTGTTAAACGCTTGTTAAACCCACTGAACTTGGTCAGAAATGGTGCTCTGCAGCAGGGCAAACGTGCCTGAGCGGTGCTGACCACCTACAGGCAATCCTGGTCTCAGGCAGCAAGGGAGGCCGTGGAGATGGAAGAGAAAACGCAACCCTCCACATTAAACTAGCCTGTTCTGATGGTTACTCGTCACATCTACTTATTAGCAGCCCAGGTTTTAAAATATTCTTCCCACATGCCCTGTGGCTCCCACCAGGTCTGGGAAGGGCAGAGCTAAGGCCATGGGGTGGGGCCACACAGCACACACTTGCCAAATTCCTGATTTTCCACTGTTTGTTGTACCCCTTTTGTCTCTACATCCTCCCTTGCAGAGCCTGACGTTTAGGTTCATATGATGTTCTGGAAGCTTGTGAGACACTGTCCATCAGCTATAACTTTGGACCGATGTTCTGGGTGCAAGCTCCAGGAGAGAGATTTCCTGGTCTCAGAGCTCTCTGTTCTCATTTCAAGATCAACAGCACCATCTAGTGACCCACAAATCAGCTTCCTCAATACCTGTCTGCCTTGTCTCACACATTTCACACGATCTTCCAGGTCTCCCAAATCAGGTTTGTGAGTCCGTTGCTATTTACACTTTAAATGCTAGAGGGTCACTTACCAGAAGGTTTTGAGTGGTGAAGGTTGAAGGCACTCAGTCCCAGCCCCAGACCTCTGAGCTGCCTGGATGGGATGATTAAAATTAACTTTCAGGCCAAGAAATGTCCCTGAGCTGTGTGCCAGACTCTATTTGGCTCAGTCAGTGAGAGTCTTTTCAGCCTTGCTGGGCACCTATCACAGCTTCCACGTTCAAAATAGATCTGTTCAGGGAAAGAAAATAATCCTCCCTTCCCCTTTCCCTGGGTTCTCTACTGTGTTTCACCTTGCTCACATGTAGTTTAAGCCATGTGAAGCAAGACACCAGAAACTTTTGTCCCCAGGTTTTCGTTGGCATATGTAACTGATGACACAGATGTCAAGAGAGTCAAAACCATGGCCAACATCATTTTCCAGTCTCTCAACTTAGAACAATAAGCAGACAGGCAGTTCCCCATTTCCAGCATGCAATGAGCCCTCTCCCTCCCCCCCTTCCTCCCCCACCCCCCAAAAAAGACCCCACAAAATCTCCAGCCCTGCAGAATCCACAAATAAACCTGGAGCAGCCCATGTGTCCTTACTATCCCCAGCTCCCGCACAGCTGCATTTCACCCTCTCTGCAGCAGTCTCCAGGACCCCTGTGCTGGGTATAAAGACAGAATGACATCTTGTGGATGGCAGTATCATTTCTGGCTGCTTTTTTGTTGGCCTGGAAGTAGGACAATGCACAAATTTCAACCCCACTTGGTTTCACTACCACTTTTTCTCAATTCCTTGACTCTTCACCAGTGCACCTAACAGCCAAAGGATGCTATAGGAAAGTAAAGAAAAGCACCCAAATTCTCTGGCTACTGACAGCAGGGAATACTTATGCCCCAAGCAGCTCCTCTAATGTCCAGGTCACAGCCATGTAAGCCATACTATATGAGATATGTGGTGAGCTCTTGTATTTCTGTTTGCTCGCTAGGTTACAATGGGTCCATATTCCCAATTTGTGATAGTAGAAAATATCATTATGACGCTGTATGACCACAGGGTACACCCTTGTCTTGACTACTGTAGGTGGCAATAATCCGGTCATGTGAAAAAGGACATAATAAAAGCCTAGACAATCACAAGAAGCACGGAGAATGAGAAACAATTGTTTGCTGCTCTTCTAATGCAAGCAATAGAGGGCACAAAATAGAACTTGTAGGTGACATTCAAAAAACTAAAGGAGGCAGATCTTCACTCAACACATTGCTAAACTGCAGAAGTCCCTCCCACAGGATGTTGTGGACGCCAGAATTTTACATGCATTGGACACACTCATGGGAAGAGAAAAATCGGTCAAGGAATGGTAAATGAAAGACACTGTTCTCTGGCTCAGGAAGTCCTTCAACTGCCTTGGAAGATATTCTGGGGAAAGACCACTGCAAGCTTGATCTGCTCTCATTCATTCCTTTCAGTTACTGTTGGCAACCAGCACTGGGCTAGCTGAATATTTCATCTGATCCAAGTGACCGAGATGCAAGGGACTCTCTAGCCTGGAATTCCAGATATTCCAAGGAAACCTGGACCTCAGCAGCCCTTCAGTCCAGGTTGTCCTCCAGTCCAGTATTCAGTACAGTGCTGTTTACAGGAACTGGGTCCGGAATCAGGTTCAGTTTCAAGGGCGATCAGATGCTAAAGTCTTTTAGTGTGGTTTCAGGTCTAGCAATAAAGGTGTAGGGTATTCTGACCGGCCATCTCTGTTCAGGCTCAGCTATCTCCAACTCTCCCACATATGGAAGACTGTTCAGTTTTGTTTTCTTTCTTTTATGGCAGGGACTCCTACATGCTTGTACAATCACTTAAATGGGAAACCTACTTTAGAGGAAGTCTTTAGGTTTTACTGCTAGAGGTAATTTGCAGCAGATAGTAGGTCAAGATGGAAAGATGACAAAATATTCACACAATCATCTTAATGCTCATCTTACAGCTCCATCTTATAGTGGAGAAAACTAATCCTCAGAGCAATTACATACAATGGTAGAGTTACTCCACAAGTCCTTTGACTCCTAAATGAGGAAAGAAAACCATGTGGACCTCTTGTGCGGTTCTCGGTATTTCCCACACCTGATGGAAACTCTGGTCAGCAGTAGTACATTCTCATGCAGTGCAGCCTTTTAAATGCAGGTGATAGGTTTGCCAGTGGTTGGGGCCCCATAGGATGTTAGCTCTCAAAAGAACTTAGAACTTCCTTTACAATAAATAAGATTCCCAGGTTCCTCAGGAAGAGAGAGATGATTTTTCAATACCTCTTCCATTTTTCCTGGAATCTGGAAGCCTGAACACAGATAGCAACCTCAAAACAAGAGCTTTCACCTGTCTGGCACTGCACTTTTCGGGCTTTGCTCTTTATTTTTAAATCTCTAACAAGTTGCTGCTGAGCTCTTTGCCTCTCCTGCCAACGTTTGCTTTGTTTCCTTGAATAAAAACATTAACTGTTCTTACACAGCCAGATGTACTGCAAACATATGAGCAGCTTCCTGATGCTGCCAGGTCTGCAACCAGGTTAGTCCCACCAATTTCATTTATACTTTTTGCTGTTGTGATTTTTAACATTTAATTACAAAGCAACCCTCTTTAGTCACTTAACTTATCATCTGCCAGTTCTGTCACCTCAGCAAGAGCCATGAACTCCACCAGGTTCTTCGCCAGCAGGGCTGCGAGGCGGAAAGGTCTGTCCTAGGAATGCCATTAATAGCGAGCTGTTGACAGATCAATTAGCCCTTGGCACTCCTAATGCGAGCACCGTCTGCATGCTGCCACTGCACCGTGCTCCCTTGGAGGATGGTTTGTCACTCCTGTACGTCCTGTCTAGCAAATAAGCTTGGCAGGTGACAGGGCCACCTCCCACATGCCCGGGCACAGGTCAGGGAAGAGGCGCGCTGCTGTGCTCTAGCTGAGCACAACACCAGGCAGAAGGAATACCGCTTTGAGAAGGAGCTCCACGAGGTCCACCATGGCGTCCTTCCATGATGAAGGCACCCACCAACAGGTCGCACCAGCCCAATCTAAAGGGAAGCCACAGCATGCCATAGCAAACCCATGAGGTATCCCCAGTCCACAGGGAGCGCTGGGGCAGCCGAGCAAGTCTCAGACACCCACTCATTGGACTTAACATACTTTATTGCCACCCATGGCCAGGCATCAGAGGCCACTGCAGAGCTGCCGTACCTCTGTTGGTCCCCCAGGCACAGCTGCTGAACACTTTTCCCTATAGTCATAGTTCACTGAAGGCTGCATAGCTTGTGGCTGACGGAGGCTCCACTGTTTGACCCTGGAGTTTGTTTTATGAGATATAGAGTTATATATTTGTAGGCCTATGTTTCCAAAACTAATGCATTTTTGTAAAGAAAAACAAAAAGAAAAAAGTTACTTCATGTAATGAAACAGGGGACCAGGTTCTCAGGTGATATAAATGTCATTAGTCAGGGGCAGAGAGAATCTCACCCTCCGGGTATGAGGAATCCACTGAAGCCAGTGGAGATATAGCAGGGATTAGTTTGGCTCACTTATTTCTTGTTAGTACATTGGAAATCCTGGATCAATTTTGCAGCCACATTCATGTAGCGAGACTTACTGACCTCAGTGGAACAACACTGAGGTGAGCAACACTGCTCAGTCAAGTCGCTTCACTCCAACACCAGTAAGGACATAAACCCCAATATATATTTTTTCAGTCAGTGGCAACATGGAACTATTTTAGTTACAGTTTTGGGCACAGATTTTGCCAAAAAACAGGCAGAATCGTTAGTTAACTAATGTGAAGTCTAGGAGCTCTCACAGTACTCAAGGTAAGCTCATGTCAGCGTGTTTGCAGGATCAGGACTCGCATTTGAATGTGATGCCACCTTGTCGAAAACAGCAAGCAACAGGGACAAATAAATGTAAGCTGTTAAAATCAGGTATATTTGTCAGAGCTAAGAGGAACTATGAGCAAATCCGATGCATCAGAGAAATATGTACACCAGGGGGCACTGTGAAATTACATATGTCAAAGTGAAAATTTATTAAATTATCGGGGCTGGGAAAAGAAGACCTAGATAGCAGGAGGATCTGGGGATTTTAACCCACAGGCAAATAATTTTAACCTTAATGCTACGATGTTAGGGTGACACTAAGATATTAAGACCTGTAAATAAGAGATAGTATTTGAGAAACTGGATATTTTGTTAAAACATTTTTTTGAAATCTCAAAATCATCATCAAACTTGCAGAGTCTAACACTTTGGCTTGATTTATCGTTCACTGAAGAAGGTGTAACTTAACAGCAACTTTGCTGGAATCAAACCCATTTATTCAACATTAAGTCAGGCCTTCTGTGTTTCTTAAACTGCTGCGGACTCTGCCTGTACCTTCCTGCAAAAACCTGACTTCACAGTGCCATCATCTTTCCTGAACAGATGGGGAATACAGTCACCTGAACTGGGCAGGAAACGTCAGAAAATTCCTTTGGGTGAGAGGCTCTGTGGTCTCCAAGCAGCCCTGAAGAAATGAATGCCCACGATTGCAGGAACTGCCACGACTGACCCTTTGCTGGCAGTCTTGCCACTGGAAAGCAAAGGCAAATATGCATAGGACTAGATTAGCTCTCTAAGGCCAGCGCTTCCAGCCCTTAGAGACCTCCCCCAGGGCACGCTCGCATGGCCGCTCTCGGCTCTGTGGACAGATTTCTCCTCTATCGTTACGAGTACAATGTCTTTCACCAGCACTAGCGTTTAAGATGTTCTGCTTGCACTCTAACAAGCTAACCAAGTAACACCAAAAAAAGGAGATGCCGAATAAAAATTGAAAACTAATTCAAAAAGGGGGAAATCTAAAAGAAGGTGAGAGACTGAGCGGTGGGTTCAGCGGAGCCCTGGACCAGATCTAATCACGCGCGTGCATCCTGGAGGTGCAAGGACCTCTTTAAGTCAGTCCAAGGATCCCAGCTCAATAACAGAGAGACGGATAATAGCATTTGAACACTATCTCCTCCAATTCAATTGTATTGATTTATTACCTGTCCAATGAAGCCATCGAGTGTACAAAATGGTTAATCTTATATTTTTCCTGCTGTCCTCTGAGAGGAGCAAAGTTGTAAACACTGATCTACGCAAGCGTGGAGGGGGGAAGCGCTTGCCTCTTCTCAAGGCAGATGCTCCGGCCTGTTTGCGCCAAGCTAATCCCCTTTTAACCCCGGCAGAGGCCCTTCCCATGCAGGGCTCCCACTGACCGGATGCTCAGCCTCAACATTTTGGGCTGGATTACAATGCTGCTGGCGTCACCACACCGACACAACCTTGAGGACCTAAAGCGCTGGCCGGGCTGCACGCCGTATTTTCACGCAGGTGTCAGCATCACCGGCAGCTTAGCTTAAGACGTGGCCGTCGCTTGTGGCCTTGCGTGCCCTGGGAGATGCACCCAGCACCATGACATGCTCTGCCCTCCCACTGTGGACACCCAGCAGCAAGGCTGGAATTGGCCAAGCCCGTTGACCAAAGCCTGTTGGCCCAAGCGGCTTGCCCTAAGGCAAAGCCTGAGACATCTAAGTGAGGCAAACAATATTTCATCCTATACAAGGAGATTTAAAACTCACGGGAAATGTTATTTGGAATGCATGGCTGCAAATTGGAGAGCTGCAACATCCAAAGAGGACGAGCGGGGCCCTGGATCCTGCGCTGGCCAGCTAGGAGAGAAGGCAACCAATTTATTTTAAAAAAGTATTTTCTTTCAAAACATACATTTGCAATTAAAGGCTAATTGTGCTGTATATTTTATTAATGATGTGGGATAGTGAGGCATTTTAAAGCTCTCTTTTGTTTTGATGATTTTTTGGAGGAGGGGAAGGAATTGAAATGGAAAGCTTAACACTTATAATTTCAAAAATTTGGCTTATATTTTAGGTTCTGGTAACATGCAATTACAGGCACTTAGAAAGAATTCCCTTTTTTATGCTATGCCCTAGAGCATAAAATTAAGAGGCCAATTCAGGCTTTGTACTGCTTTCAGAGGCAGTTTGCTTCAGCATAGATCAACATGGAGACTGACTGTCGCCTTTCTATTGAATTAGGTCTATATTTTTGACAAGTATGGCAGCAGTATCATCACTTTAATCACCAACAATCCATTGTGTCTCTTTATGCTAATAAATAAAACATTCTGTGTTAAATATTTCCCAGTAAGCACTTGAAGACCTGCAATCACCTCCCCTTCTATACGTCCCCAAGTAAAATAATCTAATGGTAATAAAATCAAATGATGTCTAGGAGTTTTATAGGCAACTAATAGCAGTTATTGCAAAGTGCACATCAGATACCAATTGAAGGTTACATTTCTCTTAATGTAATATGGTATGCATATTTCACTAACTGTCTCAGTATATCAAACAAACTTAACAATATGGTGATATAGGTCAAAAACTTCGTAAGTTCTTTTAGGAAAGGCTTTTAAGCAAGAAGAGTTTTACTGGAGCTGTTTGTTAAGAGCGGGAGTTGCTGGAACCTGGATGCGAAACATATTGGAAAATCATCAGAGGTCACATCCCAAAGGCAAAAGCAACCTGCCGCCCCCTCCCCGCGCACCGCCTCCCACGCGCCCGCACTTTGCTCGAGGGACCGGTCGTGGCACGGCCTCACAAATACTCACGGGAAGGGGCCCGGAGGGGCCTCAGCCCATCCCTGCGGCCTCTGGGCCTGAGGAACGCATGGATCTAAGGTGGACTCGCCCTCCCTCAAAACATAATTGTAAAGCAGACACTTAGATCTTGGGAGAAACGCAACCAAAGCGACACCAGGAAAATGACCACAACCGAGCCTCTCCGTGGGCATCCCGCCAGGCATTTTTGGGGGGGTGACTCTCCCCGCAGCTCATCCGGCAGAGAGCACACGGATCCCCATTGACGGGGAGGACGGCTGCAGCCCGGAGGGGTAGATGGAGCCTGCTGCAGCGTCCTGCAGCTGGTAAGGACACAGCGCGGCCACAGCCCTCCTCCGGGCTGCCTTCTCCAGCGCTCGCAGCCTCGACTGCCTGCAGCACCCCGTTGCCTTCACCTGCTCCAGCCACCCAGGTCACCCCCTTCTGGGGGCTCCAAGCAAGCCGTGTCCCCACACCGTGGGTCCCACCGCTTTGGAAAGCAGGACCCGTTTAGTGCTGTCCCACTGCCACCCTTCCCCGACACTGCTGGCCCAGGGCGAGCACCAAAGCTCGCAGCTCCTGCACCCTCCAAGTCCTTCTCCATCTTACTGTGCAGTCCCAAACCTCTTCCGTTTTTTCTGGCTGCGTAGATGGCAGCAGCCAGTGCCGTTGCTGCTGGCGAGGGCTCCAGCCTGGTTTGACGTACACCCTCTGGAAGGGCTCGCGTGCTGGCATGGGGACACGCTCCATGCGTGGGAACCCCAGCATGGCTGTCTGCTCTGAAACGCAGCTTGTCCGCTAGCTCCGCTCCGTGATTTCCCTGGCTTCCATCCCAAACTTTACGCTGAAGTCCGGGAGCCTTGGAGTCACCCTAAATAAATCCTCACTAAACTTTCGATCAGCTTGTCAAGAGATTTTTTCCCATCCCCATTACTAATATACCTAATATATTCTGGGGGCCCCACCTCAGTCAACATGAATTGTAAACTATTTCTCTAATCCCCTCAACAATACCCTTCCCCAAACCTTTTTTCTATCTTAATTAGATATTCTATCCCTTTGGTTTAAAATAGTATTTAATTTCACTTAATGATTTCAACGAAAAGTATTAGGATTCCCCAAACAGACATGTTCCCTCTGAATTCTCTCATTCTTTTTTCAAGGGCTTCAGTTTCATCTTTTTGTTGCTTTGTCAAAACACGGCTAATTGACTGTCCTAAAAGTACAATTTTAGTAATTTCTCTCAATGAAGCATCACCGCCTCCTCTATTAGCACTACCTAATTGGACTTCTAATCCCCAGCCAGTGACTTCACCCATTCTACAGGCCCGCATCGCTACAACAGTAAATATTAGCATTCCAGTTAAATGTAGGTTGGCTCACATTCCCCCAAAATTGGCTTTCGGCTCCTCAGAGTACAATCTGATGCAATATTACATTAAGCATTTTTTTTTTTCTTGGAGAACTGGAGGAACCAAAGAGAAGCTGGAGCTCAGAGCTGCATTTCATCTCCTTGGTAAAAGTGTGTTTGCTCCCTGGCGCCAGCGGGGAGCGAGCACAAAGCAACCCAGGAGCCTGGCGGGAGCCTTTACGGTTTCCCCAGAACCCGAGCCGTCATTTCAAAGTTAGTTTTAGCATCTCCCACTCCGGAGAGCAAACCAGGTAAGGAGGAGTGAGAACTGGTCCCCGCGGGGCTGAGCCCGGCTCCGGGAGAGCGCTCGGCACGGTGAAACACAGCCTCGCGGCGCCGCCGGCAGCCCCCAGCAGCCCCTCCGGGGTCGCTGGCCCATCTCGAGCCCAGGGTGGCCCTGTCCCTCTGCAACCGCGCAGGGTTTCAGTGGTCCCCGGGGTGCTGGCAGCACCCACGCCTGCCACTGGGGCCAGCAGCACCTGGAGCTGCACCTGGGGCCAGCTACACCTCCACGGGCGGTGGGACCGGCAGGTCGCGGTGACCCCATCCCACGCGGGCACACGTGTGCTTCCTCTCCCCTCCTTCTCCAGGGCTCGTGCTGCATGACCCGTGACCTCCAGCCACCCGAAGCTCTTGGCGAGTAGCTCACGGGCCGGACGGTGGGCCAGCCCCACCACACAGCAGCGAACCACCACGGCAGCGGCTGCAGCGGCTGCAGTTATCTCACAGCAGCTGCTATTAACTTGCGAGCGGCAGGCCGAGCTGCAAGTAGCAAGCAGAAGCAGCGCTCCTCGCTGGTGCCCCTAACAGGCACCAAAGGCACATAACTCTGCGTAATTGCTAATCGTTATTACCAGGGCAGTTGATGCCAGAACCGCCCGGAGATGCCTCTTGCTGCTCGCTCCCCTGGGGGATTTGGGAGAGGGCAGAGCCCGGCCCCGGACGACGGCGCTTGCCCAGGCGGAGCCCCCCGTGCCGACGGAGGTGGAGGTTGCCCTGCAAGCGCGGCGACCCCGTTCACAAAGCACCAGCCTGTTTCACGCCAGCGGGGCAAACTGCAAGGGGAGAAGCTCGCTGCAAGTCGGAGCACGCGATCGAAGCTCGCGAGGCTTTGCACGGCCTCCTTGGAAGCCTTCAGCACGGGATGAAGCGCTCACTGCCGCTGCATGCTCCCAACTCCAGCTCCGACCTGGAAACCCTCTGGGGCCTCATGAAGCCACTTGACCTCTTGCTACCCCATTCTCTTATCTGCAAAAGAGCATATTAACACTTGTGACATCCAGGCAATAAAGGGGGACGTGGATTGGTTTGACAAGCTCTAGCCCCGTTCATGGCTTCGCTGGGTGTCTGCACCAGTTTAACCAGGACAGTGTAAAAACATCTTAAGATGCCCCGAGCATTACCCAGGATTCGTAGAGCTCTTTGAAAATACCAAACGCATCCCTTTATCAAACATTTTTGCCCTTCGCCGCACACCTTTGCCCTTGCCAGGGAGCGGCCAGGACCTAAGCCGGCACGTCCGAAACGCACCGCATTTGCCACGGCCCGCGCCCAGGCACCCGAACCGCCTTCGCCCGCGAAGCCCTGCACCCACTTCTGCTTGTGCGAGCCGTTTGCCCCTTTACAGCCGCCGAGCCGCCTCAGCTCCCTGCCCGGCAGCGCCCGGGTTTGCGAAGAGCTTCGGGCGGGCGGCAGAGCACACGCCGGGGGGGGGGGGGAACGGGCTCCACGGCCTGCCGCCGGCCCCGCGACGTGCCGCGCTCGGCCTTTGCCTCGGTGTGGGCGCGCGCTCCAGCCGCAAACGCCTGCTTGCAAACGCGCCGCGGGTGGAGGCAGGTGCCGACAAAATGGAGATGCCCGAAGCTTTTTGTCTTCGCGATTCCGCTTTTTATGGAAGGCGAAGGTGTCACGGACAAGACTGGCGTTAGAGGCAGCCAGTAAAATTAAAACCCAGGGACCGGCCTGGCCCTTTCCTCGTCGGGACGGAATACAGCCTCGGTGCCGAGCGAACGCTTTGAGATGCTCGTTAATGTTAAGCACAAAAGCTTTCAGGAAAAGGAAGAGAGGGGTTTGGCGGCCGCCGGCTGGGGCGGAAGGGGTGAGACGCTGCAGGGGCCCGGCGCCCCCGCCGCCTCCCTCCCCGCGAAGGAAGGGCACCGCAGCCCCGGGAGGCGCCGCACGCCTCCGAGGTCCCCGCTTGCTTTCCAAAACTTCCGTCTAAACGACAACAGGGAAAGAAAGCTTCCGGCTGCAGCCGATAGCGGGAAGCGCAGGTGGGATTTTGGCGGATGGGGCCAACCGGACCGCCCGCCCTGCCGGAGGCCGCGGGCTGAGGGACCTGCAGCAGGAGGTGCCTCGGCCCCCGGCAGCTGCCGGGCACCCAGTCCGGCTCCTGGCGAGCGTTAGAGCAGCTCCCAGCGCTCAGGGCGATGCCGCGACCGAGCCACACTGGCTGCGCGTGGGGCTCGGAGCAGCGGTGGCCAGCCAGGCTCCCAGCAGCGCTTTTTAATAAGCTCTGATTAATAGATTAATAAATAGCCTCCTTCGCAGCTTTTCTGCAAGCAAACAGGAGCTCGGGCCTGCTTTGACACGGACGTATCACCCGAATCGTCTGTAAACGTTAAACGTCGTTAACAAAACATAAGCCAGCGGTCCTAGCTTAACGGGAAAAGTTACATCTCTTTATGCAGTTACATAAAGATACCTGGTCCAGTCATTAAGAAGTGATTAGCTTATCTAAGAAATAACAGCGCTAGTCCTGTCAGACTAGCACGCAAACACTAAAAAGAGCAGGGATCGCATGTCACATTAGGCTAATTATAACGAGACGAAAAGACAAGCAGAAGCATAAAATAGCCATGTGGCCAGTATTTTGCTGGGTTTTTTTCTTTGCAATGGGAAAGGCTAAACGTATATATTCCTTACATAAAACTGGCACTCTGCAAAAGAGAACTGTAAGTATTAAAATCTCCTCTTTGGGTTTTATTTGTTTAGTACTGAATGTTTAAAAAAAAAAAAAAAAGCCTACAGACATGTGGTCTTCCAGTTGGTGTGAAGCAGTGGCCAAATCCGGACAAGAGCACAGTTTTTAAAACTAACAGAAGTCCTTACAGCTTTGCTTAATCGGCCTGCGGCAAAACTGCAAGTCTTGGAGTCTTTGCCATCTACGTCCAAGGGAAAGAGCGGGGCAGCACGGTCTGTCCCGCAGACCTCCTGCTCTCCCCCTTGGTGTGGCAGAGGCCCCCCCTCCTCTTCCTCCTCCTCCTCCTCCTCCTCCTCCTCCCCCCCCCAGCTCCTTTCTCTCCCCTCTCAGAGGGGGGCAGTTTGCTGAGTCTAATCTGAGCCTGTCCTGACACTTTGCCTTTCACTTCCAAAATATATTCTAGAAATAAAAGCTCGGCCTCTACGACCAGCAAACGAAATCCAGCACAGGCAGCCGGAAGAGGGGACAGCTGTGGCTGCTCCTCCTCGTTTCAGGCGTACAAACCGCACCCGTCTTCTCGCTCCAACCGGAGGAGCGAGCCGTCGGCAGGGTGCGGAGGGCCCGGCGCCAAGGCCCTTCCCCGCACTGCAGCGGCAGCCTGCGCAGGAGGGGGGCGCTCAACGCAGCCTGCAACCCGCAAAAACCCCGGCGCCGAAGGAGCCTGGGAGGCAGAAACCGGGCGCGGGCAGCGTCGCCCCCTCCCGCCGGCCGGCGGGCTCTACCTCGGGCTGCCCTCGGCGGCTCGCGGGGCTCCAGCTCGGGCTCCCTCCCTCCCTCCCGCCGCGCCGCGCCGCGCCGCCCGGCCGGGGAGCGGAGCAGAGGGCGCCGCGCCCGAGGCCGCCGCAGCCCCGCGCTGCTGCGGCTGCCTGCTGCGGCACCAGGCAGGTGGCTTTCCACCTTTAACGCTTGCTTGCACCGCTTTTAAAGCCTTGATTTGCCGAAAAGTAATATTCATAATGATGGCAGCTCCTACTTTCCTGGAGGCAACGCCAATTTTAATGCTTTTTTTTTTTTTAACATAACTGTAGTGTTATTGAGGAATAAGAAGTAAATGATAGATACTTTAATGTAATACGAGTCAATATGTATTTATATGTGCTTTATGACTTAATCAATATTGCTACATTAGCAAGAATAAATACGGTGTTTCCTTTTCTGGCCCTGGAAAGAACAAATAAGGAAAGTCACATTACGAATTTTTGGAATGAATAAAATCACCGCATTTCCCAGACGATTCAGTAATCCTCTGACATTCATTTGTTCTCCAGAGCACAGCAAATATAGCTCCCCGGGCAGGGCACTGGACAACAGGCTGCACCAATATATTGAACTTATGACTAGGGTCCAAATTTTTCAAATAAGGCTCTCTAAGAGGAATAAAATTAATAATAATAATAAAATTAATAATAAAATTAATAATAATAATAATAATAATAAAACAGGCCCCAGTACAGAGCATTCACTTTGGCAACCCAAGTCTCAGGATAAAGCGGTTTAGCACCCTGAGCATCCAATGGTTTTACCACTGAAGGACGTAAGGGCTCCACAGCTCATGTCACCCCCATCTTTTTACTGCAAACAACACATTCCTGTGACCTGTGTGCAGCCCTGCGGCCTACCAAAAGGGGGGGAAAAAGAAGTGTTCCCAATTTAGTATATCTAAACCCATTCACTGCTGGAAAAAAATCTATTGCAAAGCAGCCTGGTGCAGCCAAACACGCCTCCAGCCGGCCCCCGGCACGACCACTGGGCTGGGGAAACCCTTCAGGTCTGCTCCCACCAGCTCCTCTCGCTGCCCTGGAGCCAGAGAGCCGACTTCGGACGTCTCCTTGGGGACAGGAGGCGGCGCGACGCAGCTGATGAGACACAGGGGAAGAATCACGGTAAGGCTTTTGGGGAGGCAAAAAAAAATCCTCTCACTGCTACCCTGTGTCCAAGCCTGGCCGTTTGCTTCCTCCACCTGTGGTTTTACAGCCAGGTTGTGAATTCTCTGGGGCTGAAACGAGCTCCTGGTGCTGCCTTAGCACAGCGCTAAACACAAAGAGGCTTCTCCGCTTGCCGGGAGGGTCGTGCTGCAGGAACCCGGGTGAGGCGACGGGCAATGCCAAGACTTCAAACAGAAAGGTGGCGGCAGGGCGAGACTGCTTCTCATGCCCAGGATAACCAGCTGTCTGTTCACCATGCACCCACGCACCACCTTGCTCCTGATGGACACATACTGGCAACGGTAGCCAGCACGTGCAAACCCGGTTTGAGCGTGTTGATGAGGACTTGGGAGAAGACCAGTTTCTGAGGCTTGCTTTCATATCCCCAAGCCACGCCAGGGCAGGGAAGCTCAGTCTGGTCAGTATTGCTGGGAGCCAAATCTGGGCCACATCCAAAAAAATCGCAGAGCTCGTTCCCACCCCAAAGTCCCCACCATCCAAGGAAGCAATACACATTTCTGCTAGGACTTGCAAGAATGGTGGCACTTCTGGGTGGGGCAGAGGCTTTCACCCTGTCTTCTGCTCATGGTCTAGTCCTTCCTGGACCTGCTGACATGGTGCAGAGTAAGCACTGGTCTAAAGACACGGCACTGGAAAGGTGCTTACAGGCTTGGTTTTGAAGACCCCACGAAGACTCTTAGCCAAGGTACTTCCCAGAGAGTTTAAGGCAGGATCTTTATCTCCCCTGACTAAAGGCGTTCAGAGTGGGGCTCAGCAGTGAAGCGGGTTCCTTCTTAGCCTTTCCCAGCCAATACCCACCCCACCGGCAGCCTGAGCCCAGCTCCATGAGGACGTGCTCATCTTCGCTTCTGGTCAGCTGCAGGCCAGGCTGTCGGCAGAGACTGTCCCCGTCGCTAAACTGGGCCAAGCTGCATAACACACAAGCTGAAGCTGAGGTATCTGTGACTCGAAATACTGTTTGATGTGCTCCCCCTGGAAAGGGAAGGCTGCTGCATGAGCCCTTCACGCCAACTGAGATTAACCAGTCCGGAGAGCTTAACCTCCGGAAAGTCAGCTATTGCTCATTACTTCTGCCGTTGGCTGGAGTCACACCGGCACCGTCTCCAACTTCCACTGTTAGCCTTCTGAGCTACCTAAAACACGAGCTTTTTCCTAGAGCTGGGGTAAACGGCCTTGTCCAGAATTGCAAAGGTTCTTGCTAGATCTGCCTTGGTTCAACTTTGGCTGCATTTCCCGGTCAGGAGCTGCCTGCTCACAGCCCGCTAGCACAAATTGAATTAGATGCAGCCTTTTCCAAAGGCAATGGACTTGGTCACCTCTTAATACTAATAATTCTAATATTACCCCAAGGTAATTCTTTTGACCTCCTGGATTTACTCCAGTTTAGGTGGGGTCAGAACTTGGCCTTACAGATCGCTGGAGATCACTCATGTAAGGACAGGGTCAGAAAAATGTTCCTTCTCCCCTGATTTCCAACAGTTTGGGAGCATTTGTTTATTTTTAACAGATTGCTACTGCTACACTTCAGACCTTTTCCTGTTGTGATCATTAGAACTTTTAACCGTATCATAAATCTTTTATTAACATTTGGTATTATACTAATTAAAACTGTTCCATATATGTATTATTAATTTCTCCAGCACTTCTTGTGAGGGTGACGTTTTTAGCTGGCTTAGCAGAATACACCATAGTAAATAAGGAGAAACTCATTTCCAGGCAATTAGGCTTGCAGAAAAATAAGTTTCTTAATGGAGGGCACGATCATTACAAATTTTACCTAAATAAACAGGGTTTCTTAATGGTAACTCTTCAAGCTAAGTAAACAGATTGGTGTGGTAATGTCCTAAGCAATACTTAAATGTAACTGTTTAATAAATTGGTAAATTACTCATTTCATCTTAGAACAAAATGGTAATACTGTAGTAATAACCTAGTATATATTCTGTAAATATGAAGCATTATCACTTTAGCTCTGAAGAAATCACCACAGTGATATGTCAGCATTGATCTAAAACTGCAGCATTTTATCTCAAGTTTATTACCCATTTTTGAGAATCGCTGAGATTTTCAGAGCATAATGGCAATAAAAGAAGAATTTAAAAAGCGCTTAAATGTGCATAAGTTAATCAGAGGTATCCTCAGGGGGAAAAGGAAATTTGGTAAAACATGAATTATAAGCATCATTTAAACTTACTTTGGACACTAGAGATAATAAATGGCACCATAATTTAGAAATAGCTTTTAACATCAATGACTGTAAGTAGCACTTTACTGTTCATAAGAATTGCAAAGCAACGGTGCTGAGGCCAATTTTATTAGCCATTTTTTTCTTTATAAAAGCAATCCAACCATTTCCAAACTGAGCAGACAGGAACAAGAGTTACGTGTTAATATGCAAAATGCATTTTAGTTTTTAAAATAGCCAGCAATAAATTTACCAAAAGATACAGTCTGGAGACAATTGAATGATCATTTAGGAAGAATAAAGCTTTCTCAGAGTTTACATATTTGGGAAAAGCGGACGGGGGGCAGCCAAGAGGGAGAAAATTGTTCATACATTCCTATTTACTGGGGAATGTCGCGGCACTTCCGAGCCCACGGGGAGCAGCAGTAAATCTTTAAGGAGGTGCCGCTGCAGGAACAAGGCTTTTCCTTACTAACTTCTCACGACCGACGAACCGGCTAAGGATCTCGGCAGTACATACAATACTATATTAACGCTTGTTTTTCCTAACGACAGACTATCCGACAATGCATCTTTCAGAGCTATCAATTCTGAGCCGTCGCACCAATAAATTTTGGCCGGCCCCGACAGCAGCCTCTTTGAGTGCACGGCAATACGTGCTTTATTCTGCCGGGGCGAGAGCAGCGCCCGAGGCTCGCCGCGGCGAGCAGCGGCCCCAGCCCCGGTGTCCGACCGCTCTACGTTGGTCTGACAGGCGAAGCTTCACCTGCCTTTAGGCTGGGGGACAGCACGCGGGGCGGACGCGAGACAGACTTTGCCGTAACTTTGCAAGCTGCGCTCAAGAATTAAAACGTGTTTTCATCGTTTTCAGATTAATGCTGTGACTCAAGAATACAACAGTGGAGAAAAATAATCTTGAGACATTCCGTGCCTGAAGCGTCCTAGATCCTCGACACACAGAGCAGCCTTGCTTGTCCAAATGGTTTGTTAACTCTGGACCTCACCCATGCGAAAGCGTATCTCTACATTTTAATTATTTCACGCCTGGCCACTTTAGCCTAATCAAGATCTAACCACAGCCAGATTTATCCCGCATGGTCAAAGCGCCTGCTCCAGGCTTTCAGAGCTGCTGCGAGTCTTAACTCTCCAGTTTGCCCCCAACAATTTCTGTTACGTGGTTATGCACCACCCCTAAGATTAATTTAAGCAGCTACATGTTATTTTGTAAAACAAGAGTAAAGTCAGTTCAATTATGTCCGGGGAAAACAAATTCAAGCCGTGCTGGTAACTTTGTGTTCATGTCAGACAGATGAATCCAACCACTCGAACAAGAGCCTTGACGTGAAACTAGAGCCGTGCAAGCAAGCCCGGCAGACCAGGGAAGCGGCACGCTGAGTCACGAGAGCATCCTCTGGGCCGGGCCCTCGTCTCTCCGCCTGCGGCTAAGCGCATTAGCGGAGGGAGATGCGGGAGGTTTCTGTGTAAGCAAACAGGACCGCAGTGCCTCTGCTTGCTAAGGTGAACAAAGGGAAACCAGGCGGTGGGGCAAACCCGAGCGTCCTACGTAGGAAGCCCAGCTAGCAGCATCACGCCAGCAAGGTGCCACCAGCTCCCGCAGCTAGAAGCTCCATTTAGGCAAATTCGGGCAAAATGAATGGAAGCAAGATGTCTACTTTTGCTGTGACTATGATTAAATTTAGAGCAGATTCTCCACCATTAGGAATGTTTCTTTCAAGAACGGACTGCTTTTTAAATGACGTATCAGTTCAAAAAGGCTTTACTCAGGAGAAACGTAAAGCCTGTTATTAGACGCTGAATGAAGATAAACCTGTCATGGAACCACTATATTTTCATTTACTCTTCATATCAAAAGCTGATCTCTAAATACCTCAAGCGGATTTTTTTAAGCATTCATTCAAATCTTACTGCCATTTTAAGTGAACATCTGAAGACACAGGAGGTGGGTACCCAAAAACTTTCCCATTCATAGGTTCCTTGAAACCAGGCAACACATTTCTAACTAGCGAAGTCGTGTGCTGCGCTCCGCGGGCCGGGAAGGCTCGGCTGCGGAGGAGGCCTGAGCTGCTGCGCGCCGCCGCCGCGCGGGCAAGGAGAGCAGCTGGGCTCTCCAGAGACCCACGCCGTCCCCACGAGAGCCGGGGCCTGAGCACCCTTCAGCTCCCACAGCACCAGCTCCGCCAAAATGAGGTCTGCCGTAAAACCCCTGACACCAAAACGAGCAAAGCGGAGCTAAAGTTTTGATTACTTCATCTTCTTTGCTTTTGCATTAATACAGAAACATTTTCAACTGCTCTTTTTTTTTTTCTTTCCATGTTAATAAGCATTTTGGACTATTGCACCAGAAGCAAGCATACGATTTTAATGCAAATATAGAATAAGTACCTTTGTACTCCGTTCTGCATTTACTTACTGCATCCGCGAGCAGCACAGGCAGGAGGGCTCATCCACCGCGCAGACGGGCCAGCATCTGCAGAACGGCCTTCTAGTTCAGCAAAGAGCACGAGCCCGCGACGGTGCGACTCCATTCAGCAAAACCTGTACGGATCACTACAACCTTTAAGCTTAAACTGGAATCCTGCTGCCTTTCACGAGCTACGTGCACGCAGTTGTCAGGCTAGACATGCATTTGTACATGCAAAAACTAAACGCAGGCAGTTATGAAGATTAAAACTCAAACCAGAAACATGCGCTGAAGCATTTGGCAACAAGCGCAATTGTTAAATCGCACCCACGAGCCAGATTTTCCGTAGCTCAGAACGGCTCTGTGAACGCGCGGTCCCAGGGTGCAGGTAATTATCAACATGCTTAGAAAAGAGACTGGCGTAGCAAACACCAAAATACACCAAGCTCCTGGCGTGGCAGGAACCACCCCAAATCCGATAGCTTTGGGCATTTATAGCCGACACTTACAGATCGAGAGAAGGAATAATTCCACGTAGTTTCTCCAGATTCTCCGAGTTACGGCAGCACCAGTCTGAAGCGAACCGCCAGCGCTTACTGCTGCTATTCTGAATTGACTTTGGCCTCCAAACTCTGACTGTTGCACTACTATTTAGTTAGTGCAGACATGCGAGGCTGGATGCTCAGCTGCTTTAAATCACTCCGAGCCCATTGACTTCACGGTAATAACGATGCCAATTCAGATCAAGCCCCATTGTACAATAATGACATGCAGCCTCCCCCAGCCAAGCGCTGAGCCGCGCAGCTGAGCTCGCCCACTGCCTGGTGGGCTCAGGAAGAGTTACAGGTGTAGGATTTGGCTCGGCCGCGCGATTTTTTTTTTTTCCTGGATCTACACACACTCTTTTCATATGCATTTGAGCAATCTGTGAAGCGGCACTAAAATTCCAATCAGGGTGCAAAAAAATTGTCTTAATACAGCTGACACGTATTTTTTTTAATGCAAAAAAATACATATATTGCTCTCTAATGTACGTGAAATCTCTTAAGGGTGCAAATGCGACCCTGCCACAGCTACGGTAAGAGCGCGCGGGTCTAAACCCCGCTGCACGCCGTCCCTACGCCTACCTGGGGCGCCGGGCGCCGGCACCTCTCCTTGGCGAGCGGCGCGTGCCCCGCGGCTGGCGCGGCCCCGGGGGACAGGCCCGCGGGCCGCCGAGCAGGTGGCTGCGCGCGCGGCCCCTTCCGCCGGCTGCCGAGCGCACAAAGAGCTTGTCAGGCCGGGCTTTTGTCAGCGAGCGCAGATGTCGGCCGGGCAGCCCTGGCCCGCGCGCGGCTGCACCCTCCCGCGCTCCAGCGCTCGGCCGGGCGCCGCAGCCGCCGCGGCCCGCCGCCCCGGGGAGCACCGGCCGGCCGGCCAGAGCTGCCGAGCGCCCCGCTGCTCTTCTGGCCGCCCACCTTCTTCTGCTGCTCGTGCAAGCCCTCCTTTTCCAGCTCAGGGAGATGGTTTTTAAATCATTCGTACTGTTCTAGTACGTTTGCTGGCTTCTGGCTTGCTCGGTAATACAGCGGTTTTTGTCACTGCGCTGTTACAGCACTTTCTATCCAAACGTGACCCCCCCCCCCCCAAAGCACTAGGCACAGAAATTACTTCCTCCCGCTCCTCTGTAGGGATTTGCACCAAAATGCCTCAGTTTCCACAGCAATGCATAGTTGCTTACTCCTGTACAGCACCGCTACGCAGCAGGTTCAAACTCAAAAAGACTTGTTTTCCACCCGAAAGTCTAGCACCGCCCCACAGCTGCTCCCAGCAGCGTTGATCCCTTGCCCGCTGTTACGGCTCTGCACCTTTCGCAGTGCTCCCACCTCCAGCTTTGCGCTTCGTTCCCATCCTGAGCTTCTTCCCTCCTGCTCAGGTCTCCTGTGTGTGGAAATACGTCTGCTTCCCGGGAGGAAATCATCCGCTTTCTGATCTTCCCCCGCAGCTCTCACTTCTGCTTCACTTCCATTACTCCCCTCCATGCCTGCTCCATCCACTCGCGCTCACTCTCCATCCGTCAGAGCTTTTCCGATTCAGCCTTAATGTCACGTCACCCACACGGTCAGAGTCTGGATCGCACACCTCGCTTCTGCATTTCTGTCTCTGCCCCGTCACCGCCATGGTTCATTTTAAGCAGTAAGAAAGAAGAGTTGTGGCTGGACGAGATGACAAAAAGCAAGGAGACCCCCTTGTGAAGGGCAGCAAATGGGTTTGTGATACGCTATGCAAAACCGAGAGAAACAAAATCAAGTGGCAAACCAGGAAATCCTGCAGCCATGACATAAGGTATCTAACCCACCGCTCAGGACACCTATCCCCACCCTGCTTGCTAGTGATGGAAAATTAGGAGATCTGAGACTTTCTAAAGTCATCTTTAAAGTGGGAAGTTTATTTCCTCTCTGGACATGTACCATCCTTTGGCCAGTGCTTTTAAAGACAATCGACCTTGGCCACCACCTGATACCTAGCTTCTCCTTCCTCAACAAACTGGACAAAGTCATCTCATCCTACTGAGAACATGCTGGGCACTTCCGGATCAGGATTCGTGCAGGGGCAGGGAAGAGACACAACGCTTGGCTTGTGCTCTTGTCCTGCAGCTCGTGCTGCCTTGCAGTATCAGAAGATGTTGAGTTTACAGCTGTGCGAGGAACGCTGCAGACCAGCCTCAGGGATGGGTGGGGAGACAGAAGTAACCTGAGATGGACAAAATTGAGACAGGTTCTCTTTCTTTGTCTCAAGTGGTGAAGAGTGATTTACGTTGTACACCTTGACCCAGCTTCATGTCTTGACTCCCAGCTGTGGAAGTCCCACCTGAGGTCTGGGAACCACAGTCTGAGGAAGGCTTGAACAAATCCGCACTGTATAGCATAAGGAAGGCAACAGCTTTCTCAAATATGTAAGGGCACATGGCACAAAGAACAGGGAAAATTGGCTTTCCGGTTAATTTTGAACAGCACAAAAAGATATGAGCTTAAACTGTAGAAAGCGAGGTTTATGTCAGACAAAAACTTTATTTCCCTAAGAGCAGTTTAAGAATCAGCTTCAGAGGGAAGTTTGGATGCTCCATCTCTGGAGGTTTTTGGACAATCATCTGTCAGCGGTGGTTGAAGCAGAATGAGTCCTGACACGAGGAGGAGGTGCAGGCTGCTTTCTTTCCCTTGCTTTATTCAGTATCTGGAGAAGATAGTGAAAAGAGCATGGAGTTTTTATTCCAACCCCCCCCCCCCCATGGCAGTGCTATATCCCTGCTCCTCTAAACACGTGGCCAAGATAAATGGATAAGGGTGATACATAAAAATCAGTGTAGGAAAGACACTAAATGATGAGGCAGAGAAATAAGTGAAGACTCTACAATTTCTGTAACACAACCCTCCACTATACTCATCAAGCGTCGCTCTCCAAAAAGGCCCTGCACATGGTTTTCTCCTGAACACCTCACTTATTCCAGATACCCCAAAATACTGCAGCCTGGGAAGGGTGGGAAATGCTTTTTTCCTGTTGTGACTCTCAGAAAGGCTACCTCCTCCTGCTGGGTGGGGATTTAACACAAGAGCTCTGTGCACGCCAGGCTTGATGTCTCTGATACAGTCTTTCAAAACCAGTAACCCTGATGTGCCCACTTTGGCACCGAACAGCCTCCTTGTTCGTCATCCTCATGCTCTCTGTGGGTCTCTTGCTGAATACGGGGGTCAAATTCAAGTTCAAAGCACTCCAGATGAACAGTCCCAGGGACATGTGAACCACCAGCGTTCATGACAAGACAGGCTGAAATCAATGCCGGTTTACAACAGCTGCTCCGCTGGAGCAGTGAAACGGCAAAGCTCCCCAGTGCCACGCGACAGCTTCTCCAACCGAGGCCCCCAACTGTGCAAACTGCTTTCAGAATCAATTACACCTCTTGGCCTCTTCTGTGCAAGACGCAAAAGCCTACTTCTGTCTACAGTCCTACAAAAAGAAAGTAGAGAAACACAGAATAACGTATTATCACAAAGAAGACAAGGCACAGGAGCTCTCAGCCACGGAGAGAGAAAACACGTGTGCCTGTGTAGACAGAAAACCTGGTAGCAGCGTGCTCAGCAACTAGCAAAAGACTACGAGAGAATATATGCTGAGTAACTGCAGGAGAGCAGAAAGACACGGGCTGTAACCTGAGAGCAAGGACAATATTTGCTGCAGTCAGGAGCAGAGAGGCAACATGTAGACAGGAAGTCTTCAGAAGACACAGATGCCATAAGGAAGAGAAGCAAGAGCTATTTTAAGAAATTCCAGCAGAAATGCGATCAAGCATTTCTTTAAAGCTCTGTTTAGGAAAACAGATTTAGCAGACACTATGAACCAGGCTGCAGGAATGCAAGCCCCCAAACTATTTTTAGATGCCAGACCCAGAACAAGATGAATTAGCCTACAGGTCTCCGCTACCTATAAAGGAATCCAACTCAGACACATCTACATGGTAGATATCTTCAGCGAGGCGCACCCCACCTAACTACCTGTGTATGAACCTCAAGGGCACAAGGCATAAGAGAAGACCAAGGACAAAGATTTGAGAAAAAGGCTTAAAGGAGCCCTGCTGCCTTTTCCCAGATCTGCAGCTCCGATCAGTAAGCTGAAGTGTACCTGTCCTCTCTGCTTCAGATAGAGCTCCCTCTGCTCCCACCACTCAGGTCATAAAGCCAGTGGGTGAGGCATGGTTCACATCTGGAATGGACCAGTGAAGAGCTTGCATGTACAAAGAGCACTACCTGGAGCCTCGTCTAATGTACTGCAGACAGGCGCCTTCAGAGGTTGTTGCTGCTGGTCCTGAGAGCACTTATGGGTCTTATGGGTCTTATGGACGGAGAAGCACTTTTTGTTGTGGTGAAATTCAACATTTTCCAGATCTCCAGGAAAACAAGAGCTCCATGCCTTGGATCCTGCCACCACTCCTGGTGGTGAGGCTGTGGAGATGCTCCTGACAACATCGCCCGCAGAGGACTTTCCAGCATCCACCCCATGGGCAGGGGGGCAACTCAGCAAGGCCAGCCCAGGCTGCCACACACGCCAAGCTCCCACGCGGGCAGCCTCTCATAGCTTTCACTCCTCCCCTTTCAGTCCAAGTAAAAGATTTGAAGGCTTCTTTAATTATTAAGTGTTTGCTTTGTTTTCCCTTCCACTTTAGAGCACCAGCTCTTCAGAGGCAGGAGCGAAGCTTTAACTGAGAGCCAGTCCTGATGGCCATGAAAAAGGCACCAATCACAGCCGCTTCCCAATAGCATATTCCCTTACAAGCTGCTCCCATTACCATTAATGGAAATGACATGTGCAGATGAAAGAGAGAAAAGAGTCTAATGTCTTTATATTATAGCACCAATTAAGTACTCAGGGTCATGTCCTTCGCTGATGTAAAGTAGACGAGATCCACTGAAGTTAATGGAACTCTGCTGATTTACTCCAAATGAAGATCTGGCCCTCTCTTGCTTGTATTAAAACATCTAAACCATTCCAACAGTCTTCGTGTTTAACAGCTTCTTATTCTAGCCAGGCTTTTCTATCCCTTCAGTTCATAAACCACAAGCTTTATTAACTAATAATTAGTATTTCAAGTTAAGTTTCACATCTGCTCCCACAGTTGTGTTTCGAGAACTGCTGCCCTCACGCAAGATGGGGAATTGTGAAGAGACTTAACATGGTTAGCGGTGGGAACAAAGCAGAGACGGACTGCCGGGCTACTAAACCCCTGAAGATGCAGATAGACACGGAGGGTCTTTTCAGAGACATGGTAGCACCTAACTCCCAGTGACAGTAACTGGGAGTTAAGCACCACGGTGCTTTGTGAATTCAAGGCAAGGCATTTCTCTTGCAAACTCAGAACTGATAAATTTAACTATATGTTGCTGGTCTCCTGGATTTTCACAAGGCCACCGCGCTGGGGAAAGGTAAGCCTGCATGTAGGTGTCTGCAGAAGGCCACAGTTTAAATGCTGCAGGATCGTTCAGTTGTAAACTGCTACCTGAATACACAGCGGTGCAGTCACAGCATTTTTGTCACAGACCGAGCAGGATGATTTTGATGGACACAGTAAAGGCTGTCCCAATTTTTTTTCCCCCCAGTTTTGTGTAACTGATCATTGGGCAGAAAAACGGTGTGATGCTGGGCCACATCCTTCTTGTGTGCTGCTGTCTCTGAATCTCAGGTGTCTTAAACATGCTAGAAGAACCTAAGCTTGTAATGGGTGCTGGATTACATTACAATTAAAATATTATTTATCCAAAGGCAAATAATTTACTCTCACAGTAAAACACAGCTTCCTGAACTGGTGTATGTTAACTTCCGCAGGCAAGCTCCTGGTTCTTTTCCTTCCTTCTGCAACTGGACTAAATAAAGAACGTTTAGTGTATTTCTACCAGAACAAGGAATAAAAGCGGCATGCTGTACAGAACTGAGGAAAGGGGGGGGAAAAAAAATCACAACAGCCAGCTAACACAAATGTTCTGAACAAGGAATGTAATATGGACAGCTCTTACAGATACAGCTCTTGTGCAATAACTTAAACAGTACAGATTACTACTTGGGGAAATAAAAGACAACATAACTTTGGAACTTGAAGAGCTCTCTTTCTTTGTTGTAATCAATTGCAATAATCCTTGTCAGTGATTTAGATGAAGATCAACTTTACCTTTCTTTGCTGATGACACAAAACTAAGAGCAATAAAAAACTTAAGTGCATTTGCGCACAACTAATGGATTGGATGTGGCATGTGCCAATGGAAGTCAGTATGTATAATGCAGCATATAGTGGATGCCAAATTAATGGGATCATTTGGGCATTCTGGAGCACTTGTGGCATCAAGCTTAAGTCATCTAAGAGGCCTGGCAAGGGTTGATGACCTTCCATTTTTCAAAAGACTGCAGAAGCCTAGTAATACTGTAGGCAAAACAGGACAATGATTTTGTCCAGTCCATCTAGCTACTGTTTAGTACAAAGCAGAAGGAAGATAAAACTAAGACAACAGCTCCATGCCTGGTGTCCCTACCAAGGCAAATAAAATAAATTAAAAATGCAGATTCACCCAAAGAGAGAGCTGGAGGTTCAGGCCCACAGACAACAAGTCCACAGGTACTTTCAGCTTTGCCTACACAGTCTGCTGTTCTTGTTAAGCTTGGAGATCTAAACTGGCCGTGGAGGCTCACAACGATTTTCAAGAGTGTCTGCTTCCCACCTGGATTAGTTCCCAAAGAATGGCACATGGTCATAATACAGAGGAAAACTCATCTCACTACTGACATATGACATGCAGAATTGCCTAAAGAGACAGAGATCTGTTCAAACAACTCAGATGTGTGACAGAGCTAGAGACAGGACACTTATCTCCCAGGTCCCCATTCCTCGTTCTGCCCACAAGAGCACGCCAAGGGAGGAAAAAGCTCCCAAGGGTGCTGTGGCATTAGCGCAGCTCCGCAGGCAGGTGCCAGTTGCTGGCTTTCCCGGTAAGACAGGTATAACTTTGCAGACCTAGCTGACCCAATAAGAAAAACATTTGGGTCTAATCCACAATAGTCCTGCCACTTGTGCAGAGCCATAATGAAGAACACAGCAAGCAGCACAAGCTAATAATAACGAAGGTCCTGTGCCCACAAACTTTTCCACGTGAAAGCAACATCCAGTTGGACTCCCAGTGGGCAAGTACTTGCAGACTTAGGTCTAAAAGTTCACCTAGGATCAAAGTCAACATGCTACCCCTGATCTCTTTACAGATACTCCATAGATGTTACTGGAAGATCTGCTGTGGTAGTTCACTACATAGAGGCAGATTTCACTTTTTTTTTTTTTTTTTTGATTTCGAAGGTATTTTGAATAACCCAAGACCAAAGGTCCAGATTTGTGAAGGTGTTTAGAGCCTGCTCTGCACAGCACCAGTGCAGAACCCAGAAAATAAATCACACTTTAGCTCAATAAATACCAAAACGTTCATCTGTGCCACCTAAGAAGAGTGAGAGCCATCTCGCGTGTCTCTGCTCCACGGTCCCCAGCACTTCCAGTTCTGGATGCATTTCCTACAATGGATGTGTGGACGTTTCTGAATTCAGTGCAGATGTGCCTTTAAGTGCCTGTCTCCTATTTTGCACAGTGACCTGGAGAGAGTATTTTGGCTCTTGTCCTCAAGTGAAATCCAGGGGAGTAAAATACCTAAATACCATTCCAGGTCTGACGTTAAGAGCAGATGTTTAAGAGTACTCAGATGCCAAGAAATGAAGATGGTCCCCAAACAAGAGTGGCAAAAGCACATTGGTGATTTGGGTCCCCACTACAGGAGGTGAACTCAGGTCCTCAGAAACATGTAGGCACCTAACAGAAATATTTATTCTGTTGTTAGGTGCCTAACGCTGCTGTGAGGCACAAGAAAAAGGAGCTTAAAAGACTTGAGAAAGGCAAGGGAAACACAGCATCAAAGGCAAATGTCTAAAACAGCTTGAAGCAAATGATGTGCTCACCCCCCCCCCCCCCAAAAGCCTACCTGCATACAGGACAAATACTTCCATCCATCTGGTCCAGCATGCTCAGGCACCACGTTGGGATGAACTCTCCCAATTCAGTAGGACTAACTAGATGAGTAAGCACTCACCCAGGTGAGTCAGGCCCTTAAAATAATTCCTCATCGGCGGTGGTGACTGCAGCGAAGAAACATATGCTTCAAGGAAAATTCATACACGTAAGAGAGGTGTAAATCTCCGTATTATTTATGTTAGCTATAAATAAATTAAATTAGGGTCTAGCTGAGCAAAACACTTTTGTAAACCGAGGCTTCTGAATATTGTGCAGTTTGCATGTTTAACAGGACTTTGCTTTCATCATGGGGAGGAGAAGGAGAGCTAATAACCCATTGATTTTAAGGCCCATTTAGGAAAAGAATTGCCTATAGAGATCTGATCACCATGCATTACTTTGTAACATCTAATACCCTGGGCACAAAATAATGCTGAGGGATGCAAATTATGTAGCCATTTTTATACTTAGATGGGTTGTGCCTGTGCATGTGAGCGTGGTACAGGGGCTGGTTTTGGTTTTGGCTTAAAGCAAAGTCAGGAGGGACTCTCTGGAAACAGTAAATGTTACACACGGCTCTAGTTATCCTCAATTCTGTATTGTGCATTCATGCACTCAGCTGTTTGGCCCTACGCAGAAAATCACTTACACACATGATTAAGCAAATTTAAGAAAGAGATCTGCCCAAAGGTAAGCCCCACGGATAATTCAATAATACTTAACTCTCATTGCCTTTTTTTTTATCCCTGCTCAGCAATGCGTTTAAATATGAGCTTTCCTGTGCTTAAAATTTCTGAACAGGAACGAATGTAAGTATATAGTATACGCTTTCCAGCATGCATAGGCACGAGAACGTAACATCCCATTTATGGATTCGAGACTGCTTAGGAAAGAACATCCATATGCAAAGAACATAACAGCATCAAGCACCAACATACAGAAATGCAGCACTCAAATGACTGCCGCTGAATTAGCCAAACACGGAGGAGACCGGCCGTGCTGCAACACAGCAGCAGGAGCTGCTGCTGCCGCCTTTGCGCTCGCTGCGCTCCCCGGCTCCGGAGCCGGTTTAAGAGCGCTCTCCGGGAGGTAAAGGAGCATTTAGCGGGGAACGGGAGGGCGGGAGGATAAACCGAGCTCAGGGGGGACTACCCCGGGCACACGCTGCGCAAGGCTTTGTATCAGGAACTGGCAGGGCGAGTTGCTGCCCCCACGCAAGGGCCGCCCAGCTCGCCCGGGGTGCCACCGCACGCGGCCGAGCGTGCGGGACGGGGAGAGGACGGCAGCGAGCGCAGCGGCACCGCAGCCACCACGCGCGGCCCGGCGGGCCCCTCTCCCCGGGCGCGCCGGCCTGCACCGCCGGGATGGCGGTCCTCGGGGCGGGCGGGCGCACGCTGCGAGAGCCTGAGCTCCACCCCGGCCTGTCTCTTTAAAGCCCCCCTCTCCCTCTTGCATTCAAAAATAAATAAATAAATAAATAAATCCCAGAATCCAGCGATCAGCCCCTCCAAAACAAACACATCCCAAAGAAAACCACGCCGAAGCGCACGCGTTTCCGGTGCATCAGCCCCTCCGCAGCTCCGGCGGCGGCGGAGCGGCCGTTCGGCGGCTGGAGCGGCAGCTCCCGCGCTGCGAGCGCCTCCGCAGCCGCCTGCCAGCAGGCGGGATCCCGCAGGCCCCGGCCGGCGGCACCTCCCGCAAGCGGCGCGGAGAGCGCCGAGCCCCGCTGGCGTGGCCGCCGTGCGAGGCAGGGCTGCTTGCGCTGCTTTTAATAACACGGCTGTAAACGTTATTTGGCTTTGCGCTAGATCGTCGCCCGCCACAAAGCTGATTACTCTAATATGCAAGTACTATTATGCTCTCTGCAAATACGCAGCTTCTGGCTTACAGCAGTTTCAGGAAAACTGCAGGGAAATCAGGAATACAGAAGTTTATGGCCATGGGACATGAGAACAGTTCAAGAACAAGGCTGTCTTAAAAACAATACAGATGGAAGAGTTTATAGACTTTAGGGGGTACAGACAAAACATAACATCAGATAGACAACATGTGAATATGGATACCCATTTATTCCAAAGCCTTACATTATTCACAGCTTGACTCTTCCACATTTTAATGCACATATGGATTCCTCCTATGTGCTGTACTTGCACTGCTTATGCAGAGAGCGTGTGTAATCACACCTATTGCGCCTGTGTCTCAGGACCCACTAACAGCAGGTTGCAAACTCGGCGCGGGCACCGCGGGCAGGACCCCGGGCTGACACCCTGCAAGGGGACCGAGCTGGGGCAATTTCTGCCCCCGGCCCCCCCGCACCGCTCCTCGCCAGATGAGCAGCCTCGCGGCAGGGAGGGCACAGCAGGAAGCACATCACTTTGAAGCAAAACGGGGCGCAGAGAGGAATCTAGCCAACAGGCACCGATTTTGAGCGATGCAGTAGCAGCAAAAATCTGTACGGTGACAGTAACAGGGCCAGGTGCTGCAAAGCTGCAAGATACAAAACATTTATCCAGGATCTTTAGCCAGGTATAGATTTCCTCATTGCCATTTCCTCTTCTTCCAGACACCTCCCCGGCAGCAGGATTTTCGAGTGCAGCCAGCATATTCCAGGTCGAAGAATGACAGTCGAGGGGCTGCACAGTCCCAGCACCACCATCACCCGCAGGGTGACAGGATCTGGCCGTGCCTTCGGGCCAGCACAACCTCCCCCCACCAAACCTCCCCCCCCCCCCGGCATCTTTGCTACAGACCAAACCGGTGCCCCGCTACCACTTTTAAAAGAATTAGCTAGGGCAATATTTTCTCAGTCCCTCACCTTAAGTGACCGATTTCCCCAGGTGACCCCGACCCGCGGCGGGGCAGGGTGATGCTGAGCCTCGGACCAGGAAGGCACTTAAACTTCCGCGGACTCGCGGTGGCTGGAGACGAGCTCGTACGCCGTTGAACAGCCAGAAATCCGCCCTCGCGGAGGAGCGAAGCCCTCACAGCAAAGCCGCGAGATGCTCGGAGTCCACTTTATGTCTAGGGAAACCTTTCCGGACGATTACTCGTTCCTAAAATGTGCTTTCTTTGCCTCCCCCTCCCCTAGAGGACTGGACGCCTGGACTCAGAGCACGACAGGAGCTTGTTCCTCAGGAGCGGCGCCCGGGCTGCTCCCGCAAGCCGCGCTCCCGGCGCAGGCACGGGGCGAGCGCGCCGAGCGCTGCCGCACCGGGCTCGGGGCACCGCGGAGGCACCGCGCCGCCCGGCCCGGCCCTGCCTGGGCGCGGAGCCTCCCGCTGCCCTCCAGGGTCGGTAACGAGCTGGGCATAGAAACGCTAACGAAAACCGGGGCGGCCGCGGTCGGCTCCGGCCCCGCTGCCTCTCCCACGTTGCTCCCTGCCGAGGGTTTTCCGCGGCGGCGTTTCCGCGGCCGCGCACGGGCCGGGCCGGCGGCAGCAGCGGCGCGTCCCGGGGCCGGCGGCAGCGGCTGCCCCGCGAGAGGCGGCCGCGCACCGCCGCGCACCGCACCGCCCCGGCGCCGCCGCGCTCCTCACCTCCGCCGCCGCCGCCCGCGGACGGGACGGGACGGGGCGGGACGGGGCGGGTCGGGTCCCCGCCGCCTCCCGCGCTGCCGGGGCTGCTCCAGGCTCCGGCCCGGCCGTGGCGGCGGCAGCGCCGCGGAGGCACACACGCAACCGAAGAGGCGTTTTTAAAGAAAACGTTTATTTACACGTCTCAGCAAGTACAAAGTATTATACATGGTCTGTGTCAACCCCAAATCTTCTTTATTATGAAACATAAGGCGCTTTCTCTAGAGTCGATGGCGAAAGGTGAGGGCGTAGGTGCTGTTTTCCGTGTGCTAAGCTCATCGGCTGGAAAGGTTAGGACAAAATAAAAGTGTGTGTTGCCTGAAAGGAGCCCTTATTACTACGGTGAATAAATTACGGGTGACATTAACTTCACCTGGGACAGATGGAAGCTACTGCTTTTCGGCTTAATAGGGTTTCCTAAGCTAATGAGTCACCGGCTCCACTTAGTCCCCTCTGCTAAGCGATAGGTAGGTATTTCTTCTTTAGAATATCCTCAGAACAGGAAAAAAAAATAGCCTTTTGTTCCAAAGCCAACACAAAATACCTATGTTCGGATTTCGATATAAATAATCGAGGTTTTATATAATTCCATATTAATAGTGCCCAAAATCTCGATGCATAAATAAATTAAATTATTAACACTTCTTACAAAAAGTGACATATTTCCCTTCCTAGTGGAACATCGACACGAATATACAAACGGAGCGGACGGTGCGGCAGGGCCGCGCTCCGGCGACGCGGCGCTCGCGGCGGAGCGGAGCAGAGCGGAGCGGAGCGGAGCGGCGGCCCCGGCCCCGGCCCCGGCTCCTGCGGCGGGGCCGCCCGCCCGCCCGCTGCGGGCACGGCCCGCCGGCCCCGCTCGGCCCCGGCGGGGGCGGCTGCGGCTGCGGCGCCGGGGCCGGGGCGGCGCGGCGGGGCGGCCGCGGGGCCGCGGCAGAGTCCGGGCGCCGCGGGGCGGCCGGCGGCTGGCCTAGACGAGGGAGGTGACGGGCGGGATCTTGGCGCTCTCCTCCTCCCAGGGCTGCAGGTTCTGCAGCGCGAAGAGCGAGGAGTTGTGCAGGCACAGCGGGTCCGGCTGGATGGACTCGTTCAGCGACTTCTGGAAGGCGTCGTGCTGCAGCTGCAGCATCAGCCGGCTCGCCTGCTGCCGCTCGGCCTCCCGCTCCTCCGCCGTCTGCCGCCTGGGCACACACACACCGCTCAGCGCCGCGCCCGCGCAGCGCCCCGGCCCCGCCGCCGCCGCGCTGGGGGACGCGCGGAAACGACGGGCTCGCCTGCGCGCTCGGCGGCGGGGCCCGGCCCGGCGCGGCTCCGGGCTCTGCTGCCGCAGCCCCCCGCCGGCGTGGGCACGGAAGCCCCGCGGCCCGGCGCGCCGCTTGCCGCCGGGAGAAGCGGCCGCGGGCGGCGGGACCGAGCGAGCGGCGCCGGGCGCGCGGCGAGTGGCTGCGGGCGCCGGCGAGGCCGCTCCGGCCCCTCGGCGCCGGGGCAGCGCCAGCCCCGAGGGCCGCTCGGCGGCGGCGGCTCCGCGGGCGCAGCGCGGGCGCGCACTCACCGCCACTTGGTGCGCCGGTTCTGGAACCAGGTCTTCACCTGCGCGTCCGTCATCTTGAGCGACTTGGCGAGGGCGGCGCGCTCGGCCGAGGCCAGGTACTTCTGGCGGTGGAAGCGCTTCTCCAGCTCGCAGATCTGCACCCGCGAGAAGGACGTGCGCGGCTTCTTGCGCTTCGGCGGCGTCCGGTTCTGGTAGGGGTGCCCGATGCGCCGCGTCACCGTGAAGGGCGTCAGCGCCGCCGCCGCTGCCCGGGAGGCAAGGCACAGGCGTGAGCCCCGGCGCCGCGCCCCGCGCCCCCCGCCCCCCGCCCGAGCCTCCGCGCCCCAGGCCGCAGGTTGCGCGGGGTGCGGAGGGCAGCGGGGCCCGCGGGCCGCGGCGCGGAGAGCCCCGCTCCGCCGGCGGCCCCGCAGCGCCCGCACGCTTTGCAGCCTTGTTTTCCGCGCCGGGAGGAGAAACGCTTTGCGAAAGGCCGAGAGCGCGGGGGGGCGGGGGGGGGGTCCGGGGACCTTTTTTTCCCGTTTTTTCGTTTGCCTTTTTTTTTTTCCTCCTCGGGTTCGTTGCTCGGGATTTTTTCGGCGGCGGCGCAGGGCTTTGGCGCCGCTCGCCCGCGCCCGCCGCCGACTGCGCCGGGCCGGCAAACGGAGCCTTACCTGTGAATCTGTCCTTGACGAAGCGGCGGCTGCTCTCCATCCAGGGGAAGTTGAGGCTGCCGAGGCTGGGCACCGCCGGCATGGCGGGGATGGCGCCGGAGATCGGCGGCGGCACGGCCCCGGGGATGGGCCTGTGAGCCGGCACCCGGATCACGCCGCCCGGGGCCAGGCTCAGGTTCACACTGTAAGATCCAGACTCCTCGAAGGGCGCCGCGATGGCCGGGAAGGGGGCGGCGAGCGCCGGGTACGGGGCGCCGGGGCGGCCGGCGGGGCCGCCCAGGAAGGCCGCGCCGTCGGGGCCCCGGGGGGGCGGCTGGGGCGCGCTCTCCTGCTCGGGGCTGTTGAGGATCTGGTCGATGCCGAAGCTGATGGGCTCGTGCTGGTGCTGGTGCTGGTGCTGGCTCGGCGCGCCCGTCGGCTGGTCCATGCTCGGCGGGGAGGGCTGGCGGCGGCACACCTAGGGGCGCGCTATAAAGCGCTCGCCGCGCCGCGCTCCGCGGGCCCACGCCGGCCCGGCGCACGCCGCGCGCAAACTTTGCCGAGCGCGCGCCGCCCCGGCAGCCGCCCCGTCATCTCCTCGGGGCCCGGCCGCGCGCCCCGCGCCGCGTGCGCTCCCGCCGCCGCCATTGGCCGCCGCCGCCCAGCCTCTGCGCTCCCATTGGCTCCCGCCGCTCGGCACCGGCCTCATTCACGGCAACGGGGGCCCGGGGACCGGGCCGCGGTGACATCACTGGGGCGCACGAACAATGGGGCCGGCGCGCGCGGGCGGCGGCGGCGGGGGGGGCGGGCGGAAGGACGGACGGACGGACGGACGGACGGGGCGGCCCCGCGGCGGCGGCGGCGCGGCGGCGGCGGGACGGGACGGGACGCGTCGCGGGGGCGCCGCTCCCTCTGCTCCCGCCGCGCCCCGCCGCGCCCCGCGCCTCCCTCCGGCGCGATCGGCGGCAGCGGGCCCCGACGGCCGCCCCGCCGTGCCCGCCCCGCGCGCCGCCGCCCTGCCGGCCCCGGGCCCCGCCGAGCGCCGCCGCGGCCCCGACGCCGGCGCCGGCGCCGCCGCCCGCGGGGCCGCCGCGCTGCCCGCGCCCCCGGGCCGGGGCCGGGCCGGGCGCGGGCGGCGCGGGCGGGCGGCGGCGGCGGGGCCCCGGTGCGCTGCACAAAGAGATTCCGTTTTGGATTAATTTGCGTCAACAAACTTACTGCCAGGCACGCCCGCTAAGTGAGTTTGCAGACGCTCCCTAACGTCCAAATTGGACTAAAGGCGTTAAAAATTAAATAACGTTCAAATGCATTTACTTAGTTTCCCTTTTATAAAGGGAAATGAAAACAGGGAATAGAATTTTCCTTTTAATAGAATGTAATAGTATTTGATCAGCACCTGGTAGGGCTGATTCCGTGATTTCAGGGAGCAGTGACAAGGAGGGAGTTTATTAGTTTTTAAAGCTTAGGATTCAATTACCGCAACACACTGAATAATTTAAATGGCAGCAGTAAATGCAAACGGACCTGTGGAGTTCCCGGGCTTATGGCGGCAGAAATCCGCCGGCACCGGTGGCGGAGGGGAAAAGAAATAAAAAGCGGGGCCGCGCCGCTAGCTCTCTTGCTCGCTCGCGAGGAAGGAAGGAAGGAGGGAAGGAAGGAAGGAGGGAAGGAGAAGCCGCTCCGCTCGCTGCAGCCTTCCCTGCGAGCTGCCGTGTCCCAGCGCCGCGCCGGCCGCCCCGACGGGCGCCGCGCCCGGCGCTGCGGAGCCGCTCGCGGAGCCGCGGCTGAAGTTTGCGCCGCAGCGTTGAATATTGTAATGGGCCATTAGCCGGGGGGGGGGGGCGGGGGGGATCCATCACGGCGCCTGACACGGGCAAATTGCTGAGCAGTTGTTTGACATCGAAAGTACTTATCAATTACGGGGGCGCATCCCTCCAGCTGGACGTTTTAGGAGGCAGGCGCGCCGCGAGCTGAAGGGTATTTCTTTCACGGCTAATCGGATTAAGGGGAAAAAAGCCCCACCGCCTCGGCCCCCCCGTGCCCGGCAGCGCGGCCGCCGCGATGCTTTTACGACGACATAACGATGACTATTAAATACCCGCTCCCCGGGGGGGGGGGGGGGGGTCCGCGTGGCTTCCGCGGCTCCGGCTGCGCAGCCCGGCGGGGCGGCACCCGCGCCGTCGGGAGCCCCGCGGAGCGGCACCGAGCGGCACCGCCGGGCCGGGCCGGGCCGGGCCGGGCAGCGGGGCGCAGGCGGCGGCGGGGCCCGGCGGCCTCGCCGGGGGCTCCGCAGCCCGCCCCCGGCGGCCCTCCCCGAGCCGCGTCCTGCCCCGCAGGGCCGGGACGGGGCTGTGCCGCGGGGGGAGGCAGGGAGACAGCAAAAAAGGGGGAAAAAAAATAAAAAGGAGAAGGGGAGGGGAAAAAAAGGATAAATAAATAAATAAAGTGACACCCAGTCCTGAATCAGGGCAGGCTTTGTTAGAGAAAATTGCAGCTTGATCTGCATAATGGGAACTCTGGATGCCCAAGGCTATCTTTTTATTGCATGTGTGTCTGCTGTTATCAATTTTGTGAACGATTTCACAGGGAGCCTGGCAGACTTGAGCTGGAATAATATGCAAAGATGAGCTTTGAATAATGAATGATGTGCTTTTAAACCAATTCCAAAGTGTCTGTGATAGTACAATATGAAAAGGGGTGGTAAGTAATAGTATATTTAAAAGGCGCTAGTATGTTTTTATTACTATATTTAAAAAGATATCTATATTATTTTTGTGAAATGGATAATATATCACAGAGTCTTTGATAATCAGCTAAACAATACATTTTTCTTTGGGAAAACTCTCCTGGTTTTACACAGTTAAATATAGAGTATCAGCATACAGTTTTGTAATGCTTGGCTACCTTATTAAATATTAACTCTATTTTAATATTAGCTTTTAAATTTAATATGTTGACGTTCTGCAGTTTTACTTTAATTATGTTTTATAATTAATAACCTAGGACGTATGGTATCCTTAAATGCTGCTCTCCCGCAGTCGTTTCGTTTCGTTTCTCTCCCTCCCCCGCGAGCGCGCAGCCCCGCGTAGCGCCGGTGCCGCTTTTCCTGCGCGCAGCTCCCTCGCCTTGCGGGAATGCCGCGGCTCCGCGGGGGGACACGCCGGGCGCGGAGCCGCGGCCCCCGCAGCGGGGAGCCCCGCGCCGAGGGGAAACGCCGCTCGCCCCAACCGCGGCCGCCCCGGCCCGCCGGGGGACGCAGCCCCCGCTGGGGCCGGGGGAGGCGGCTGGGGCTGCGGCCCCCCCCGGCTCGGGTGCCTGCGGGCTGGAGCCGGGGCCTCGCGCTGGGGCAGCCCCCGTCCATGGGGTGCAGCTGGGTGGAAGCAGCCCTGCACCCTGCTGGGCTCCAGGCGGGCCCCAGCCCTCCGCCGGCCCTCCGTGGGGCGGGTGCCAGGTATGGCATGGCACGACACTGCATGGCATTGCATGGCCTGGCATGGCACAGCCTGGCATGGCACGGCATGGCATTGCATAGCACAGCGTGGCACAGCCTGGCTTTGCATGGCATGGCATGGCATGGCCTGGCATTGCATAGCATGGCACGGCACAGCCTGGCATGGTACGGCATTGCATGGCACAGAATGGCCTGGCTTTGTGTTGCACTGCATTGCACAGCACAGCCTGGCATGGCATGGCACGGTACAGCCTGGCTTTGCATTGCACGGCCTGGCACGGCACAGCCTGGCATGGCACACCACTGCGTCACCCTGCACGGCACGGCACTGCTTGGCATGGTGCAACCTGGCATGGCATGGCACAGTCTGGCACGGTGCAACCTGGCGTGGCATGGCACGGTCTGGCACGATGCAACCTGGCGTGGCATGGCACGGCCTGGCGCGGTGCAATGTGGCGTGGCATGGCACAGCGAGGCACGGCCCAGCAGGGCCTGGCTCAGCCCAGCATGAGGGCTGCCCAGCATCGAGCCACTGCGAGCTGCAGAGCTCCTCGCCCCGGCACAGGGCAGGGCCCTTCCCGGCTGCCAGTACCGAGCACTCCTGGCTCGCCGGGCAGCGCAGTGAGGCCTGGGCGCCCCAGGCGTCCCGGCAGGCGCAGGGGGCCGGGGCGGTGCAGGGCGCCGGGGTGAGCCGGACCCTTGACCCGCTGCCCTCACTGCACCCACGGCTGTTTTCAGCGGTGCCGCGAAGCAGGGGCGCGCTCGGCAGCCCGCTGCCGTTCCTCCACGAATTTCTGCGCTTGCATCAGGCGCGCGTCACCCGTCTCCCCCAGCACCTCCGGGCGCCTGCTGCAGGACCTGCCCCGGCCTGCCGGCGTGCGGAGCCGCCAGCGATGCTGCAGGTTTGGCACGTCCCCGCAGGGGACGAAGGGGAGAATGCAGCTGCACGTGCCGCAAAAAAGAGGAAAGGGCTCCTTGCCCCGGTGCAGTGGAGCGGACAGGCCGGCGCGGTGCCCCGGGGCTGCCGCCGTGGTGCCGCATGGTGGCTGCAGGCACCTGGGGGGCGGCACCAGCGCCGGGACGCCGGGGTCCCCGGTGCAAAGGGAGGTGACAAGGTGACACCTTCGGCCCCGTGTGCCATCCTGGGCTCAGGCTGCCCGGGCTCCCTCGGGGACCCGCAGGGGCCCCAGGCAGCAGCTAACGCTGCCTCACGGCTTTAAAACGCCAAATGCACAAGGAGATAACGAAACCGCGCGGGGAGCACGCGCCGGGCCCCTGCGGGGCCACCGGGGCGCTGTGGGAGTCGCGGTCCGGAGGGGCCGTGCCGTGGGGCGGAGGAGCCGCGGTCCCTCCGGCTCGGGGAGCGCCGGCCGGGCCCGGCCGAGCTCGTGAGGCGCACGAGGCGGCGGGAACCGGGGCGCCGGCGGCACCCAGCCTTGACTCCATTGCCACCACCTGCGGCAATGTTTTTTTTTATATATATTTATGCTTACTTATTTCTGAAAGGAGGCATTTTGTTTCCGGGGTGAGAGGGACAGGTCCCGGGAGCCCTGGGAGCGCTTCAAAGCCGGCTGGCAGCACTTCGCGCCACCGGGGCCTTAACGGCTGGCGCGTTGCAGGGGCTCCTCGCCGCCCGCGTCGCTCCCACTCAGGCTTTGCCTCATGCCATGGTGTGATGGCAGCGTCATGCTGTGCCAGGAGGCCGCGGCAGGCGCCCGGGTGGCTCTGCGCCCGCTCCTGGCTCGGGAGCGCGGCTCCGAGCGGGCCAGGCCCTGCGGCACAATGCTACTCGCAGCACGGGCGACGGACTCGCCTCCTCCCAAGAGCGGGGGCTCCAGGAGCCGCCGGGGAGCGTCCGCGGGGCACGGCCCGATCCTGACGGGTGCGGAGCGCCCGGCCCTGGCCCCAGCCCCAGCGCCCGGCCCCGCTCAGAGGCGCACGCTGATCCTCGCTCGTGCGCAGACCTGCCGCAGCTGGGGTTTCACAGCGGCTCGCGCCTCCGCTTTCTTCTTCCTCGTCTCCTCTGCACCAGCACTCAGGTCCTGCCAGGTTTTTCGACTAAATACGCCTTTTGTTGGGCAAATTACATTAGGATGGATGCCGCAGGTATCCATTAAGGTTTATTTATCGTGATACCGCTCGGATCTCACACTTATAAATAACTGATGTTATGGCTTTTGTTTGTAGAAATGTAACTTACATATTTTATTATGCTTTCTGTAAACCTCAAAAAGAAGGTTGTCAAAGAAGCGCTCTTAACAGCAATCTAAGCTCAGGTACATAAAACCTACACTAACATTATTTTTTAATACAGCAAGGAAGCGCGTTATCCCTCTATAGTTTGAAAGGTTTGCTGTCATCATAAACTCCTACTACAATAAAACATTAACAAGTCCCAGGAATTATTTTCCGAGGCGTGCACAGAGCCGTGGCTGCATGGCTTCGAAGCCGCCCCACGCGGGCAGGACAAGGTGCTTAAACCTGCGCTTCCCTTCGAGAGCCCCTCTCCCCGCTCCAGCAAGCGGACCATAGCAGGCCTCGGCGCTGCGCTGCGGACTCGTCTGTTCCCCCTCCTCTCAGAAAGGCGAAACGCTTACCTGCGGTTCCGCTGCCGGCTCTCTTCACTGGGACTATACACAAAGCATTTGGGGGAAAAATCTGATGTGTTTTACAGTCCCGATTTGTCTGCGAAATCAGGCGGACTCGCAGGGGTTGCTTGAGAGCAAGTCACAGGGGGGCTGGCCGGAGTCTCCTTTCTGACGTTCCCCCGTTCCCTTGTTTCCATACCTTTATCTATTTTTTTATAAGGAGAAAAAATTCAAACCCTTCTTAAGGCAATTATGGGGTAAAATAAACACAAAAAAAGCAAGGCATTACGTGTGCTTTGTAAACCTACCTGGGCTGTGCCCACCGTGGCAGCGCCCTTTCAAACAGCTGGCGGTTAAGAGGCTCGGCGCAGAAAGCGGAGCCGTAAACCCTCCTCTCCACTCCGCTCCCGGCTGCAAACCTCCCGGCGAGCCCGTTTCCGCCACCACCCGCTCCGCGTAAACGCCTGCCGTCAGCCGTTAACCGAGGGGAAACGCCGTTGGGGCGCTGCTGGCCAGCTCGCCCGGGTGGCAAGGTGTCTTTCTAATCCTGCTTGTCGGCTACCGCGAGGGCCGTGTTAGCAGGGAGATTCCCGAAGCGTACCGCGGCGCCCCAGGCAGCCCGGAGCCTTGCACTGAAGAAGGGCCGAGGTCCGCGTGCCGTCATGAGGGCGCGCGGCGCTCTCCCTCTCGACACGCCAAACGTCGGCTTTCCGCAGCGCAGCGCGTGTAACCGCCAAATCGGCCGGTTTGCGAGCGCGGGACCGGCGCGCCCCGCCAGTATTTATTTCCGCCGCGTGACAAGGAAAAGCGGAGCTGCAGAACCGCTGAGCTTTCATCCGAACCGTATAATGCAAACGCACAGGCCTGTAAGGCGAAGGAAGGGTTTATAGAGCGAAACTGCCCAAAAAGGGGGCGGCGCTGCTCGGCCGGGGAGCCGTTTCCGAGGGCGAACCGGGGGAAAGCTTTCCCTAAACACACACACACACACACACACACACGTGTGCCATACATTCATGTACACGCACACACACGCAGTGAATTATCTAGCAGTTTTACAACTTTCCCAATTTGACTTAGCAGCCAAAATTCTCATTTCGTCAAAGACCAAAATGGAAAACGAAGGACTCCACTCGTTCTTATGTTTTTGGTATGTTGACCATGATCTGACTTTCCATAAAGTTTTCACACCTCTACCCGCAGCACGGGGCTCCCAATCCACATTTAGGAATACCAGCTCTTCAGTAACCTCAGCTGGACCCTTCCTTTCGGTACTCAGCACTCTTGGGAATCAGACCCTTTGGCTGTAGATTGACCAATTTCTTTGGCTAAGCTTAAATGAAAAGAGAAAATTACTTAACAAAACAATGTCCTTTCAGATTTAGGTCCCAAAATTTAAAAAGATGTGGAAAAATAACAGTTGCACAGAAAAAAATTGAAAAAAAAATCTATGAGAAATATTGATGTGAACTTTTGCTCCTTGTTGGCCACAATAAAAAGTTCATATTCTTATCTAAAAAGTGCTGAAATATTACCAACATGCAAATATAAGAAGAGCATGAAAAACGCATGAAGTAGATTATTTACATTTTGGGGGAAAAAAAAATCCCACAACTCAAACCAATAGCAGCAGTTTCTAATTGCCCATAACAGCTTTTGGACATTATAAGCTAATTGGCTTATTGCTTAAAGAGCTCTAATTTTTGTTAAATCTTGCTTCAATTCATTTGTGTATTTCAGCAGCCCACACAGTAATTCGTACCCACCGCAGAATGAAATTAATTGTTCACGCAAAATCAGGGGCCAGTACACAAGCGTGTACGAGGGGTTGTGTTCGGGCACGCGCTGAACTCTTTACGATCCCCGATAGGGGAGGATGAATCTGCTAAATTGTCTGGTTTAGATGCAGGCTTTCATCTTCGTTGTGCCACACACCTTTCTAAATATGGGGTATAAGTCTCTGTATCTGCTTTCTTTTTTGTAGCGGTGGATTTAATTCTTCTTCAGCAGTGTTTCAACATATAACAAACGTTAAGTCTTCTTCTGTGCTTTTTCAGTTTCCAAGGACCTGGAAAACATGTACTTGTGAAATTGAAGTACTACCAGTATTTTATTAAGGGCTGTTACATTATCCCTTATTTTATTATATGCAACATTCTTGATTTCCACATCATATTTATAGGCTAAAATGCTTATTTTAAGTCTTCTACTTCGTTGCCCACCTTGTCATAATCCTCCTGTGCTGAAAAGAAATGTATAACATTTTGTAAAAAAAAATAATTTATTATTTCAAAAAGATGTCATATAAAATTTGTACTGTTTTTCATCTCATTTTCAAACAAATATGACCTCAGTGAAAGGGAGCTTGGATTTTTTCAGTGATCAGAAATATCACTTACTAATATGTATAGAACTGAGAATCATTAACTAATACAAGTTTAGAAGCAATGCATATTTATTTTGTTCTTTGGTTAAGTACTGTTTCTACACTATTTCATAAAGATAACAGAACAAGATAATAAATTTTGATAAGAAAGGCTGAGAATGTTCTTCAAGCTAAGGCTGATTTTACATCGTTTTCACTATTATAAATCCTTACATTTAGGCCAGAGATATAAAAAGGCAGAAGTTATCTTAAAAAAATAGTTTTCATGAGAGTCAAAATTTATCTAACAATATAGTGGGGTTCCAAAACTTTCAAAGTTGGTGTATTAGTCAGTGCTCTGGTTTCCAAAGTCATTGTCAGCTCATCATATCTAAATTGCTGGGATCTGAGGCCCCTTCACTGCGCAGAGCTTCGGCCATGTCTCTTCGAAAGACTGACATGTTCTGAGTGAACCTGGGAAAAAGAAATCCCAAATGTTTGGTTAAACAAAACTTGTTACTGGAGATATTTATTTAAATAATTGGTTAAAAAAAAAAGAGTAACTTAAATGTAAATTACATTGAAAGAAAAACAGAGGAAAACTTGCAAACAAAACCCCTAGGTGCCCTCAAAAATCAGCCCTATAAAATAATAGTGAGCAAATAAACATATACGGACAGCATTATAAACTCAGCCTACCAACAACGTGCAAGATTTTAAAAGGCAGTTGAGAAATGAATGCAATGGGCAACCTTTCCATATCACACGACTCGACATGTCCTCGTGCTCCCCAAACTCTGCTAGATGGCTCTCTGCGACATCTCCAGATGGTCATCAAGTCCAGGCTACCTCAGACCTACCTTCCTTTCTCAGGAGAGGTGTCAGAGTACAACCTGTCTCTCAGTGAAATGTGCTACCATCACCCATCTGGCACAGAACAAATTCACCAAAATATTCCCAAACAGCTCTTTACTGGCAGGTGTAGGAGGGGAAGTCCATCCAGTGGTATCACACCTGAACCTCAATGACAGTCTGACTTAGCCTTTATGACAGTCCGAACCTGATCTACTTCCTTGGTCCATCTCTTCTTGAAATGAAGTGTTTAATTGCTATTTATCACAGGTAATATGTATATTAACAAAAAAACCCCCCAACAAATAATTTAAAAAGTTAGACACATACATTGCACCCCCTCCATTTAGGATCTTTAAGTGTTTCTTTTGTTTGCAACCTTAGTACTCTCTGCTTCAGTTGTGTCAGACTTTGCAGGCTCACTACAGTGAAGCTGATGAAGTTTCCCACAGAGCGGCTCGTTAGGGTTCCTGCCTGCAAAGGACTCGGTGTGCAAAAGTGCTTACAAAACTGAGGGATCTCAGTAAAAGTCTCTTCGCAGGACCAGGCTAATAATCCTTCCTGACTGGCCTCACTGTAGTATACTTTATGGATATGTGTAGCAGCAATGTGGTAAGCTGGGGCTCACGCGTGGAAATACAGGATGCAATTACAAGTTCATTCTTTATTCTATTCATAATTTTCTACTTTTGCGTTATTTCCTTACTAATGGAAATTGATTTCTGCTCAAATTTAAACAAATGCAGTTAAAAGAAGCCTCCTGCTCCACAGAATAAATCCGAGTATGATTACAAATCAAGAACTGAAAACAGAAAAACCATTGTATTAAGTCATGCCGCTTGTTGGGGAAGTGGTGGCTTCAGAGTCTTCCTAAGTCTGACAGGCGGATGCTGCCGAGACAGAAGAGCTGCTTGTTCTGCTGAACTATCTATATCCCCTCTCCACCTGCACCCCGTGCTGCCCCACCTGCACTTCCACAAAAGCTCTCGAGAGCTTCCTCCCCGCTGCCTATTTTAGAATAATCCACAGAATTTAGAGAGGAAAGCGCACTTTCAATCCGTGTATACGTGAATCGAGCGCATGCGAAATGTCCTATCTGCAGGCAGCCCAAGTAACACAGGTCTCTGTCCACTCCCTGAGCAGGAAGAGCTCAGACAGTAGGGAGCAGGATTTCCCCCCACTGTCTGCCTAATGCCCCTCGATGCCAGCCTGGAGGTGACCGGGGAGTTCAGCCTCTTGTCCATTCCCTTTCCCTGAGCTTAGACTAGATCATTTAATGATCCCCTTTCTGGCCTTGAAATCTACAGGTCTCAGAATGAGGCAGCTCGGAGAAAGTGCCTATCAAAGCATGCTTCCCTCAGAAACAAATGTTATCTTAAGGACTTCTTCCCTTCAGTAAATATCAACAGATACGGAACTAAGAAACCATCTAGCTAAAAGAATTTTTACTCAGTTTTTCATTTGTTCATTTTTCTTTTCTCTTTTCTTTTTTTAATCCTGAAGGACTGCTCAGTCAAATGAATCCCCTTGGGATTTACAGCTGTAAGGTCACACTGTGTCCTACAGCCTGCCCCTATCAGCTTGGCTTTCCTTGGTTTGAACAGACATTGTCTTTTCTTGTGGCTCTCTGCCTTGTCCCCAGGTCTGCCTAGCCATAATATATAGGAAGTCACACAAAGTCAGACTTAGGGTCATGGATGCGAACTCTGTACTCTTCTGGGTTCGTTTCCAAATCCATACCCTCCCTTTCTGGCTATCGCCCACAGTGAGACCACAGAGAATTTACACATTTAGTACTGGAATTTTATAGGAAAATGAAACAAAATTGTGATGACTATAATTAATGCAAAAATATTTAAGCATTAAACAAGCTCAACATAGTTTTCACAGCAACGAAGGATTATGACCCATCTGAGATTTCTGACTTTTAGGATTTTGACAAGCTGTAATTCCTCCCAAGAAATCAGAGAAATAAAATCACCAAATGATTTTAGTCATCATTTCTCTCCAAGACCTTTTCCAGTTTGTTTCAAGCTTGCTGGAAAGTTCTAGTCTGGACTGAGATTATGTCTCTATACTTTTAAGATTTTGTTTTGGCTGAATAATGCCTGTGGAGCAGAAAAAGCAGCTAGCTAATAACAAAAAGCTAGCGTGACTATTAACTGCAGCCAGACTCTCCATTTCTTTTGTGGCGACTTCCATTCTGTTTTTCTAATGAGGGCAAGATTGGGTGAATTTATGATTCCTGTTAAAAAAATCCTTGCCATGTTAATCTTCAATGTGTAATCGGCCCTACTGGATCCTTTCCCATGCTGTCATCTCACAAGCAGTTGCCTAAGCCCAACGGCAGCAAGAGGCTCTGTCAGAAGAGCAGCATCACGGGATGCTGAAGGAAGTGTTTTGTCAGACAGATTTAAGGTTGAAAAAGGGGAGCTCTCGGGCTCCCCTGCTGTAATGATGCAGTTTTTCCCAAGCAAAAAAAGCAGCAGATGTGGCCTGGCAAACCTAGACTTTGTGAATAAGCTAGGAAGTATATTTATGACCAAGAAAATATAATTATTAAATGTTCAGGCTCTAACTGTTAAGTCTAAGGATGAATTCTTTGATAGAATATTATCTTTCAAAAGGAAGCTAAAAGGAATTGTAGCTGAAGGCCACCCAGATTACTTCCTATGTTATTTTTTTTTCTAATTAAAGGTTCTGCTTGTCTTTTATTCTTTCAGCTCACCTTTGTGTTATGAACTTACCTGTCTCTGTTCTTTACCAAAAGGTTTTGCTCAACTCCTTCCATAAGATTCCTAAAGCACTGGTCAAGGACTTCGCGTTTGTTGTCCGGCTGGCTGGTTATCAAGGTTGCCCTTAGTTCACTGAAGTACTATGATAAAAAAAAAAAAGTAGAGAACATTTATAAATGAGGGCTGGAAATTTAAAAACAGTTACTCACCTATGCCTGCAGCATTCCTGAGCAAGTGCTTCACACGTTGCTCTCTGTGAGATACTGATGGCACCGCCTGTCCTAGCGGATCATTTCAGCAGCACACCCAAGCACTGCTCCACCTTTGAAGGGGCCCTTTTCTCTCCTCTGTTTTTTCTGTTTCAAATTCAAATTCTACTCTCAGAAAGAGGAGATGGTGAGCTGGGAAACTCAACATGCAGGCTCGCTTCACGGAACTGCAGTTACATGCAAGTAACTTTCCTTTCTTTGTCCAGGGTCTTCTGTAGATAATCATTCTTGGGAGTCTGGCAAGCGACCCTATTTGAAGAGGGTTTCAGATGCTGCCTTCCTGAACTGCACCAACGCCAGAGACCAACCTAATGGCTAAAGCCTTGTGATACTGTCCTGGCTGCCACCTTACAAGTTTCAAATGTAGAAACACATCTCAGAGAGGTGGCAGAAACCTTCTCTAGCTGACTACTCTAAGTCTTCTTGGAATGGTGAGAATCTGTGCGCTTCACCGTGGAATCTAACCCACTTCAGTGCTGTGATGAGACTGACACACCTTTACTTCTTTAGAAACTAAATAGTCTATATGATTTTCTATATTCCTCTCCCCATTATACTCTGGCAGATCTATAGACTAGTTAAAATCAAACTTGTTACCACCTTAGGACAAAATTTGGTTTAGTCTAGAAACACAGAACTGGAGGGACCTCCCCAGGTATCAACTACCATGCTACTGCGGCCAGGCAAGTCATATAATACTGTTCAGTCTTTATTACGTTGGCTGTGTCAGTCTAACTCCTAGGGCCTTGGGCACAAGCACATCCATGGTATGAACACTGACAGAGACAATTATTCAGAGGAGAATGATCCATTCTGGTGAATCTGTGCTCAGGTACCTGGCAAAATGTTGGGGCAGTCTGATACTGTAATCAAGAAGGAAGCAATGCTGCTGGTACGATATGTCCCATTTTACAGTATCTTCTCCCTGTCTAAGCATTCAAGAGACAGGAGGAACAGTGGTTGTATCTCCCGGCTCTGCTACTAGAAATTTCCACCAGTCCAAACTGCATTATCAATAACCAAAAGTCAAAGATATGCAGAAGCCACACTAAAATGAATGTGCTCTTTAGGCTCAAGAATGGTTACAAATAACCACAGATAAAATGACCTTACTTGTAACTGCTCAACTGATTCTGTCAAAGACACACTTGCACATGTAGAAGAGCCTAAATTCATGCCCAAATTTCAGATACATAACAAGAAAACTTGTTAATGGTGGGCTGAAAATCAGTTTTCAGTATTCAAAATGTGGTAGACTTTTGAAGTTAATTTAACTTAAAAAAAAAAATATCAGGTTGCATGGTACTGTACAGACAGTTAAAATGCACAGTAGTCTGCGACTTAACAGGTTTCTGTAAAACTTGTTGAACAAATCTCATATTAAACACATAAGTTTCCCATCAAAACTACTGCTCTCCTGTACACAAGAAGAAATAGGGGATAACAAAAGAATCTGTAGTAAAACCTTAAAATTCTAAAGTATGCCCTGACAAATCAACAGGATTATAGGAAGTGCAAATCTCTTTAATGCCTGCTTGCAAAATTACTTACACTCAATCCACTTCCTTTCGAACCAGAAAGGGCCTGTATTATGCATCTTTGCTATCCACAGCTAGTGCAGTCTTGCAAGCAAAGGCAGCAGCTGATCGAATAGCTGGTCCCAAACTACTTCGGAACTCAAAATTTAAAATCACCTGGGAGATGGTGTAAAAGACGAAATATTTGCCTGTGACAAATCCATGCCAGCAGCCTAGTCTCAAGGTGAAAAATGCCTGGTTAAATTTAGAGAAGGCCACAACCCCAAGACTTTGTCCATTGTCCATCAGTTGTTTTTGCAACAGGGGTATTCCAAGAATTTCTGTAAAGTCAACTCCATAATGGAAAGTATGAACAGCACCCTCAAGTAATAGCAAAGAAAACTATCTTTACCGGTGGCCTAATATTAATGATGAGAGCACCTCCACTGGCATCAGCCAACCAACCTTGGGGAGCTGTTCTGAGCCCCGGGGTTTCTAAAGCTTCTCTGCAGTGGCATTGCTTTTGCCAGTAGGTGCAAATGCCTGTGCTGTTCTTTGGTTGAAGGACAAGAGCCAGAAAGGGACATTGTTGCTACTGGATCAGAACACAGAGGCGTTTTTCTGCCAATCTCTTGCCACTAGGATTCAAATTAAACTTGCTCTTGCTGCAATGAAGTAAGGGGACAATGTCGGGAGCCACCTGTAACCAACCCATTGCACAGACAGCTGACACTGTCTCAAAAGATTCAGCATTGTTTTACGGTGGGCTTCAGAGTCCTATTCCCATTTTGGCACAGCTACCCCTACTGGGACAAGGACGTGTACATCCCAATTTTTCTAAGTCCCCGAATAAACCTGATCCCTTCCTTTTGAGATGAATTATAGCAAAGAAGATCCCATTAAAACAAAGGAGGGAGAACAAGCAGTAAAAGTAAAACACAGCGTGTGCTTGCCATCACAGGAACTGTGGAGACAGACCCGACCTGAAATAAAGAAACCCATTTTCAATAATGAAACCAGCAGTGCACTGAAATGATCTAAGGAAAGACAACTTTTACAGCCATGTAAGCAGGCTTCCTACTTTTTCTGGGGCCCTGCTGAACAAGAAATAAATACGCTTGATGCAAAAGGGGCAACACGAATATTGTAAATTACATTTCCTGTTCTCCACCCTTCTACAAGAAACGTAGGACTTGTTCCTCAGTAAAGGCGCTTGTACATATCCATGTCTGCTAAACAAAACACATAATCATTAGAACTAGTCTAATTTCAGTAAAAAGAACATTCTGCCAGTCACAAATTTATTCCTTATGATTTACAGCTCCACGGTTTGATCTTCAAGTGAAATATTTAATTTCTTCTCATACTGAAGCAGCTAACATCAAAACCACATAATTAATATATAGTCAGGCTAATACTTAAATGCTATAAATCAGAAGCATTATATAAACAAAAGTGTCGTCTTGAACAAGATTGGGAATGCACAAAACTACTTATTTCCCACTTTTATAATGATGCAGTGACTCAGAGCAGATAGAAAATGATTAGTTTTCCTTCCAAAGTAGGAAATATTGCTTCCATCTGTAAAGTATAATATTGTGATGTCATAAAGTTTTCCTAAACACTGAATTTGCCCTTATTCCCTCTCAATCATTTTAAAAGAACTGCTCTCTCTTATAGAGCTTGGATTTAAATCACAATAACACACCAAGAAGATGAATGACAGTGCTATTGGATATGGCTAAAATTGGATCCTTCAGCACAGGTGAATGATGAGACAGCGCTTCTCTTCTTGATATATTTTCTTCTTCTATTAGTTTCCTTCCATAGCTGGGATTTCAGTTTGAATTTTAATGTATGCGGTTGCTGCTAATCTTAGTGTCTTATTTTTTTCCAGCACCCTCTTATTGTATAGACAATTCATTCTCCAAAGCAGTAATACACTGAGGCTTGTGACTGCCCAAGAGATAAAGCAATTCAGAATAAAGTTAGAGCTAGCTCTGAAGTATGGAGAATACAACAGGTCAGTATCTTCAGAAACAATGCCTTGCCATACAAAAAAATGCACACATTTAGATCAGCTCATATTCATTCACTCAGATGGTTTCCATTTGAGACAATATTGTCTATACTAAGTCACGAGGGAAACATGATGGGTATATCCAAATTCATAGTTTCAGATTTTATTGAAAGGGCAAATTGCAGAATATTTCCTGGTTTACAGACTCTGCCACAGACGCACACAATCCAAACTGCAATCAATGCGAGTGCTTAAGTGTAAAGGCTTAGCTAATCCCCCCCAGCCACTTGTTCTTGTGAAATGCTCCAAAAAACCCCCCCAAAAAACTGGTTAATTATTTTTCTTGGAAGCAATTTTTGACATGATTTCCATAGTGTTCTTGTTTCAGATTTCTATCTAAAAGCCACATGAGCTTGCATAATTTCAGTTTTTGCTCAATTCTGGAAAAGCAAAGATCCAACATTTTATTATAAAAAGTTAACTATACTTTCACGATCTAAGGCTGGACATAAGCACTGAGGTAAAGGTTTGAGAGAATTTTCCATTAAAACAGAGCCACTCGGCCTTTGTGAATGAATCTGTAAACCTATCAAGTAGATGAGTTGAGTACTACTCTCTACTCTTAGTGTAGGCATAAGGGAGCAAAGTCTCAAGGAAAGAGATGGAGGATTTGAAAGAGCAATGGGCAGCTTTGTACAATATAGCATAATGTATTTGAACTACTTGGGCATGTGAAGAGTGAATCTGACAGAATTTCTGAAATACTCACTTTCTCATTGAGGAGTATAAGTCCTAGCAGTGGTCTTGACACAGACCATTGGTTTCTGCAGTCTTCAAAAATGATGGTGTTCATTAGGATTGACATCATCTGAAAGAAAATTCAGAGAGGTTACATGAATTTGGATACCCCTGTTATACTGCATGATTTGGAGAGAAGGAAAAATTAATGATGCCTTGAGTAACCATGCTGAAATCACTGAAATCTCATATAGGACTGTGACATCACACAAGTCATCCTTCAAAATAAGTATTTCCATAACCAGAACTACTACCTGGAGAAAGCTGAAGAAAATGAATGTCAAAGGTTTGCTCCAAAGCAGAAGTTGTAATCACAGAGGATGAAACAAATATGAATTGAGATTTAGAGTTGCGTTCATTTAAGACACAGACTCTGATATCGCTCCAGGGATCTGCCCCTTTGTCACACTGCTTCCAGTAGAGTAATACATATGTGAGCAGTAATCTATATTAGTTTCAGATTAACCCCTAGGCACTATTCAAGATTCTGCTTTTCTCAAACCCACCTTTCTTCTTGCATGAAACTGCAAGGCATTTGAACGGAGCACTCCTTTTTTTGATGGAGGCAATCCTGATACTGCAAAGAGTCTAGAAATCCACATACCATTTCCACCTCAGTTACAAATCCTGCATGTGATCTTTGATATTTTACTTCTGCGACTTAATCTATGGAGCTCTGCGGTGGGGATAAAGCTACTCGATCAGCTTTTGAAAGCACTGAGATCTATCAGTGCATACAATCAAGTACTATTAGCACCCAAATAAAAGATATGGACTTCCCTTTGCGGGTTGGCTGGCATGTAACCAGAGCCTTCAGATCAGTCCACAAGGAGTATTCTCCTTCTGCGGCCTTTTCTGGGCTTGCTGTGCAGCTATACCTCTGCCAGCACGTAGCTAGGAAGGGTAGACTTATTTTAGGGATTGGCACAACTTTTGTAAAAAGAACTAACAAAATAACTATAGAATCCATTTACAGATAAAATGCTCTGACATATCCTTGAGACACGTTAGTCCAAAATGCCAAAGGCCACAACATATACGAACCTAAAATCATTACTCAGAGATTAAACAGAGTGAAAATTTGTAAAATGTCACCAGTAAATAGTTTGACTCACATTTATAAAATATCTACACCCTAAAACCAAACATAGAGAAAGTAGAAAGTCATTAAATCCTTTCTTCTAGGCCAATGAGTAGCTACGAGCAGGGTCTCCAGAGAGCTGCCACACTGCAAACTAGCCTGTAATAACTGACCAAGCCTAAGTCAAACAGCATGTTTCACTAAATGAAAAAGATGAATCCTAGCAGTACAGATCACCTGCAACACAGAAAATAGAGATATCCACAAATTATTTGAGCTTTCAAGTTAGGAACACATGCTCTGGTGTGGGAAAGGCCAATCTTTCCCCCGACTTCCCAGTTTACCTGCCAGGCAAACTATTTTTCCATTACTCATAGGACAAAAACAGTTCAATATTGCTTTGGTATTCATGCAAACAATTCAAAAACTCTGTGCAAGCCCTAATAGAAACTTGCTTTCCAATCATGAACAGTAATTATAATTCCTTGTAATTTCATTCGTCTCCAGGTTTTTACCTTGGCAGCTTGCAACAAAGCCAGCTGTTAGGACAGAAGTATTTCTTAAGTAATGAAATAAAACCACCTAAGTTGTAATTTAGTCAGTGCACCAAGACTGGCATACCATACTTCTTAGAAAAAGTGCTATACATGTAGAAAGACTTCCAAAGTGATGCTTAACCTAAAGATGGCATGCTCCGTGACAAGTACACATCTGATCCAGGGGGAAGAGTGCCAGCTCTTCAAACTCCAACTTTATCAAACAGCTCAGGAGGATGCCTTTAAGGTCTCTAGTCCTGAATTGCTACTAAATTGCAAATGAACTGCAAAGCAAATATTCTAGGAAAGTTTTTGGCCTTAATCTGGAAATCCACCCCCTCCTCCCCCAAATTCACCAGGGAAACACTTATTTGTCTCTGTGCATAAGTAGTTCAGTCAATACTGAAATACAGCAAGGAATACAATAAATGTTACAATTCATAATAACCAAGACAACATAAAAAGCAATCTACATAAATGTGACAGGATAGGAAGCGGCGAGAGCTTCCCTCCCAGTTGCAAGTATTTCCTCTGACAAGATCCTGCATCAAATGTTTTTAATTTCACTTCTCACTCTAAGGATTAGCGAAAGAGAGCCTTTGCAGCACTCGGGAACGGTGCAGGAATAAGCCAGCGTTCAAAATTTAGTCAGGTCTCTTTGAATACACATAACGTACCTACACATGTGCATGTCTGTTTTCTGCATGGACCAGCCTATTCCTTTCAATTAAATTAGTTACAGCACTGCCAAGTGCTGATACTTTTCATGTGAAGTTGTCTCTGCAGAAGAACTGCTGGGACTAGCGGTACCATAGGACTAATAAGAGAGAGGTCGTAAAACCTGCCCGTGAGCTCTCTGGAACAGTGATTAACGCCGCTCATGAAGTTACATAACTTTATTACTTTCAGAGGCAGACAATTTGGAGTCCAATCAGGTTGTCTTTGCAGATGTCTTCCTCCTTCAAGGGTGAAAAATCGAGCAGGTAGATGGCTCAGCATTATGAGATGCAAGCATAAAACTGGGGCAAACATATCTATCCTATCAAGATGTCCGTCTGATGCAGGCAAGAGAATATTACATCATTAACAGAAGTCAACTGGCAATTACTGAGCCTAATCAAAATCCACGATAATGGCCTTAAGCCTCCTTTTCCCATTTTCCATGTTTCCCCATTACAACCACTTCTGCTGCTTTGTTTTATTCTTTGGGTTTGGCTTCCTGTGCTACTTCCGCACAAGTCCACGACAAGCTGTTTGCATCCCAGATACTTCTCCGTTTTACAGTACTGCTGGCACACTCCAAAAGAGACTGTGCCCAGAAATAAGCAACAGGAGACGCCTGCTGTAAAGACCTTATGTCCAAGTGATGCGGTCTGCACAATTTCATGCAAAAAGCAAGGAGCAGGTCTAGTCTATGCTCATGCTACTTTATAATGAAGCTTTGCCTCAGCAAACAGCACATTTACTGATGACGCACCCGAGTTAAACTCTTTCTAGGTGAGAGGTATCAGCCTTTCGTTCAATTTCACTAACTCTCCCTCCCCTCTTTATTCTTTTCACATAGTGTAGAACAGCTTCTTCCTACGTTGACAAGTGACATCCTCAGCTTTCTCCTTCGGACCTCGCGTGACCAATGACTTGGCTCTGTTGCTGCGATCTGGTGTAATCAGGAGAAACAGGTTGATCCACGCAAAAAAGAGTTTCTAGATACTTCACACACAGCTCCACATATACGAACATGTTTGTTGCTCCCCTGAGTTGTTTACATCATGAAGGAATTGAAACTCTTTGAGCTTCTGAAGGAAGTGCTGAAATAACGTGCCTCCCTCTTTATATTGTATTTGTCAACACACTTTTACATACACTTGTGTTTATGATGGCAACACGTACAGAAAATGTTATTTTATGATGATAAAATCTTTCCCAGTAACATACAGAAATGAGGAGATGAATACACTTAGCAAGCTAACTCCACTGCTCCACTGCTGCTAACACTACCAGCTTGTCAGCTGGACCAAGCTACACATGCCCAGTGTCCAGCAGTCAAGAGCAGCAGCAGCATTTGCGTTTTTATTTCAGTTCTTTTGAGAACTGCAAAGCATTTCCTAGGTGTTAGTTAGCTTCAAAACATGCTACGGAGATACCTCAGTGTTACTATCACATTTTACAGACGGATTGATTGACCCAGGATCAAAGGCTGTATGCAAAAGCCACAGGGATACAGAATGACCTGGAGCACCCCCTCAACCTTCTCAGCTTCCTTCCAGCCACCACCAAATCTTGGCCATGCTGCTGCTGGAGTCCCCAAGGCTCCCTAGGCAGCAGCAGCAGGAGGTGAGGTTCAGGTGGACTTGCCCATATTTAGCGTGCAGGCATGAGAGGGACACCCATGCTAAGGTGCACCCATCTCGTGCCACCTTTGCCAAAAGTCTCATCATCTAATTGGAGATCACAAATCAACTCAATGACAAAACAAAGCACAGAAGTAGAATTCATGGAACATAGAGATTTTCTTTTTTTCTAGGTGGAAAATACTCTATTCGTTGAAAGTGAAATATTTTCTCAGATCCCGCATGGAATTTCTGGTCGCGACTCCCTTCCAGCACCGCCGACGCACCAGTCTCCAGGGTGGCCGGCTACCACCTGAAAGACTCAACTCCCTACTCATGCTCCAGCACAAAACACAAAGTCTCAAGGTGAAGAAAGAGACATTCAAAAAAGAAGGGGGTGGGGGAGCAGGTAATCTATTTTCGACGTGGTTCAAACCAGAAACGTTGCCTCTGGTTCTCTTAGCCTAAACGTGGGGCATCACTTTATTTGGTTCAATAATGTTTCTCCTGACACATTTGCTCTTTATGAAAGAAACTATTGACAGAAGAGGTAAGGGTAAAGAACTGTTCTTCCAATAAATTAATTCTTCACAGCCTCTTTCCCTTCAGAGCCTCTTTCTTTCTTGGGTGGAGGAGGAAAATGTTGTTCAAGACACCACTCATTATGAAAACTTTTTCTAAGGGAAGCTGGGAAAGTAGATGCCTTTCCATTAAAAAGCCTTTTTGCTGCTTCATATTATCAATAGAATAGCACTCGCATCATAGCAGGTCCCATAACTCATGTCCCTCTCCCATATGTTGGTATGAATATTTTATTCTGCAGCAACTAATCACATTTTTAACGTAGAGAACATTACATAACGCCAGAGACAGCATTATATAATGCTTTACAAAAGATTTGGAAGGATCTAAAAACATAAAGAGCTTTTAACCAAATACTTGGATGGTAAGTACACTCCTTTTTTCCATTCAGAACCGAAAAAGATTCTGATTTTTGTTGCTTGGCATATGGAGCTCGGTAGGCTTTTACAGCTCTGCCTTTAGACAGTCAGCTCTTAATTTAGGACCTGTGATTACTAATTTAAATGTCCTTCGGAGTTCTCAGTTCTTTCATCATCAATTTTTCCTATGTCAATAAATGGATCATCATTTACTAATATTATTAGCAAGACCTAAATGCTCCAAGATTATTAAATACCTTAAATTTTCATCTGTTGCTTTAAAATATTTATTTTACTAGAAAGCCTAACTTTCAGATTGATATTTTCCATTTTCAGTCTCTGTTCAAAGGTAGAACTTCCAGAGCAAATACAAAAATTAAAGTCTGCTATTCTGAAAGTAAGAACCAGCACATTATTCCCACACTAAAATTATTTTTTAATTGGCAGAAACAGCACATTAGTTGCAATTTGCAATATGTAAAGGTTTAAGAATCGTAAGTCTTGTCCCTCTAAATTATGAAGTCACCTTAGGTCAGCGAAGAGCTTGCACCCAGCTGTTGCAAGGGCAGCAGAAGCAGCGAAGGCCGGTGCCGCGCTGCTGGGGACCCATGCGTGTGCTGAGCTGTTACAGCTTTCTTTCTGGACAGCCTCTCCGCTCTCTCCTGTCCTGTTGCTAATTTTCATGAAATTTATAGGAAGAGGGGAGGAGTTGGGGAGGAAATAAGAGCAGAGGACCTCAGATAGAAAATACAGACAAACCATGAAACCAAGCTACCACGCCCACCATCATCTTTCCAGCTGCTGCTCTTAGACCAAGGTTTTCTTCCAACTTATGAAGGCTACATTCCTACAGATTTCTGTTAACAAAAATATAGAATTTCACCCTATTTACACATATCTCTGAAGTATATACTTAAATAAACACTAATACCTAAAAATCTCATGATTCAACAACTGAAGCTCAAAGAAGCTGCAGGAAATATTAAAACTTAAAATAAAATTGTGAGAGTTCCAATCTTGAATCTCTGTTTGGTACAGTACAATTGGGCCTGGCCTTTCTGTTTCATTTTATGAAAAATTAAGGTATAAATGGCTGAAAACCCAATCCTGATATCAGGGCAGGGTGTCTGGGTGACACACTGCATATTATGAATGAGAATATGTCTGCAGCTGGTGGACCAAAATGCAATTTATTCACAGGGTATTCCTATTACTTGTATGTTATTTCCTGCCAGGAGGGTCTTTCTTCCAGTGTTCAGAAGAGATGGAAAAGATGGTCATAGATGTTAAAAAGGAACAGTTGCAAAGAGCCTGGACTCTGGCATTTTGCTGCATATGTCTTTAGAACTGGCCAAAGGACCAAAAGTTACGGGGAAGCTCACTCAAAGCAATCCTAACTACGAGCCAGCAGAAATAATCATAAAGTAAGATTGCACTAGCTTATTATGTTAAATCTGACTTTGTATCTGAAAAAGAAATATGAGCACATACTTCACCATTTATGCAAAGAGATACATTTTGGGTGATAGCTTAACGCTAATGACAAGCACCTGTCCAATAAAATTACTACACCAGATCTGCTGCAAACAGTTTTCCATTTTTTTCCACTGTTAAAATAAACTGTCATATGTTAATAGCACAATAACGTAGATCAGTAGGGCAAAGTGGGCTTTGCAGAACTAAGGCTCACTTCCATCATTTCCTACCTTCCGTCAGTAGTGAGCTGGCTTTCAAACAGCCGACAAGATCATAAAGCAGATGTTTGCACTGCACCAGAAAGCAACTACAACAGAGCTGGAACGAGAGAAGCAGTTACGTGCTGCACAGGAGTGATTCACAACGAAACAACTTGCCCTACACTAGCCTGTTTTCAAACAGCGAATTTAATCTCCTTCCATTAATTTGAGGGCACGCTCTAACATGATGGACTATGTGCCTTTTAAATCGTACTTGCATCTGAATTGTTTACGTGAAGGACTGTGATACTTGGCCCAAGCTCTCCCATCAGAGCAGGGTCCATCCGTCCTAAGGGAGATGGTGCTCCTGGGCGAGTTGGTATCACTCAGGGACCAGGGCTGGAAGAGATGGCAGCTGGCCACTACAGCCTCACCTACAATAAAGCAGTGCGTCTCGTGGGATGGACAGTTTTGCCTAGTGTAAGGATCGGCTACATTAACGACGGGAACAGTTACCTCCAGCACCAGGGAAGACGTCTGATGAATGAAATACCTTCTCTCTGCAGGGAACGGGGATACATTTCATTAATTATTACCTTCCAGGGTGCACTCACTTGCTTCTGCCTGTGCTGAATTTCACGTAAGCCCTCTGTTGAGTGTCACGTACTCCCACACTGCCTGAAGTGCTAGATTCTGTGTTTGGGTAGCTGGTGCAGCTGACAGATGTTTACAAACTCATGTTATCTGCACAGCTTCTTTTTGCCTACCCATCTGTGCTCCCCGATAGAAAATTATTCTACCTCAGGCTGGAATAACTTATGATTGTGAAATTAACTCATAATCTGATTTTTTTTTTAAGCTGGTAGTATTCAGAGATTTTCAGTTGTAGATGTTGTAGTGGCCATTTTAGGTTGACCCATGCTGCTTATTTCAGACTCAGCCGTTTGTAAGCAGGCAGCTGGGAACGTGCAGCACAACAGCGTTTTTTAAGAACGGCAGAACTCTGATCAACCAGAGCTTTTGGAACATACAATTGGTCACAATTTGCACATAGGTTTGGTGCAGGAATAGGCCAAGTTCTTAAAAATTCTTATTAAAAAATTAACACACATTCCTCTCTGCTTTTAGCAGTAATGAGGAGACAGCTAGGTTTAGGCCTTTGTGCAACACAGTCAGTGTCGTTACTGAGGAAGATCCGTAGCGGGCTTTCCAGCCGGCACAGCAAGGAGCTCTCCCGTCTCGCAGAACCAGCACTCTTCACTGAGAGGTGACAACAGAAGAAGTCAGTGTCTACTGCCTGCATCTCTGAACAAACAACCGGTCACAGATTACTTAATCCTCTTGGGAGGAGGGAACAGCAGTTTCACCTACACCAATTGCCTTCAGCAAGAGTATCTCCAGGAATGAAAATGCTCCTGCATCTAAATCTTCCATTTGTCCCTTCAGCTGGCACTAGGACTTACAGTGTATATATTTCTTAAACTCCTCGAACATGAGCTGTCACCCTTCTCTTCTCCAGCTCCTGAGAAATGCACTGGGGCCTTCCCTTGCATCACTTGCTGGGAGTGGGAGCACAAAAACAGCTGGGGATTTTCAACATTGCAGTAGGATTTCAGCATAGGAACTGGGATCACTAGTTTTCTGATCCCTCTATTACAGGAAGGCCTTCCAAAATGCCAGTCGTGTGGGGAGGGAAGACAAGACCAGAGACTACCATCACTGGAAAAATAGAAGCATTTAGCCTAAAACCAGCTGGAGGTTAATCTCAAACTTCATCTACAGAAAGGTTCTAGATATGGGAAAAGCTACCTATGGAGGGAAAGGCAGAGCAAGAGGTCAGCTCTAAATTCCTAGTCCAAGCAACTTCAAGGTATCTCACCCTGAGCGGGGGCTTATCCCCGAGTCTGAACTTGCCTCACGCTGCCGCTGAGCAGCAGCACGCTTGTGTGCAGGCAAGGCTCCGTGCAGCCCTCAGGGACAAACCCTGCACGCCGCGGAGTAGCTGTTCACTTGGGCTCAAGCTTGCACTCATCTGCAAGTCGAGCCCAGCCTGGCATCTATCACGTAACCCAGCTGCCCTTGCAGCAGCACCAGGAGATTTGGGGATCTCTTTTACAAGAGCCCTGATGTTGCTTGCCACAAGGCAGCTGGGCTTTGCAGGCAGCTTGAAAGTAGGCTCAAACGGTGTGGACGTCTGCCAGGAGCAGACCCAGAGGCATCCCCCCCCAGCAACAGTAACCAGTACTACAGAGGAAATTACACCAGGGTAATTATTTTACCGGTATCTACCTTAGTTTAGCACTGATACGGATATAATCAGCAGGGACAAGGAGGCAGGCTGGGCTTTTAACCCACACCTTGAAGGAAATCAGGGTGAGAAACCCAGAAGCCTGACTTCAAACACTAGTCAAAGATCCTCTATAAAGCAGTGACCTACTCAATTTCAGCAGGGCAGCGTACTAGCTCAGAACTTAAACAGGCTAATTAAAGTATTAATTAAGGATTGCCTAACAACTTCAAGCCTTTTCTGCTTTCAAACCGTTCATAAATTAATTCTAATTGTGTAACAATTAAAAGTATTTTCCCATTTCCGATGAACTGAACTGTAACTGAAGCTATTGCAAATAAACATAAAAGACAGATGATAAAGATGGTAATAAGCATATTGCCACTGCGTCTTGAATAGTCACCAACACTTCTTAGCAAATATCATCTTTCACAACAACAACAAAGGGTAAGAGCACAAGGCTATTTCATGCAGTCATCAAAACAAAATGCACTGAATATTATATTTCATACTAAATACATTACCCTGGCAGTTTGACACTCAACATTTCAATAGATATTGCGTCTCTATCAACATTTGCGCTGAATTTCTGCAGATGGACTTTTAAGTATCAATAGAAGATTACTTTACTTGTCACACTAAAAAGATTTTAAAGGATGCCTGCACACACTTCATTTTTAATTTTTTTTTTTTTTTAAAGGGAAACGAAACAGGAATTCAGAAAGACGGTGATACCGAAAGGTCAAACGCTGTGCTCGGTAGCAGTCTTTTGTGTGTGGCGTTCTTGCAACAGCTAAACTGTCTCTCGTCCCTGATTTGCCCAGCAAAGAATTGGAAGCTTTTGGTAAAGCTAAACTAAACTAAACTAACGGTGTTGCCAAATCTCACCGATCTGTTTTGAATCTTCAGAATACTTTCATATATATATATTTTTTTACTGTGCAGGTTCCTGGAGACATGTAAATACATGAGAGCCTCAGTTTTCACTGCAAAACCCAAGCAAGTAACCACCAAGAAAAAAATAACCCACTAAGTTTCCAGACCTTGTGAAAACATGAATGTCACAGGGTCACCAAAAAAAAAAAAAAAAAAGAGAGAGAACAGCAATATATTAGCCTAGGAAATGATGTGAATTTTGAGGTAAATACTAGAGTTCTAGAAATTGGAAAATTTAAATTAAAAAAAATGTACTTAGTGCATGCTGGTCCCTGGTTCTCTGCAACGCCAGAGCCTTTTGCACCGGCTGCACACCTTCTCCCATGTTCAGAGTGGCCACTGACCAGGTCAGACCTCAGCGGCAATTCCTCGTCACGCACTGCATCTCCACGCAAGCATCGCCTCCCCACGATAAGCTTTGATGGGCCATTGCTATGATACCCAACAGCAATTAAGCATCCCTGGAAGTCACTGCTATTCTAGAAATTTAAATTTAATTTTTTCCCGATGGGGGAAGGGGAGGGTGTTTGTTCACTGAGAACAAGTTTCATTACTCACACAGCAAATCTGCCAGTAGACGATCGTGGAATGTATTGTCACCTTTCCCTATCCATTTTGTAAAGATATTGCTTTCTTTCCAGACTGCAAGCATCACTTCTAACTGGATTTTGAATTATAATGTGAATTTTACAAAATTATTGGTGCTATTCATATCGCTAGTTAGATTCTACTGAATGGCAATATTTCCTGCCCTTCCCCAAACCAGCACCTCTTAGTATTTTATATAAAACAACCACGGACAGCAGAAATTGAACACTTCCAAGTAACGTAAAATATTACATTGTACTCAGTAAACAAGGAATAAAACATTTTTATACTTCTCCTTAAACTTATTTGCTTTTTGAAAATATTTACGCTGCATAGAAGACACAAGGTTATTGAGAAATACAGCCAGTTCTTCTTCTTTAATTGAAACATTTATGCTTTTTGTTCCACTAGCAAAAAGCAACGAACAGTAATAATGTAAGATAAACCTACAAGAAACTTATAGATATGATTGTAAAACAACATCACCCTAATGCTTTCATTTAATTACCCTGAAATGCATTCTATTTAATATTCATTACTCAAAAGCCAATTTAAAAGAGAAAGAGGTGAAGGGACTTATTCAGAAAGACGGACTGTCATTCACTGCAATAGTTATCTAATATACAGAAGTTAATAAAGCAGATTAATCTACAAGTCCCTTTAAGCCATCACTGAGTTTAGAACAACTGCCTCTTTGACCTCTAACCCTCCCACTGTGCACCAGTAGCAGGTGCCAGCTGCACTAAAATTATGGCTGACGCGTTTTAACGCAAAGTCTTTTCTTACTTTGCTTCTGACCAGCAGCTGACCCTGTAGGAGCAATTGTTTCATGCGCTGGCCTAAAGGCTACATAAACCAGCAACTGATAAACAAAAGCATACACACACCAGCTGCCTAGCCCGAGGGGGCACATCCAACACTGACGCCCCTCGCGGTTTGCGCTGCGAGCCGAATTGCAGCTTTTTGTTCCGGACGCGAATTCTGGACAATACTTGTTACTTCGTGGAACGAAACTTCTCTCCAGCCCAGGAACTGTTTGCGTAAACCGTATCACGGCTTCGATGATTAAGAGGAGATTCCCAATTTGATTTAGTGCCATTATTAAGAGCATGAAATCTTCGGATACATCACTAATGATGATGTATTTTAACACTAAAAGTCTTAAAATCTAATTACTTGATTCACATGACAATGAACCACAACATGGCTTTAAACAAAGCAGTATTAGAAGAGACACTAAGCTCATTAATATTTTTGATTTCTTAACCGACAGCACTTATGTAGCGATAGCTATATGTTTAGCAATATACTTGAGACCTGGGTTGCTGCTGCCTTTATACATGTGCAGTAAGTAGTGTGTATGAAAAAAAAGTAACCGTATTTTTCATTAAGATAAGATGGTTTTGACATAGTTATTTTGCTGATACAAATTACACAACCACAAAAACAATCAGAGTAATGATTAAATGTAGTTATGTACATGGGAGACTACTAGTGCAAATGTTAACATATTTAAATGGGTTCCCTTCATTAAAAAAATTATATATGATATTAAACCATCAATCATATCGAAACACTAGAGTCTAAATGTATTGTCACTGGTTAAAATAAATGACTTTGAGACTGAATTTTGGCTCACTCAATATGCTGCCTATTCTGTTGCTTAGCCACCCAAGTCTCTGCTGGCTTGGGCTACATCTGGTGTATTTCCATCCCTTTCAATTAATAAAGAAAGTTATGATAGTATTGGATAACATTTTTAAATTGTACTAAGAGGTTGAAAACAGATGTCCCAGTGAAAATCTCTCTCACTGCTGTACCAAACCTTTCAAGGCTCAAGCCTGCAAAGCTGCGAGCTCTGGTCCTCATTCAGCAGAGCATTTAAACACACACTTAATTTTCAGCAGAGGAACCATCTCACCTGTGGCTTTGATCTGCTCCTAATATTAATATGCTCAAATGGGTGGCTCAGGGTGCTCAGGTACTCAGCACCTTGCACAACTGAGCTCTGTCAGTACAATTCAGATTTTTTTTCATGATGTGCTTATATGCTACTGCTTCTGCACAGATTACTCTGCGTGGACCAAGAAGCGTGCGTTATAAAGACATCTCCTCTTGATGTTTTTATTTCAATTACTGTGCATAGCTCCACACTAGCTGTATATGACACTGAGGTTTATCTGAAAAACAAAACATTGCTGATTTTACTACATAAAAGGGAAAAAAGGAAAGTGGCAATTTATAATACATTTTTATGTTAGTAATACCACTTGTTTTTTCATTGCTACTGGCATCTTTATTTTCTGTTAGACATTTACTATACAGTGTGGCTGTGCTGCCTCATTTAGTGCATCTTAGTCACCCTGTTAAGCTCTAAGTCACGAGTGCTCAGCTCCAACAAGCATGCTGTTGATGATTTTAGCTATGAACACTAAGGCACACATCCTCCTGTTACTGCAGTACTGCCCGCCCTGTCCCTGCTCCTTCTTCAGCACTACCGCACTCACCACTACCCACCTCCCCAAAGCTCCCCATCCCTCTGCTCACTTGCATACCTTTCCGCTGCCTACTGCAACACTCCCACCTTCCTTAGAGACCCCTCTCCAGTCTGCGTACTGCAGCTCTCCACCATATCGCCCACCACGACAACCGCCAGCTCTTCCCCTGCCCTGCCGGTTTCTGCCCGCTGCAGCACGCCTCGCTATTGCCCCCAGAAGCGCTGATCCCCGGGCAGGGCTCAGCGCAGACGCGGCCTCGCTCCGCAGCCACCCAGCCCGCAACAGTTTCTGCTCAGAAGCGCAGGGGCTGCGGAGCAGAGCCCACCTGCGGGCGGGCAGGCAGCGCCCGGGCTGCCGAGCCAGGCGGCGGGCACCTTCTGGTGTGCTGCTGGCCCTGCCGAGGCGGCATGCGGCGCCTCCCCACCTCTGGGCAGGCCACACAGCGCGCACAACCTCGCAGGCACCAGCAAGTCAAAGAGGCTGCTTTGGCCGCATACTGTTTCTTGGCACGGCCACCGTGCAGACCTCGGCTAAACATTTGCACAATGTTCAAACTTACCAAAAAAAAAAAAAGTCAATGTCATTATCCACAAGGTTTTCCTGAGGATGATACGCAGAATGTAATCGCCATGCAATAACCTTCCTCATCGCCACCCCTATACATAATGCACCTCTGCAAGAAAAGCCCCGAAAGAGAAGTGATCGCTGAACTGTCACTGAAATGCTGTTTCTATTGAACCAGCCAACCAAACAATTATCCCCTTCTACATCAAGCACGGACTTATTTCAACAGTGGGGAAGCAAACGAATTCTTTACCTATCACGCATGGTTGTTGAGAACATTTGTCAGAACTGTGCGTGGAAGACGCTACAAAACTGATTGATTTGGGGGAAGAACTAACACAAATAGTACTTTACCATTCCAAAATGGGACTAACAGCCTGATCTGTACAATTCTACAAGATGAGCATAACAGAAGATAGAGGTAGCAAAAAATCACACTTTCATTTATAAAACGGAGCAAATATGGGCTTCACCTGTTTTATCTGACATCAAAACATCACTCCTGAAATGATAGCATATGAAGGTAGAAGCCTTTTAAAATTATTTATTAAAGTTCTTTTAATACAACATGATGTAACAGCAATAGTTGAATTTAATAAATTTAATAGTGCTTTCTACCCGTATATCTCAAATTACTTTATGCAAGTTAATTGGGTTTAGCTGCAAGACATCTTCTTGAAGCGGTTGTTTGCAGACGAAGCTCAGACGAAGGAGCTTGCCCAGGAAAAGAAAAGCCTGTGGCACCGAAAAAAGCAAGGCCAAAGTCAACAGCCATAGGTAGGTTTTAAAAGAGTGCCATAACTTAAACAAAAATATTATAAAGTTGTTTTGCTTCTACGTTTTCTATAGCTGCTGCTTGGTAGGGTCACATTTACCATGCAAAAGCGGAGCTGCTACGGGACCTACCTAAGCACAGAAAACACGAACTAGCGGGCTCTAACACCACACCAGCTCCCCGCTGCGGGGCTAGAGGAGACGCGAGCCTCAGCCAGGGACTCGCACCCCCTCGCCGGGCCGCGCCCGGCGCCGCACCGCCCCCGCACGAGCAAGGCCGGCGGGAAGGCCTCGCCCCGGCTGCTGCCCGCTCCCCAGCCCTGCAGGAGGTGCTGCACGACGCGGGCGCCGCCGCCGCGGGGGCGGCCCGAGCCGCAGAGGGGGCCGCGCCGCGCCCGCTCCCCGCTGCCCCGCGGGAGGCGCTCGCGCCCGGGGCCCCCGCGCTGCCCCGTCCCGCCGGCAGAGGGCGCCGCCGCTGCGGGGCAGTGCCCGCCCCCCCCCCACGCCCCCCGCTCTCCCCCCTGGCGCGCCGCCTCGAGCGCCTATCCCGGCGGGATTTTCCCTGCCAAGGCGTGGCTAAAGGAGCACCTACCGCCAGATCGGCGCTCCGCGGCGGCGCGGGGCGCTGCCTCCTCAGGCCCCGGCCCTGCCCCCGGCCGGGCGGAGCCGCCCGCCGCAGGGGGAGCGGGCGCGGCCCCGCTGGGCGGCGGCGGGCGCGGAGCGGGGGCAAAAATCAGGAGCCGCCGTTCCGAGAAAAGAGCCCAGAGCAGTTTCTCTTTCTGCTTAAAAGCGAAAAAGTGACGTAGCGGAGGCGCGGCGGAGCCCCCCGCTCAGGGCGCAGCCCGAGGGGCCGCTGCTCGCAGGCCGGGGAAGTGCAGGTACCTGGCTGCACTTCTGGAAAAAGTGCTCCGACTAGTAAATAATTGCAGTTATCATTGCATCAGTTTAGTTTAAAGAGCTGACAAACCTCTCTAAACTCAAAGCACAATTAGTCATTAGGGTCTAGTTTTTCAGCACTGTTAAGCAATTTGTAACCCATTCCTTTTAATAGGGTTATGCATTACTTAACCGACACAGATGTCTTGAAAACTGAAACCGCTGGTTATGAAGCAGCAACCTTGTTCATTAGCTTCCACGATAGTCAAATCATCTATAAAAACAGTGTTTAATGGCCAGCCGATGAATAATCAATGTCTCACTTTTCATCCGAGTGTGAAAATGAGAATAATCTAATACCTCGTCCCTCTGGTAAAGCGCGAGGCCTTGGGTTGCGTTTCCATTCAGGGCTGATTTATAACCCAATGGAAACCTGATGTAAACATATGATCAATGAGTCCCATCATTGCTGATAATAACCCCCAACCGGCCCACTCCCTCATCTCCAAAGCCATCCCTTTAGGCTATTAGTTTCGTCCAGCTAATCCTCTCCACGATTTCTGCCTGCTGCTTTTACCTTGGCCATCCGTTCAGTCCAGCAGACTCAGAAGTAATTTTATACGCAGCAGAGAGCGGGTGGAATTGATTTTTCACTCAGTGCTCAGTTCCCATCTGAATAATTATCAATTTTACTGCCTCATAAAGGGAAGAGTCAAAATTTCAAATCAATTCAAAAGAGCTTCTGAGACTACAGAAACTGTGCATGAGAATAAAGGTCAAAGTTGTCAGTGACCTCGGGAGATGATGTCAGATATTAGTACACTGAGTAGTTGACATCAGAGGCACTCAATATGATATGACTAGTGCTAATGCAAATCATATTTATGCTGACTACTAGAGACCAGCCATTAATATTTAAAAGAGGATGTGAAAGCCTGCGTTCAAAATAAATATAATATATTCTACAGAATATGAAGTTAATAAAGACAGATCACCGCTTAGTCATACACTGCAAATTGAAAGATTACTGCATATTAACAGATAAAATATTACGTGAAGGATGCCGCACATGCAAGAAAGTCCAGAGTCCAGGTTGCTATTCTGTCCTTCACATTCAAGTCCTTGTACACAGGCTACTATACTGAATAATCTGACATAATCAAACGCTGACTTCTTTGCTAGTTTCCGCAAAACTCCTATTAGACAAGTAAAACACGAGTACCGTGACAAGGAAATCGCATCATATTCTGATAATGATGTCAATAATAAACATTATTGATATTCTCACAATATGCTATATACTGTCAGGAATATATTAGTTACCATTAGTTACTTTTCACCTTCAATGAGAATAGTAAACAAATGACAGTAATAACTGTGTGATGACTGTAACGGTACATCAGTTTTTCTCCAAATGACAGCATACCTATTAGAAAAACACAAAGATAACCACAACAGCCACCTGCATTTTGATAACATCTTCTGTTTTTGTTAAAGCCTCCAGACTTGTGAAATGTGTCTCCTGAAATGGTGTCTTTGGAACTGTATCAGGAATCCAGGAATTCTTGTACATACACATGTTTAAATAGTTTACTGAAGTTTTAACGGAATAGGGCATAAAGTAAATTTGGAGACACGTAACTATTAACATCTTAATCTCACCATAATGCACTCGGGCTACAATAAACATGAATGAGCTGGGAAGGGTGAATCTTCCTAAGCACTGCAGCGACCACTTCCTTTTCAGAAGTACCAAATTTAGTTTCTATTGTATTTACCTTTAGCTGAAAAATCCAACTATGAGTCACCTACTGCAAAATAAAATATTCAAACTCAATAGCAAACAGTCATTCAACTTACACATCTAACTACCAAAATGTGTGGTTCAATGCCATAAATTCATCTTCCTCCTAAAATATTTTAGAGAGTTTTCTCTACCATCTTTCTACAGAAATGTATTGGTGATCTCTCATACCTGATTTTATGAACAAAAATGAAACACAAATAAGAAGTTTTAAGATAGGAACATAGAGCAAAGTACAGTATCCATGCTTTTCAGCATGACGGAAAATATCTTCCATCTTTAGTCATCATGAGAACACAGCTGAAGCTGGTCAGGGTTGCATACCTGCTTATGGAGGTTCATTCTGTTACTAAATGGCCACCATTACCCTGGTGTTCAATACTATTAGGAAATCAGAAAAAAACCAGAAATTTAATGATTCACCTGCTGTAATACTTCTGGGTTCTGCTGCATGAAATGAAGCAATCTTTGTCCATCCTGTGAAACTGCTCTACATCTTACAGTCTTCTTGCCTTCTTTAGCTATGTGCTTGAAGAGGTAGGTAACAATGTAGTCTAAACTAGCGCAACAACTGGAGGAGACAATTGTATCTGCATTAAAAGAAAGAGAAGTTTTGAAATTGTTTCCATAAAAGAAAAATTAATAGAGATATTTTGTCGTACTCAGAGAGCTTAACTTTAGTAATCTTTCTGACCTTAGGCTAACTGATTCATCACCAAGACTATTTCTGATGAATGAAGTGACCAGCTCTGAAGATTACTTTTACACACAGCAGTATCAATCCTTCACTTCATGAGTGCCTGGATACCTCCATCTACTAAAAGTCCTATGAATTTTTGTGGGATCCTGTATGAATGCAGCCACTGCTCTGCATATTGAGAAGTGCATAGCGCGATTTTACTGGTATTCAGTTTCACATTCAGAAGACTCCAGATGCCTGAAAACTAAAATTCTGTTTTGATCTCCCTACTGAAGAGTCAAGGATAAATCAGAAGAGTTATTGTCCAGGTTTCTATCAAGTAGTATTTCTTAATGCTTCCCTGCCCCATGTAGCTTACAATCAGTACGTCAGACAGCAAACGATGAACCAGGGCCGTGAAAGGTAATAAAAAGGTGATCACAGAACAGGCAGTGGTTGCTTTATTTAACAGCTAACAATCAAGTAGGTCAAAATATATTAAGTACAGCTGGCAATGTAACAATGGTCACTGGCTAATATTTCATAAACGTCCCCAAAACAGAAACTCATGACAGCAAAGGATACTGTTGGAAAGCAGAAGCAAAAGCCACTTCATATCTTTACTTACTGTTTCTATACGTAACGGAGATTAAAAGCTTAAACCTACTTGCAGAGTAAACGTGTCTGCCTGATTTATGTAAGTTATTTTGTTGCTAGGTGTTGCCTGCTGTGCCGCTGCTGTGAAGGAGGATTCTGTTCACTTATATGCATCAGCATGATGAGGATAATAGTGTTTTGGTCCTTGTTGCTCACGCACTCGCCTTTCCTCTTCCTCTTGAAAATAGTAGTGCAGCCCTTCCCCCTTACCAGCTGCTGTCTCCTTCTGGCCTGACACCTGAGAGACTTCTTGGACCCATGAACAGTGGCTGCAACTTTAACATTTGCAACTGTGATCTCTCTCAGCTCCAGTTTTGTAGTTTTGGTTAGAGACGCATTTTTAAAGAACTGCTAGTTCCTCACGACACCAACACCAGCCAAGCTCTGTGTACACATTCACTGCTTTACTTTGCTGAGTGCACGGTTTAGCCATAACTGAGATTCTCTGCAATTGCAAACACCGTATCCAAATGAGAGGAGCATTTAGGACTCTATCCTGTTTCCACCGACTTCAGCTAGAACTTCTCCAGGCCCTTTGTAGTTCACAGTATTTATTTTAGATGGGCCACTGGAGTAAGAGATGTGTGGGGGTTGCAAAAGGAATTAAACTGTTAAAATGCTCATTTTGAGGGAAAAGGGATTAGAAGGATCCAATTAAATGTACCTTGAATTCTTTAAACTACGCTAATTTGGAGGCCTGCCAACCTTGCAGTGTTCATTTAAACACATCCCTCTAGACACTGAAGTATTTTGATCTGTGTCTGTTTAACTCCTTAAGCTCTGTGCTGACACTGTTAACTCTTTGCCACCTAAAAACTAATTCTGTTTTTCTAAGAGCATTTTGAAATAAATACTGAGAAAACATTTACAGGCAAGCCAGCTACAAATGGACTCCTAAGACTTGATTCTCCAAAGCATCTGGCTGACTTACAGCAGGAGGTTAAAGGGATCTAACAGCTCACGGAAGTGAGCTAGGATGTCTTGACTCTGTCTCCACTGGACCAAGGGACTTCCCACGACTGAATTCAACAGAGCAGGATCTTCGAAAACGTTGCCTGCACCAGGCTGAGTTCAAAGCTACGATTCTCGCCACAGCAGATGGCAGAATCTGGCGCTCATTGTGCTCGCAACTAAGAGAGTCCTGCATATAAACTAGAAATGCAATTCATGGTGGAATTGAATCACCATCAATAACAACAAGTGAGATATTTGAAAATACATATTTCATAGGAGGGCTCTGCTGTATTTCTAAACCAGTGCTTAACTCTATTTCTTTTTAAATTGAATAATACAAAGTAAATCACTATCATCAGTTTACAAAACAGCAGTAGTTCTAAACATGCTGATACTGTACAAGTAGATATTTTACATTCGACAGTAAGTGATTTTAGCAGGACAGCAGACAGGTCTATGCTATCATTTGCTCATGAGAATCTGATATGAGTGTTAAGAGCTACTTAAATTTACCCATAACTATATATCAAATATGCTTCTCTATGCTCATTTTTCCTTTTGATTGCAAGGATATAACAGACAGGGAGCGTCAAGCAAACTCCCTTGAATGACTCTTCTGGGCATGTGGAACCTTGTGGTGGAGCAGAATAGCTTCTCACTAAATCTTAATGAGACAAGCCAGCCAACCAAATAAATAGAATAAAGTGAAACAAGGAGCTACTAATTCTAGGCTATAGAGAGAAGAAATGGATGGAAAAGATAGAATAGAGAGAGTAAAAAAGACACTGAGATGAAAGCTTGGATAATCAGGAAAAAATGCAGTCAAACCAAGTTTCTCACTTCCAGTCAGCTCTTATTATCTGTGAGCTAATTTGGGGGGTTTTTAAGCAAGCAGACTGTGGTCACACAAGATGCCAAAACTAGCTCCATGTGTGTCAGCAGTGTGGCTCCAGTAATAGTTCAGTACAACTTTGTTCATACCAAACTGGGCTCATACCTGCTGGCTAGGTAGGTGCTGGTGGTGGGGAGGTGACAAGGCTGATGACTCTGGGCACCCATCAACATCATCATCGACTGGCCCTTTTTGTTTTCTTTTTCTCCAGCGTGCATTCATTTTATGCTTTTAGGGCTGAATTAACATGCACTTTTTTATTATCTGTGTGTTTTTGCCTTATGTAGGTAATCCCAAGCAGCCATTAGCTCAAGTAACTGAATATTGAGTATGTATGTTATGTTATCAAAAAAAAAGTCAACAAAAAACCAAACAACTTGAGGATGCCTTTTGGTCTTAACAACATGATAACAGCATGCTGAAAGGGAAATTGGTTTTGAACAGTTTGATGACATTACTGAATCGCTGCAAATTAAAAGATTTTGGGCTGTTTTTCACATAAAGGTAAGGAGAGAGAGTTAAGTGGTATTTTCCCTGTCCATCAATTTCTTACAGTTCAATACCAGTATTATTTGCCTTTGAGACTAAACCTGGAAAGTAAATGGATTTAGCAATTTAACATCTAAATTAGGCAGCGAGACAGAAAAAATGTTTTCCTTTTTCCTCAATGAATAGCATACTGTACTATTAATCATATGAGAATTAGAAAAGCTTCACAGAGATTAGGGTGACAACATGCCAGGCAGACTACATTAAAAGGCTCTGATCCACTGAGTCAGCTGTGGAAAAGCCAGGTAAACACTTTAGAGGAGAACTATTGGAGTGTTTATCCTCACAAGAAAGCTCAGACGAGGACTTCCATTACAGCTGATTTACTGCTAGGGGCTTCCTAAGGAATACATATTATTTCGCAGGATTTCTAAACTGTGGAATCAAGCAAGGTATGTATTCAGAAACAGAATGCACATTCCTTAGAAATAAGGATTTGGGGAATGTTTATCCTAGAGCTGATTGCAATGTGAGCCTCAAAGGTTTCGCATATGTGAAGGGCATAGGGGAAAGTCAGATACCCTCTTCCATGAAACAGGAGTGATCTCTTGGTATTTAATTTCTAAAATAAAAAGCTATTTCATAAGCATTTCTGAAAATGACTTGTATGTTCTAATCAGTTTAAAACACAATTCCCCTTCAGATGGCTTATAGCCCTGACTCGACTATTAGGAGGAGATGGTTTTTTGTGGCATTGATACAGTTCAGTGAAAAAAGCTACACTGGGTTACACTTGCCCACTTACCAAGGGCATAAGGATGTATGTGACAAATTAATTCATAAGAAATACATTTTTATTTCACTGTCCAACAGTTGGAAATGCCCCGGATACCAAGATTTTCAAAGGAATCAAAGTTTTAGAAGCATAAATCTTAAGCAAATGCAGTGACAGATAACTAACTCCCATGATGATGATAAAATCTGTATTAAGAGCTAAACACTCAACAAGTAATTCATCTGGACAAGTCATTAAAAGAGTGTGGAAAACTACTCACTTCACTACACAAATAAAATTTTTTGAACACAAAAGATGAATTTAATGGCTTACATGAATATCATGTACCAAACCTTCAGTAAAGTTAGATGAAGTTAAAAAAAAACTTAAACACTTTGTTTTAGTCTCCTACAACATTTGTATTTGTTTTAAGTGATGTAGGTATATTAAGTAAAGGCGAACTAAAGGAGTCCATTGATTAAGAAAGTCTGTGGGCTTAGGGAACATGAAAAAAATGAGCTGTTAAAATTTCTGTTGATACTTTTATCAGAAGAATATCAGGAGTTCAAATCAATTGAAGTTTCTAAGAAAACATCTACACTCCTAAAAATTAATAATTCTTCATGATGAAACTCCTAAATACCTAAAACACAAAAGTTTTAAACTACAATTTGAAATACATACTTTTCTTACCCTCCCCCACCTCCTTGAGTGAGAGGAGAAACACTTTTTGAGGGAAAAACACACCACATCAATGCTGAAGTGTGTATAGCTTTTACATTTTCTTCTCTCTCTTTTGCATGAATCCAAATTGGGTTTCAAAGAGATTGTTAAAGTAAAGTTGGTATGTTAGTGAATTATTAAAATGAATATAGCCAATATCTCAAATGGAAGAGACGTAATGTGGAATAATAACAGAGATGACGAACACAGCTTGCTAAACTGGTAGCTGTCAATCAAGCCAACCTTCAGCGCAATATATTCATTTGCGAACAATAAACAGGCAGACTCACAGCAGAACCATCCTACAGGCAGAAATTGCTGTACCATCATTATATACGACAAAGCACTCAAAATATTTGGGGGAAGATGGATTTCAGCATTATATAATATAATGACCTGAATACTTCTTTACTACTGTTGCTTAGCTATTCACTTCCCATTTGCTCTCTAAGAATGGTTTCCCTCTTGCAGCAGGAACTGCTGAATGTGTTTGCCATAGCAAATGCTTTGTGAGTCTCGGTGCATTCATGCTTTCCTTTGGGGCTTGACTGACACTTGGCGGTAATGAGAAACACTAGCTATTACAGAGAAACATCTATACACACAACTGTTAGACATTCCCATTTTTCTCTTAATACACCACCCTAATCAGTGAAGACTACTGTAAGGTTTTAGGCAGCTTCCCAGTCAAAAAATTTATAAATGCATGATATTCTTATGTGATCAAAATGTAACTCATTTATTTTTTCTTCCCCCAAATGCCCTGTCTTCTTCTCCATATCCTAAATGAATTTTAACTATCCCCTCCCCAAATAAAACTTTCAGACAGTAATCTGGTAAAAAGAGTACATTAAACAGTGCAAAACAATTAAATGACCTGCAATCAGACTGCTGCGTTTTTATCGTTATTCAAAGTATGCTTCTTTTACACCGATTCCACTCTAAAGTGGAATTACATTCAGGAAGTACTGAATAATTAAAAAAAATCAAGTTTCTTTTTTCTACTGATAGAGATATCTAAGTTTCTCAAATCATACCCTACCTGTGCAGAATAAGCACTATTTATACAACAGCTATGCCAATCAAATAAAAGCAATGCCCCGCAGATTCTTGTACGTATAGAATCACAGAATCGCGGAGGTTGGAAGGGACCTCTGGAGATCATCTAGTCCAACGCCCCTGCTCAAGCAGGGAAATATACTAACACATTTTACTTCTGCCTGAGTTTCGCTGAAAATCTCTCCATTAACTTTTGGAGTTACAAATAAATCTTAAGTATCTATTCCTTGAATTCTTTCTTTAGCTGAGTTTAAGTAATTCTTACCTAGTGCAGTTAGTCCTTCAGATATTGAGGTAAGAATATAGATTAGGACATGGGGTTCTAGGCTGGTAATGAAACTCATATGATCTTGGGTCAGACATTCCAACAGCGGGTAGTAGGCCTGGCTTAGTTTTCGATATTGCTGAAAAAGAAAGTATACATTGATAGTAAATACGGGTGTTGACAACATTAACAGCCGATAGAAAAATTATTTTACATATTTTTTATCATGTGATCAATTCTAATCTAGCCATTAAATCCGGACCTTTTTATAGACAAAATATTTTCTGTTTTATGGTATATTTCTACTTTTCAAATTTCCCACAGAATGTAAGCTCACTATTAGTCTAACATAAACCCTTTGTAATACCATAACGGTATCAGTCTAGCAAAAGCAGCCCACCACGGTGCTCAGGGCTTCAGTTTGACAGGACGGCAGCCGGCAGGAACCTCGGCAGGAAACCTTGTTGAGATTTATCACAGATTTCCCCAAAGCATCTCCGAGATCCACCTTTGTACGTCAGCTCGCTGACTGCCAACAGGCTCCGTGCAGGCAAAGGCACCTGCCTGAACCCATTGCCACAATCAGCATCCTGCTCTTAACAACCCTTATTTAAGGCATTTATTTTGGGAATTGCTAGTAAAGTGCCAAATGTGTATATTTTACTATAGAGCCAATACACTGATTTGGTCTGAGAGCAACTTTTCCAGTTCTAAGGGCTGTCTTTTTTGTGGCAGGCACAAATCTGGGTATTAACCACCTCTAACTATCTAGCTTGTCCCTTACTGCGAGAAAATGGCAGTTCTGAACAAAAACAGCATCAAGAAAGTGTCACAGTTCAAATTAAGGCTGATAGTGCACAAGACTTGCTGTCTTCCCACAGAGAAGTGAAAACATGGAGTCAAGACAGCAAAATAGTGTACTTTAGTTTTAAAGTTTTTGATTTTGCAGAAAATCTTGCAGAAAGTTAAAAATTTTGTAGAAAATACACAGTTACAATTTACAGATTGAAACTAATTGCAGAGCAGCTGAATCTGTGAGGATGCTTTCCAGTGCACCCAGGTAATTTAAATAGGTGTACAACCATAAAAAGGGACAGAATTTGGCTTTTCGCTTTTTCAAAACAAGCGTACTGAAAATTCTGGAAACGCTGCAGTCTCATATGCAGTTCTATCATACCTGCGTTTTAGATGTCGCTATATAAATAAATTCAAGTAATTGGACTGAAAACTGCGTTTGAGCTGTTCTAGATCCCTCTGTCTCATTATAACAATACAAAGTCTGTGGTGGTGTTATTTCACATTTCACGTAAAGACTCCCAAGATGAGTAATTGCTTACTAGCAAGTCACTGTGGGATACTGAAAGCAGCATTTTGACAAAGGCCTGAAGTACATTGTCAAAGTGGTTGTCCCCGTACAACTTGAAGACGCCAAAGCTGACATAATTTCCACATAAGGCAGATTTGAGTGCAGAGTAACAGATGGAAATGCCCTTGAGTTTCAACGGATAAACCTGATCTTTTGACAAAGTCCCAAGAGAGAGGATCTGATTACCTGTTTTCATAAAAAGAAAGAAAAGAAAGAAAGAAAGAAACTTATATAAGCGGCTGAAAATCTACAATATTTTGATGGCACTATCTAAATTAATTTTTTTATTTGTCTTTATTTTCATTAATATTTGCAAGAAAATTTGTTTCTGCAGTTGATGTAAAAAGATTGGTTAAGTAGGCATGACTAGAGCTTAAAAGCAACCAAAGATTAGAATGCAAAAATAAAAATATAAGCTACGGAATTCCCATTATTGATTTACACCCATGACTGGGTCTTTTAGCTTGAATTCCTTAATCTGAACAGAGTAGCAACACATGGTTTTATAGTTTCGCATGCTGTAGCATAGCCTAGTTTTGATCCATTACCATGAAGGTCTCTTGGGATGGTTGCTGATGTATACACACACTTAATATATCCCTCAGAAAACAAATATGACCATTACAAAAGCCTCTATTTTACCAGTCACAGATGGGAATGACTTTAATTAAACTCCATGTTTATAATGTAAAAATTGCAGCTAACTGTAAATATTTGCTGTTGCTATTAACAGGCAACAGTGACTTTTGGCTCTGCTGCGCGGCAGCACAGTAGATCCCTCTGCAACCTTCCATACCAATCTAACTGTTCATAAGGCCTCATGACCAAGTTTTCTAAGCATCTTGTAATAATTTAATGCTCATCCTCACAACACCCCAGAGTTAGTCTGTCTTCATGACTAAAATGTGTTTTTATAACCTGAAGCAATTAATGAAAGTGAGCTAAAATACTGGAAACGAACACAGCAAAGATTAAGCACTTAAGTTCTACCATGAGGCAGCCTCATTAGGTCAGCCCCAACTGACGTTGCCCTTGGCAAGCCCGGCTTGCGCTGAAACCAAGTGCCTGCTCCTGCACTCTGTTATTACTCAGCAGCAGCTCATGCTTGTTAACTAGACAAAAATGACACGTAACCTTGCATTTTTAAAAGTATTCTTACAAATAAAAGCACAAGAGTCTACAGATCATATGCTCAACTCACCTGCTTTTGGTATCTAACTTCGCTGTTGTGACTATTGTGACACCTTGGCTTAAGGAGCAACAAGTGAAATGGACTATTCACCATTTAAAACCCCAAACGCTGCCAGCTCCAAGAGGTAGTTATGACAAATAAATTTTGCTTCTCTAATAGGCTATTCAAACATGCCCCTAAAAATCTTGCCCGAGATCGCCTAGAAATCACAGCGGTGAATTGGGGAACTGAATCCGAGGCCTCACAGAAGCCACAGAATAACAGCCAAAACAGTGAATCACTTTCTCCCTTACTTGGTTGGCTACTAAACAGTGGTGTGGCAACCTTAGCAATTACTATTAGTGTCCATTCAGAACTAATGTTTAAACTGACAAAAGCACAGGAACATAATATTGTCTAATACATATTAAGGCCTGACACAAAACTGGGTCTCCCCACAGCTTTCCTTTCCACCCATGCAAATTGCCATGCGCAGATCATACACCTCCCTTACTTTCATTCTTTTTTCTTCATGTTACTGATTACCAACAAGGAAGAATTTACATTTTACACTTTGAAAAATTAGATGGAAAACCTTGTTTCTAAGCATGCAACCCATCAAAATATTACCCATTTGGTATAGCTTAATGCAATATCATAAAAAGAAGGATAGTTACCGTTTAAAACATTAATGTTCTTCATCACTTTTACCTAATACAAGGCAGCATATCTGGCAGATTGTAAAGGAAGAGTACACTAGTATAATAAAAAGACGGGAGTCCAATCAGGGAATTACTTAGAAGTAGTAGCTGAGGCCTACAAGAAGTGGGAACGGCATCACTAGAACTACGGAAGACAGGAGAAGAATCAAATAGCTAGGAAAGATGCTCATTTACGACGAAACTTGAGTTCTCTTGATATCAAAAGTTTTAATTTTTATGAATGAAAATAAAGAATTTTGATGATACTGTAAATGATACTGTAAATGGTCATATAAGTACCTCCGCTCTACTGAATAGTGTAGTCATGAACACAGTGTGCAGAGGCTGCCATCCCAGTGACTCCCACTGGATGGAAATTCCTTCCAAATGGGGTTAAATCCATTACCTTAAAAATTACCTCAAGCCAAAAGACTGTCTTTAAAAAGTAGAACACATCAGAAAAAGATGATCATCTTCTCATGTACCTGGATAGTGTTTATTGTAATACTTTATATTATCCAGAGATTACATTTGAATAAAATTAAAATAAAAAAAGATAAACTCCTTTTAGCCTCCTACAGTAACCACTTTGGACATCCCAGCCATGTCATCTGAATTAGCCTCAACCTTTTTGAGGAGACTTACCCTAGTAAATGAGAAAATCAGTGAATTTCAAATTCTGGGAAAAAATTCAATTTTGTCTGTGAGATAAAGTGGGAAGGAGCACACTTTTTTTTTTTTGAAAGCCACAGTATAAACAGTGTACCATTTTTACGACAAAAGACAAAAAGACAAAAGTTTCATAACCTGACCTTATTTGGTTTTCTCCACTGCTAAATCCTCAGTTGCAAAGCTGAACTTAAGTAATACAACTGTGTATCTGGCTTCAGAAAGAAGGCAAGGCAAAGTCCTAGACCCACGGCAAGGAGAGCCTTCAAGTTCATCGCTGAGCTCTCCCAGGGCGGCACCACGGGGTCCCAGCTCCTTGAAGCGCTCGGTAAAATATGCAACACCAGATGGAAAGAGCTCAGGAGTTGTCAACGCAGCAATTAGCTACTTAATATGGAAATTAATTGGAAGTCAGTGGAAAAACCAGAATGCTGAGGAAAGAGGTGGAAGGAAACTAGGACTACCATAGCCTGGGAACACAAAGGCTGGCGGGTACATGCTAGTGCAGAGCTGCCATCATTTTTATTACTTCAGAAAAAAACTACTCTATCATTAAAACTTTAAATCCATTTATCAGCATAACATCTTCAATATTGGAAGGCACAAACCCCGCTGCCCCACCCTGGGCAGGGGCAGCAGAAGGGGAGATCAGTGCCTAGCCCTCTAGTAAAAACCTGGAGAAGAATTTGGGATTAGCGCAAGATAAAAAGCTGCTTTTTGCAAGTGGATAGTGTCCACAGAGAAGTGTTCTGCGTTCGTGGGCTCGTTTTAAAAGAGCCTAGGAGTAGGAACAGTTGATTTCAAACCAGCAGCAGAGGTGAAAGCCCTTGTGGTCCCTGTTACCAATGCCCCAAGCCACCAACCTATGATTCAATGGAGATAGTGCTAGAACAAAGACTAGCGCTTTAGCATTAGTTATTGAAAAAAATACCAAGTATGGTGCTATGCCTGACTACATAAAAAAATGATCTAGTTGTAACATTTAGCAGGAGCTTCAGGGGAATATTTTCACATACCACGAATACTACTGAACATAAACTAATTTAGTGAGGTACCTGGAAGCAGGTCAAGAACAGCTCCTCAGCCATGGAGGATCTGTTTACATTCATAATCCTTGTAGTTGAGGACCAAAATACATTTTTATTCATTTCTATTGTTAAAAGAAACAATTTAAAGAAATGAAATCAATGTAATAATGATCTTTTGCCTGCAGAATTTAAAAATTATGTTTGAAATTCACAGTTCTTGTCAAAATGAAAACTCTGTAGAGACTAATCAGGGAAGTTCTGGTGTCACTACCGAGTGTTAAAAGTAAAATAAAAAAATCCAACTTACACCAAATTCTTAAGGCTCTCTGCACAGCATATTCCGTCCTCCCTCCCACACGCGGGAGCACACCAGGACGGGCACCTTCCCTTTCCCTGCCTTCCTAATTGCTTCTACAGCAGCAGCTATCAGACAAATATCATTAGCTTCTGGCTGAGCTGCACTGCAGCAGGGCCTGTTCTACAGCTCAGTCCAATAAGCAGTATTTATAATAATACAACTAAACCGTGTCTTAATGTGTGTGAATTGGATGGAAGCTAAAAAAGGACTTTGGTGAGCTTAAACAAAGGTTGTGAAAATTTATCATATTTATAGGGAAAAATTTATATTGTGTCTTCCTCCCTTTCATATTTTTTATTATTCACTGCTGCCCCATAAAGATGGTTTTGAACATACACTTTCTTGGCATTTAAAATGTTAGGGCAGAATAAGGAAGTGGCCATACATAAAAAACAAAAGTAAAACATGAATCAAAGATGAGAGATAGCTTCACAACTAATTTTTTAAAGCTGCCACAACAACAAAACATGCGTAAAATCTCTCAAATCAGCACTACAAGCAAGCACAGAGCCAAGATAAATTTGCCAAAAAAAAACAGGTTATGAAATTTGAGTCCCTGATGAAGAGCAATATATTGTGGAACAACGATCGTGAAAGCAAGGAGAGGAGACGAGCACTAACTGAGAACAGTGAGCACTCCACTTTTAAGCTAAGCTGCTGATTAAAAATACCTATTATACAGCAAGAATCAGTTTAACCAAAAATTGGAAAAAGAACTGTTATCTTACTAAGTTGCTAGCACTGAACGGATTACCCCACTAAGTTTCAAAATACGTGTTCGAGAAGCAATTTAAAGCTCATTAGAAATAATTGTGTCTGGCTACTGGAAAATGTGGTAAAATGTAATCCACATCCAAATGCTACCTGGGCTGCGCGAGCAGGAAATTGTTTTGTGCTACTGTGGCTAACCTCATCGCTGACCTTGAGCAGTAACTGCTCCAACAGCTGAAAGCTGAAGCAAAATTAAAAACTTACATCAAAGTATATCATGACAGAATGCAGATAAATAAAAACAGCATATTGAAAATATTATTTTTATGTCAGTCTCCTATAACGAAAGGGAAGAGGTTTACTAAAATGTAAAGAAACCACAGAACATGAAATAGATGGTCCCAAGATGCACCGAAACATCATTCCTGTACAACTGGGAGTCCAAAGACACATAGCAAGGAGAGTTGTCCGTACAGATTTAAAAGTGAAATATACTGGGGACGAGGAACGGTGGACTCCACTATTCCAAACCCTTTCAATTTTCTCCTCTCAGTTGTTTCTTTTAAGTCACTCTCCCACTATGTCAGGCTGGCTCTAGCCCTACCAGCCAAGACTCACCACCTTTGGCCGAGCAGCTGCACAGCCCCAACATGGAGAAGTGACTACCTGCACCCTGCGTCCGGCCGTACAACTGCAACGCAGAGCATCCACAGAGACACCTTAGTCAGAATTTGTCACCAGCGCTGTATCAATGTCAGTGATAAATCAGCCCAAGGTCAGGACACACTGGTACCACCCTGAACACAAGGCAGGATCTGTTAAGCAGAATTAAGCACTCATCGAGGTGCTACTTTTCAGAAAACAATTCGTATTTTAAATTTTATTCACTGTCAATTGAAGCTGCTTAACATGCCTTAAAAATAGGCATTTTGGATTTTTTCCTGTTTTGCACCAGAGCATTAGAAATCACTATCTACCAGTCTAGAGAAGGAAAAAAATGTGTATACTTAGTCTGGAGTAAAAAAGAGAATTCAGCATCCATACTCACACGCACACCTATCCACAGTGCACAAAAAAACAGTTCAACCCCTTACCTCCTCCACACCAAGGACAAATTCTACAGAACACAGGGATAGTAAATGGAGGTTCTAGTCGTACATAAATGGGCATCACAAACTGCAGCCAAAATTAAGATGAAAAGAAAGCGCCATACTCCAGTCTACCAAATGCTTGTTTAGAGAAGCTATTTCCATTTAAAGAACAGTACAGGAGAGAGGATTTACAGAGAACAAATCTGCACAGAAAATAAACTCCAGAAGATTTTCATCACCTGGAGAAGGTCCCATTTGCACAAAAGTATCTGCATGTTATCCAAAACTGCCTTGATCAGCGTCGTCCAGATTTAGGAAAATCAACTGTATGACAATAATCACTAGCGAACTGTTGGTTCGATGTTTTTGAAAAAAAAAATGATGTTTTGATGTTGGTGAAAAAAATCACCTGATGCCATCCTGCTTCTGTTACTAATTCCTTGTCTGAGCGCTGACAGGACAGAGATATATATCAGACCACATTTTAATTTATCTATAGATCTGCAGATCAAGAAGATTCCAGGTGCACCTAAGCCATAACTGGAAATTTTCTTATTGTTTAGTTTGTTGCCAGTGAAATTTCCAAGAATAACTAAGCACTTTTTTTTTCTTTTTTTAAACACGCTCTGTACATCATTATACATGAGAGAGAAGTAGGGAAAAATCCTGCACTAAGGTGAATGTAAACTGCACTTACCCAAGGAAATCACAGCACAATTAAGCCACGTTTCTGTTAATTATTCTGTTTGCGCGTGACGTTCTTGGAAGAGGTGGTGGCTGGGGCACCCCTGGGCGGGGGACACAGCTCTCGGGGGGCGCAGCACGGCCAGCCGCAAGCCTGGCACTGCCACGGTGGCTGCCACCACGGGCGAATGCAGCCAGGCCGCCCGCCCGAGCGAGCTGGGCACTTTGCCGGGACGGGGGCACACGGCGCACGGCTTCTGGCAGCCCGTTACGGCAGCAGATTAAGTGAAACCTCGAGCGAAAGGAAGGACTTGTCCCGCCAGGACAGCGCGAGGAAAGGACGAGCCGCTCCCTTCCACTTCTCCCTTCTGCCTCACATCGTCACTTGGAGGTTTGTGAGGTTGGGAAGGCAATCGGTGAGATTTCGATTGAACCTGCTTTGAGTTTCAAAAGTCTTTCTGAGCTTCTTTAAGGAGCTCGCTACGAGCAGCAGATGTATACAAACGTCTCGGCTCTCGGTAAAATAAATAAGCATGTGCTTTGTTGCCATCTCCTGACATTTATTATGTATCTTCGGTTTCTATTTTTGCTCTAATGTTTCAGCTGTAAAATCATGTTTAATGTGTGTCAAGTTTTGCTTGACAATAATTTAAGTTTCCAGCTCAAAAAGTTAAAAACTGAACCCTAAAGGATTGGAATGCATAGAAGTATTCATTCTTTTAACTGAATCACACAATTTTTCAGATTGTGGGGCTGGAAATACCGCTTGAGAACATAGTAGTGACTTTTATGACCATCATTTGGTTTACTTGTTTACCTTTCCCCAGACCTCCGCCAAGGTTACATATGCTTTAAAGACAAAAATACTTTAAAAGAGTCATAGAATACTATGGATTACAGTTTTACACCTTCGAAGCATAATTCAGGTATTAAGGTTTTCAGAAAAGCATTTGAAATTAACATAGATTCATTTAATATCAGTATTTTTATAGGGATTTGCATGTTCAAAAGATCACACAGAACTAAAGCAATGACTCTGTACAAAAGATTTCCAAACGATTTCCATATCTATTCTATACCCCAGAATGGAAATCTCAAAAAGTGGTAATTGGCGATAAATGCTGAAAATTTTTAATAGCAACTACTCAAAGCTGATTAATTGTAGCATCTCGAAATACTTATAATGGGCAGTAAAACCTCTCACTAAAGAGAAAACTTGAACAATTTTTCCACTTGTCACACCTGAGTAGTGGAAAGATCACTTCTATGATCTAGAGCCCTTTCAGAAACTGATGATAATAGGAATGTGCTTTAAAATTAAACTAAAAAAAAACCCAAACACCAACAGCCTCCTCCCCAAACAGGAATCACTTACGATTCTGAATAAAGAAATCTCTCTCAAAAAGGCATCGATGGAAAATACACAAACATTGAATGGAAGTTTTCTTCCACCTCCACATCTTTCCTCCACTTTTAGTAGTCCTTTCACTTCTATGACCCACATCTCCAAACAGATGCCACAGATCCCTACGTGCTTTTCGGGAAAAGCATCATTTAACAAAGAGGGCAATAGGTGTTTGGATATAGGCTTCAACAGGCTCCACAGCTCTATTGCTTAGCTTTAAATCTTAAATCTGCACTGTCCCAAGATTTCCCGAGAACACATAATCAAATTCTAGCATGAGCCAGAAAACATCAGGTCTTCATGTACATGAGCTGCCAGTACTTTAGGGCTGACAATTTTCTGAATCTCACATATACACCATAAAAGCTGCATTTAAGAGCAAAAGGTTTCTTTAAGAAAGTGTTTTGTAGACATGAGTTATGAATGAAACACGCTGAAGCCAACTATTGTGGCTTACTCAGCAAGGTTTAGAAACTGGATGCTGACAACCAAGACGAATGGATGACCAGTGAAAAGCTATCTTTTTCATCAGGGCAGAAAGGATAGCATGAGGAAAAGGGGGTAAAAAGGGGCACCCCACCCCCAACAACAAAAACAAACAAACAAAAAAAACAATGCAATGGGACCAGGAGCCATAAGACAAGGGAACTCTAAGCAACATCACAACTATATTTCTTTTTTTTAATCATCAAAAGAAAGCTTACAGCAATGAAGTGCAAATTAAATACAAAGCTGACAGCAACTATTATTACAGTCTAAAAGTTCACCTTACATGGGAAGTTCCTTACATGGAAAACTTGGTTTTTATTTTGTTTAATCACTCTAATAGATTTACCCAAGAACACAGTCAAAAAACTGTGGCACCATACTCTTTGGTATACTTGAAAAAGAAACAGAGAAATGATTTTGTAAGAAGTGAGAGTTATTTGGGTATAAATTCTTCTGCCATAAGTAAATGCTTTATGCATTCTGCATATACTGTTTGCCTGCCTTACAGATCAAATGCAAAATTACATTTGAAGTTTTTCATACAGGCAGCCATGTAACACTTGCAATTTCCAGCCCCAAATGCAACCTGAATGCAGTAATAACAAATTTGATGCACCAGTTTTCTTTCTTCAAAAGTAACAGGACACTTATGAGTCATTTATGATTTACGATTCTTCCTGTTTATACAAACTACAAATGAGGTCGCTCTACCAAAACTTGGTAATGTTCCTTTCAAAATATTTACAATGCAAAATCACAAGCTACAAAATTATTTGAAGTCTAATATAAATAGTCGGTGTCAAAGACCTGTTGCAGCTGCATGCATGAGTGGGAGTAGTAAAATGGAGCAACTTATTATAAACACTTTTAACAGCGCTCTAGGGTAAAGCTGTTATGGTCCTATTATGTTTTGGAACTGCTGGAATATAATTTGAATACATAAAATCAACCTACACCTATCAATCAGTAGCCTAGATCAAACACCCTGTGCGTATTTGTACCTTTGCCGACATATATTTACAGTTGCTAGAAGACATGCACACAAGTCAGAAAAATGATACAAGCAACAGTGATGCATGAATGAAACCTCATCTGTGAATGCAGATGAGCTCCAAAGGCCTGGACCAAAAAAGCTGTGTGCTTTATAAAGGGACGATACTCCCTGTAACACATCACAATCCTGCTCCATATTCCACAAATCCATCAATGCTCAGAAATATAGCTAACAGGATTTTTATATCACAAGGCAGGCAAAGAATTACACTGCAGAGAAAACATTAATGAATACCTACCATACGTACAAATCATTTTACTAGCTTCTCTGAAGAGAAGAATTCCATTTGGAGATGATACATCAAAATTTAAACGTTGCGATCTAAAAAATAACAGCAAAAATATTCAGATGGTCATTGAAGCAGAAACCTGCAATGGATTCATTCCTAAAACAAACAAAAAAATGTATTTGCTGATTACAAAGTACAATTATTTGATAAACTAATTCTAGGTTTCAGTCCAATCAGACACACGCTACAGTTATCTAAATATATTGCCAAAAAACGATCGTGTTTGTACATGGTTCAGAAGAATGCTACAATGCTTCCATCGTCCAAGCAGTTAGGCTATACTTTTACCCTTGCTTCTGCATCTGGCTTGCTTTTAAAATCAGCTAATCCCCACTGCTTATTCTGCTACGTAAAATCTGTGGCAATTATAAGCCAGTTCTCTGAGTGTAAATGGTAACATACGCTTTTTATGAACATCCAGACCTGAAGAAGATTGCACCATGTTCCCTCACCTGGTGCAAATGTATTAGCAAAGCCCGAAAGAACCATTTTATTCCCAATCTGGACACGCAGCAGAGATCTTGCCAAAGCCTCTGTGGCATCTTTCCAACGTGTCTATGCGATAGAGAAGCCTAACTCCTAGTTTATGCCTAAGTGAAAATTATTAAGCACTTAAAAGTCAATTTTGAACATAGGTCTTAAGCTTCTAAGTAATTTTAGCAAAACTTACCCTTAATCTTTACTTAGAATGAATGGCAAAGGAGTCATCACTGTGTGATATAAAACAGAGTATCGCCTGGCTGACTTATTTGGTACTTTTGATCACAGGTGGAGTCCTTGTACGAACCCCTAGCATAGAGAGAGCAGCAGGTACCTTTCTTTGCTGCAATCCCAGTTTTTTGTTGTCTGAATCGCTATTTGCAGGGTCCTTTGCTGCAAACTCTGGAGTAAATCTGGGTCTTTATAAATGAGTAAAATGTGCCCTGTATAAAACATTTCTGTATTCCATATGCACAAAATGATAACGGTTGTCAGAGGCAAAAAAAAAAAAAAAAAAAAAAAAAAAAAAAAAAAGCAAAAACCAGCACATCTTTTCAACATCAGAGTGGCATAATGCACAGTCTGATACTCTGTAACATATTTTAACCATGTCAAAGTATATTGTATAATGCATTCTAACCTGTAAAAGCTAATGCAGTACACAACTCATGAAAAAACTCCATCCCAGATGATGTTTTCTAAAGGGAACAAAGCAGATTTTCTGAATACCAATAGGTAGAAGAATAACATGAATACAGAAAGTAGCTTGAAGAACTGTCTTTTACATAAGATTTTCTGTTGCAGATCCCCTTTGCTTTTGTTTACTGCTATTAGAGCTCTGTGTTTAGGTTTTAACAACCTCCTCCTTGGAATAAGTTGCAGCACTATGAGAGCGTGTACTGCTTGTGTGCTGCATCATGCAGAAAAACAGGTTAAACTTTTCCAGTAATTTGGTATACTATACCAGGAGAAAAGACATAATTAACCTGCACAAACAGAAGAGGAAGCCACAGCAAACAAGTCGACACAAACAAGAAATGGGAAACTCGGCCTTAGGGTCTGTGTAGCCATTCAGGGATTAAGGGCACGTTATACACACTAGCTTTTGACTGGGAGACAGGTCTAAACTTCATTGCACCAATTAAGCTATTACTAGGTTTAACTAAGCATTTTTTTTTCCAAACTTCAAATATTTCAACTTTTTTCCTTTGCAAGTTCAATTTGCAAGGCAAAATGACAAGTGATGAAAACACATGCTTCTCTGCTGAAAACCCCAATTACTTTGGTCATGAAGATATCCAGCAGAGAGATCATTTTAACTATCAATTTTTCATTTCAAATTCCTTCTTTTCCTTTGGGCGATACACTAAATATTTCCAAGAGTAATGATAATTTCCGAAAATAAATTGTTCTTTTACTTGTGGTAAAACAGAAATTTCATTCGAACACCTGCAATGTAGAGTATTGATACCACCTCACAGAATCATTCTGAGGCCATTTGAGTGATCCTGCAGAGAAAAATTTAGGTATGGGAAAAGTTACCTGCATGTTGATTAAAAACATTGCTGCCTTAGATAACATTCTTTCCTATTTTGGCTAGGAGAAGAATTGAGGAAAAAAACCTGTAAAGGGAGTTGCAGTTTTACAGGCACATATATATGCTGCTTGGCTGAAGGCAAAACTTGAGCCTGCAGCAAATCTTGAGCGCAGATTATTTTCAGATATTTAATTACAAAGTCAGTATTTATCCCTAGCTAAAGCATACATTTCCACTAATTTTTATTATAAAATCACAGCAGTCTCTCAAGTGTTCTTGCAATAAATCCTGAACAGCTGATTTTTTAAAGTCTATCATTTTGGTAAAACTAATACAATGACACTGAAAGCTAAGTTTGGTTTGTAAATTTTGTTCCAAAATACAAAAGCAAATAACACTGTTAAACTTTGGAAAGTTAGACATCATGATGACAAGCAAAACATGAAAAGATGGCACAGAGAATGTATAGCATTGTACTACACATCTTTTAGCTAATTTTCACAGGTTTCTTACCTGTTTTGCATGAATTCTGCCATCAGCTTCAAGATGGGGGTTGTACATGCAGGTTCGCGATACCACAATTCAATAGCTCTTTGCAGAACAGAAAGATACGCAGGGTATCTTCAACAAAATTAGTTAAAGAATATACTGACAAAATAATGATGTCCTCCAAAACAACTTCCCCTAATTCTGTACTATGCTGCTATATGGGTGGGCCAGACACTGAGCTTTGGCAGCTTATTCTGACAGGTACCAAAATGGGCACAAAATTACCCCAAATTTAAGCAAGTCTGTGCCTAGAAGATTAAATCCTTTGGAAACGTTAATGGTTAACTGGGAAATGGTTAATACATCATACCTGTAACGAAGGAAAAGGAAATCATTTTGTACCTGCGAAACTAACTTATCAGTAAATATAGAAAATGAACTTTATTTTTTATGAATGACAGAAGTCACAAAGGGCAATTTAATTTAAAAACAACAAAAATTTACACATTAGCAAACTCTAAGCCCAAATTTCATTGCCATCTCATATGAATTATATTTGCTGTATACATAGTCAAGAACAATTTGGTTGTATGAAGTTATTTCCAGAATATTCAGGATGAGAGTTCAAACAGACTATGCGGGGGAGAAGAGCAAAGGTAGATTTCTAAGTCTCTTTCCGGAGAGCTGTTTGCTCATCAATGCCCAAGAGATTTCACATCTTTTAAAGCAGGATTTAAAACAATTCGGTAAAGAAAAACGGTGCGTTTGTTATACTCTACAATGTAACTGAAAAGAAAACCCCAAACCTGTGAGTGGGTGACTATCAGAAAATTTGATGCAATGACTTGACACAAAGCTGACCTCTGATTTTCCCAACATGCTGGAAAAAAAAAAAAAAAAGAGAGTTTGGTTGGATAAGAAGGCAAACTGGTAAAGGGAAGTGAGTTAGCACAGCTTTACTGGCAAAGAATTCAACAGTTCTTATCATAGTGAAGCAAGAAGTTTTAACAGTTTGGTATTAAAATGTCATCGAGCTAATCTAGTCAATGGTTTCTGTCAATATTACATCTGTTTCTCATTTTTAACTTTGTTTGCTGTCACATAATTCTGCCTTATTTAACCTCACTAGAAAGAGTGGCTATTCTTAGGAAAATGCTATCGCCTATTCAGACCATAAAGGAAACTATCCGGTATCTTACGAAGTGGAATTCAGACCAAGCACTTAACATGAGATCTCGAAATAAAGTTTGAACTATGTAAGAGTGTATCCACTTCTAGGGTAAGCAGGCACGGCTACCTCTCAGTTCGCTCTAGCTATTCTGGTGGAGGCTAAGGCCATCAGACATGGTACGGCTGATGAATGACAGTGCCGTGTAGACAGAAGGCATTTTGGCTACTGCTGGCTGTCTGAGGCATCTAAAGATTAGTGCATTTTTGCCGCCAGCTGCTTGAGACACTGGCGGCATAAATTATATATAGCAGAAGTAATATACTTTTAGATATCATCTCTTTCTCCTTTGCGGGTTTTCTTTCCACTTTAAATCGGACAAACTAGAGTTAAACACACCAGGTAGAGTTATTCAGTAATAAACTGGGATTTAAATCCAAATCCCATTTACCTAAAATACCCTCTGAGGGCATACATGATCCCTGCCACCTCTCTTATACCTTTATAAGCTCACTAATGTCCACTCCATTTCTTCTGGAATGGACTCCCACTCCAACTCACTCTCAACCAGATGATGATCGAGATGCTCCAAACACAGCAGATGTCATGTACGGTACACAACTGTGCTATTCCTTTTCCTAAGGTACGCGTCCTCCCTGGCCTTCTTAGCAGCCCAACGTACACAGCGGGGACATGATGGGATGCTGCAAAGCCCTGTTTTAGAACTGCCTGGGCTAGGAAACAACTGCCTTTTCAGACTGCGGAGGAAAGAGGGAGTAACTTGACAGCATCTCCCTACAACCAAAAGGTCACTCAGCAGTATTGAAGGCGGCCAGCATAGCCAATATGACTGGCTGTCTTAATTCAAACATTTAAGCATTGAGTCCACATTTATCGACAAGCAAAGTCTAGAAACCATGGTTTTATAAAAGCTAGGGTCAACAAAAATGCTTCGACAATTTATTATTTTGTAAAAAATCCAATAAAGTGGAATAAATTGGTTTTAAAACACAATATTATTTTGAAGTGATTTTAACCACAAGCTTCAAGGAATCTGGCTAATGCATGAACTAAACCTGAGAGGTCAGTTTTACCATTCGAGCTGAAAGGAATGCAAAGTGCCTGATGCTGAGGTTTACATCAATACAAGTGACAATAACAGGTATTACAAACAGGTTACCAACCAGATAGCTTTGTTCATTGGAAAACGTCTCCTCCTCTTCTCCTGTGATCAGGCAACTTCAATCTCTGCAGTTGTCTGCTGGGTTCTTTCAAGTTTGCACCTAATTCTGAGTACTTAAACCATATAAACTTATAATTTTAATTCTTCAAAAACAAAACCATTTTGAACAAGCCATCTTATTGCTGCACATCGTTTTGTGTTGTGAAGAAACATGATACAACTTTGCAGAAATATGTAACAAGGGTAGTCTGGTGAAAAGATTGGTTTGCTTTTTCTAGGGCGAGCCATACCTGAAGAAGTATATACTCAGACATCCAAACATCAACGGCAACTGAAACTTTGAAATGACTCCTAGATAGACAACCCCAATGACAAATGCCTTTTCTATCAACTTCGTATCTATATATCTATATGTATAGGTATTTATATATAGGCACACAATTTCAACAGTTTCATGCCCTCACACAAATATATCGTGTGGTACCTGACTGAGTGCAACTCTGGGTTAACCTAGTAATTTAATTCTTGCAGCCCATTTTCTTATTGCAGCCTTTCTCTTTTACAGACAACAGAAGTCTTTAAATACTGAGAGCCATCTGGGCAGAACAGAGGAAAAACTGCCTATGGGTTACTATCGAAGTAACAAAAAGGTGGCTTTTACCCTGAACTTGCAACTGAATCTCCATGGATATCACTGACTGCCAAGACCAAGGATCTTAGACTTCAGGCTGATGTTAGTATGGAAGAAAACAGATTAAACATTCAACATTTTACCCAAGCAGTCTTGGAGTAAACAGCAGAATGAAATATGAGTAGAATGATCACTGTTAATAAAAACAGATTTTGCTTCTACTCAAACTGGCATACAGTTTTTTTGAGGTCACACCTGCGTGTTCACAACTGACCTACAAATTACAGAGACCGCATTTTATGAATACAAAAGGCGAATAAACTTTCCGAAGCTGTGGTACTGGAATCATCATTGACAGCTTGACATATCAATATTTCAGGAAGAATAAATGACTTTCATATCCAAGGGATTTTTTGTTTTTGTTTTGTTTTGTTTGTATGCTTTTCTTCATCTTTCATTAGTGGAATACTTTGGGAAGAAGCTATGCTTAACATCTGAAACTGCTTAAAATATTTGGAAATATTTTAATGAAGTTTTTTAAGACGTCATCTAATACAACTTTAAAACAAATTTTACTATTATTATAAGTATTTTCTCTTCAACCCTTGCCAGAGGAAAACTATAAATCTTGTCTCAGCTGAATGAACACCATTTATCATATTCATTTTCTTGTCAATACAATTATGAAAAGCCTTTGGCCTTTTTCCAAGGAGCCTGATTTGCTAGAGAAACTCAATTAGTATAAGCAAGCCTGCTACAAAACAGCCCTATTTGGCAATCTAGCACAGCTTCAGCATACCTGACAATTCACCTCTAAACCACGATCCTAATATCTCTTTCGTAATGGTAAAATAGGGGATACAATGGATTCAAAAAAAAAAAAAAATCAAAAAAAAAAAATCAAAAGGACTTAAAACAAATCATTTCTGCTCATTTTTGCCATCTGCTGGACAAAACTCAAATTCCAAACACTTTGGTCAGTAGAGGAGTAAAGAGGAATCTCTCTCACCTGAGAGATTACAGAGAGCAATTTGTTTTACTTTTTGTTATGGAAGAGATTAGACTCAAAATATTCCCTGCAATCACTTGAAAAGTGTATCAGTGTGTTCCTCTACCACCGATTTACAAGCGGCTATTCCTAATAACTATCTTCGCTACAGTATAAACATCACTTGATAGTATTAAAAGCTCAGCTTTTTATCCCTTGCCTCTTTATATTGCTTATGTATTCAGCAAACGCAAGTTATGTAAATCAGATTTACTTTGGCTAATATTCTGTATTTGCTATTCTCAGTATTGAAATAGTAGAGCTTCAAACATTACAGAAGAAAATTTTTTGGAAAAAATAGCTTTTCTTTGGTATTAAAACCAATTTTTAAATTTCTGACGCTATATTTGAAGCTACACAAAGAAATGTGTTAATCAAGGACACTTAAACAATACATTAAAGCAGTATTTGACCCCCCTTTTCTACCCCTTCCTCTCCCATTCACCTTTCTGTCTTTATATACAGTAAATACGAGCCACGATAATAGCAGCTTATTCTACTATAATGCTTTGGATCAATACCTGGATGAAGCTGAACTCAGCCAAATGAGGTGAAATCCACTGAGCAGAAGCATGCACTTATTCTTTATAGCCAAAGGTGGTAAGGAAAGAATTTCTGAACCTGTGCAAGGGAAAAGAAACTGAGAAAGCCTAATATTTGGGTGGATTAATTCTAAGCAAAAATACATTTTCATCTATTTTTATTGTTAATACAGAATAATGAAATGGAAAAGTTGGAGGCTGGTTAAATTTTTTAAAAAATAAAATTAGTTAATAAGATGGAAGTAATAAATGATTTTTTTTTTTAATCGTTCAGGAAAGGGTCCTGAGGATTACATATCCTGGATCCATGCCTAAAAAAACCCTCCACGGGTGAACCCATTTCTTTCAAATGTAGAGGAGGCCAGTCTCTGTTGTTCCTCCTCCAGCACCTGAGATTTGCAGTTCTGCACAGAAGATGAGGCATGATGCTCATGCCTTAGTAGGAAAAACAAAGTAAAATGTATTTGAAATGTAAACAATACTGATCTATTTTCACTATCTAGGCCAAATTAAATAAACTAGTTTCACACATCTTCCAGGTTTTATTATTAATTTTTAGAGAAACACAAGCAGAGACAGCACTAATAAAGTTAAACGTACCCCAATGGTGCCCACTAGCAAATGAGATCCTAAGTCACAGTGTGATTTCAGTCCATCTTTTCTCCAGTCCTCTAAAACTGCAATTCAGTGATACTTTCCACTAATTCTATGGGAAATTAAGATTATACAGCTTTCTGTCTTGGACTTTCTTTCTCTAAGCCGTGTCAGGCAAACGGAGCCTGCACTTGGACCGAGCCACTTGCAGGCTTGCAAAGCACCTGAAACGGGCTTAGCTGCACGGTCCCGCCACGCACGGGCGTCTCGCGGCTCAGCGCAGCCTCTGTCGTACAACCGTGTGCGTCTGTGACGCTGCAATCTTCCTTCTGCTCCAGAGAGATTAGTAGTGAACAGCTGATTTTCACTATGGGCTTAAAAGAAGAATATTCTTAAAAGCTTGATTTCTAATGAAGCATGCAACTGTACTTGTATGTTATGTTTTCTGTCCGTAAGACAAATAAATATATAACTGATAGCTCTGGGAGATCTAAATTATAAAACCAGTATTTTCATATTTCCATCATTATATGTTTCAGTAGTTTGTTACTAATTTAATTCTGCGCCTGAAAAGAGAGAATTATAGCTCCTGTACTTATAAAAATATAAAACATTTCTCTATAGTATTAAGAAAATACTCATGAGTATTATTACATTCGTTGGCATACCAGGAAAAATGCATACGATATTGGAAAGCAAACTCAGTTCCATTATCATTACTTACCGAGGAAAACTACAACCTAAAGATTTTGATTTTGTGTTCAGAGGCTGCCCATTTTCTGCTGATCAAGACGACTGCAGGTGTTGCGATATTAATAAAGTTGACATAAATAGAAAGTAACTGACTAAATTAAAGACATGATTCATACCAGAGAGACAAATCTCCCCAGATAGCACTTTTTTTTTTTTTTTAAGTGCTTTTGATGTTAAACCAAATGTAGGTACATTGTGTTTTGAGTTAAAGACGCAGGGTTTTTTTGTTGCCTTTTTTTTCCCCCCCTCTCTAATCAAAACATTCTGGGTTTATGGGTGGGGGAGGAAACTGTTTGGATATGTTTTCTAGACTATTAGTGTGACACAACAAAAAAAGTGACCTCTCCGTGGTCCTTCCCGGTGAACGGCACGGTTGCCATTGTGCTGTAATTTTAGCTGATTACACATTAGTTCATTTAGCTTTGTTTCCTCTTCCCCACTGTGCCGCACTATTAAACTAATGCAAGGGGCCTGGTGTCCCTCTGTGCGCAGAGCTGGTATTGTCGCCGGGTAATAAGGATACATCCAGTCGAACAGCATGGTGTAGCTGGTCTTTGTGTTGAGCGCAAAGGCAATCCCTCGAAGGTCTCTTGCCAGCCCGATCAACATACGCTGTCAGTGGGAAAGAGACACAGTAATTGATTTTCACGTTAGCGCAGAGCAGATGGAGTAATAATCGGCCAATAATGACCGCATATCTGATTTTGATTCATTAGTTTAAATGTCTCGCTCAAGCCCTCGTCCATAGAGGACACAAAGATTCTTTTAATGACCAGGATTTCCACGGGTTTTGCAGCGATAACACTAGCAAAACGCTTCGGAAATGCTTTTGATTATTCAATATACTCTACTAATGAATAATGCAAATTAAAACGTAATATATGAATACTGCATATTAAAGTTTAAAAATGCTTCCTGGATTAATATATCAAAAGTAACAATAACAATAAAATGTTAATTTAAGTTTGCAATATTTTAAATGAGGTGTAAGGCTAATTGATATGCACAACAAAAGCTACAATTAAGGTTACACTGAGATTCCTATTGTACTGTTATTTTCATATACTTTTTTTTTTTTAAAGTCACTTTCCAAGGTAGGTTTCTTCAAAAAGTGACTTTTATTTTTTATTAACAGAAGACCATGCAAATCTCTATCTATATTAATTCTGAGATGAAAACATTTTTTTCTTCTTAAATGATTGAAAAATGGGTTCAGAATCCTTCAAGCTCTAAAGCAGACAATGTTTTATATGTAGATAATTAGCCCTTACTTAAGGGCTGTTCTCAGAAAAATTAATAGAAATCAGTTAAAAAAAACACTAATGAGGAAAATACATTCAAAAAATATACATAAACTTTCCAATATAGTTTGGCTTAAACATTATTTTTTGGACAACTAAGTAGTATAAATAAATGTTATCCATGTGGTACAGCTGGGGTTTGTCCTTTTTTCATTATGAAATACCACAGTACTGGAGAGTTTGGTAAAAAAACAAAACAACATAGAAGCATGGCACAGCATATATACAGAAAACTTTCAATTACATAGTATTTGGTGATAATGTAATATTTGCAAGTTGAGGAATGTAAAAAGTAAGATTCACATACTAACTTTAATTGATCACATAAAAATTATGGCTGATTCCTTGTTAAACTGCTAAATGTACCCTTACAACAAGGGCTCATTTCTGCTTTCCACATGCAGACACATTAGTCCAATGGACTTGAATGCACATAGATTTATCTGAGAATAAATCGGATTCGCTATCAAACACTGGTGAGGTTGCTAGGAGTATTTTAATATTTGCATTTCCATTCTGTTGTGCAGTGAAATGGCCTGAACTTGCAAGATGCTCAGAGGTCTCAACTCTCATTAACTTTAATGGGACTTTGAAATCACTGGAGAGGAAGTGTTCAATACAAAGAGGATGGGATATACAACTGTAACTTTATATTCATCTATACTTCCATACTTCATATATTTTGTCCACACAGAAAATAACTGTTTAGCAGACACGGTGGTCAAAACCAAAAAAATTAAAAGCTAGGCAATGACATTTTATACTTCTTTGGGAAGGGATGCTGAGATGCAACACTATAAATATGTGCGTGCGTGTATATATATATATATGTGTGTGTGTATGTGTGTATATATATGTGTGTATATGTATATGTATATAGGCAAGGCAGACGAAGTGGAATCCTTCCAGACTGCTCGTGGTTCTCCGGCCCGTTCCAGGCACAGCGAAGGACACAAGCGGGACTGCAGAGACAAGGCTGGAGTGGGGAAGCTGCAGCTCCTGGGCAGGTATGAACTTGCCTTTGGGTGAGGATGTCCTCAGAGAGCAGAAACCCACCATCTTTCTATGGCCCCTAGACCAACCAAATGCATATTCCCCTAACATTTTTTTCAAACAAACAACTGGTAATAAGAAAACACTCTTCTGCAAATATATGTAGGAAATGGTTTAGTTGTGAGACTTTAAGAACTATTTAACAAAAGCAGATGTGCAACCTTCTTTAAACCATGGTCCCAGATCTTGTGAGAACCTACACGAACACCAGGTGATTTCAGACACCATCTGAGTACGAAGTCCAGAGAAAGAAGAACAACTACTACATAAACTACATTTCTTGGTTCATATTCTTTAATTTCTGATATTTTTAATAGAACATCCATACTATTAATGGCACTATTCTTAAGAAATGAACTCACTCTATAAAACACCATCATGTCCTTGCCCCATAAAACCCCAGTGAGCTCAGCAGTTTGGATGTTGTCCACTGGAACTCAACTTCAGGCAACAACACTGCCTCCTGTCAGCAATGTCTGAACAGCTAATACAATGCTACAGTACCCCAAGATAAATTCTGCGCCATTTAAGTTGCTGGTAAAAAAAAAAACAAAAAACATAAAACCACCTTTAAATTCCAATAGGAGCCAAAAATCATCCCAGATACCACGCTGGCTTAAGTCACGTTTAGAGACAGCAGAAAAAAACCTAAAAACTCCTGGGACATTCAGGTTTATTAACCCACTACATGGTTTCAAATAGCACCTACGTGCATGAAAATTATTAACGATAAACAATATTATACACTTATATGTCTACTTTTAGGCTGTTGCCCTGTGGGGTTCAAAGGACCTTGCAAACTTAACCGAGTAATCTGAATAACGCATTAAGCTATTGCTTCCTTCCCAAGTGAACACCAGCCACTTCTGGGGCAAAGTGGCAGCTGATGACAGCACCGGCAACACTCCACAACGGGTAAGACCAGAGGCAAAGAGCAGTAAATCCAAGAAACCCGGCGAGGGGAGCTCGTCAGGGGTTCGTGGCTTCGCACGCGGCTTTTCTTCCAAACGCAGCAAGTCCGTTCAGCGTCACGACATTCTTCGCCGGACGTCAGAGCGACAGGCCTACTTAAGGCTAATTAAAATGCACCGATTTTGAAGAATTCTGCTATTGGGGTCCGAAGCCCCCCAAAAGATGTTTCAACGGATTTTGCGACGGGAAAGAGCCGAATGTGTAAATATTCGCAGGGAAAACAAAAACAAAAACAAAACCCCCCAAACCCCAGGCCTGCGAGCTGCCAGCGCGTGCCAAGTGCCTGCCTAACGCAATTTCAAACTGACGAGACTCCTCGCGCCCCCCGCCCCCAAACGGGGCTTGTAACGCCGAGCCTGACAGACCCTTAACTATAGTGGCACTACTGGGTGCAGCTCTAATATTACCCTCATAATTCTACGATATAATAACAACAAAGGAAAAAAAAGGTGAGGGGTCATTGCGCTTTGTCTTTAGAATTAAGATGGCTGTCTTCATCCTTACAGCATACTCTTAATTCTGGAGACACGTCTTAATAACCTCTAAATAGTTCCAACAAAAGAGCCGTGTCAGAGGAATGAGCAGGCCCCAAGGTGTTTCAACTGGAGTGTTTTCATCTGCCTTTATTGCTCTATCCCTCTCCAGAATTAAGGCAATAACCTGTGATAAATTATTCAGGAACTGCTACAGGGATCAAAGCAAAATCATTCTGTTAAAGTGCTGTTTGCAACATTTGGCACTTAGTGTGAAAACTTTTAATGTGTGCAAGCTGAAAATCAAGGATTTTAAATAATTTAGCAGCACGGAGTTTCTACAAACCGGCTAAAGATAGCATGTTGCTATTTAACTGCCTTTTCCTCAGATACTTCTTTTCGTGTGTTTTTATCCGAGCTGATGATGTCATAGCGATAAACGAAGTCCTGCTAAGATGCAAGCTAGCCAGCAACGTGCTACTTAACCGGATTGTCAGGACAAACCCAGAAATCCCGAGGAGAAAAATCAACCGCTTTTTCAATATTAGACGTTTGTCCTATCAATATAAAAAAGTGAGGAAGGAAGCAGCAAAACAAGAAAAGCACATAAGAATTAGTTAAGCCATCCTCAGTTATATTTGATCTCCCTGGAAAAGACACCGAAACATATGTTTTGTATGCAGATTTGATGATTACAAATGTGTTTTAAAAAGAAAGAGCTCCCTTGTTGCAACTGTTTTTCAATGGTTTATTTCAGAAATATTAAAAAAACAAAACTCCCCAAACTAGCCAGTTAGAAAGTCCTAGTAAAAACCACAAATTAAATGAATTTGGCAGTCCTGGACCATTTTCATAGTGATATTTTAACAGTGTCATTTCCCCGTGGATTGGAATACTAAACATTTTATCGAAGAACTGAACTGTTTTTGTGTTGAGCACTTGCAAAATGAAGTACCTGAAAGCACTTTTGCACGTATTATTTATTCATCATGATAGAAAAATGGCTTTAACCTAATAAATTACGTTTAAGAGAATTTAGAGCAAAAGTTTTGTTTATGACAAAGCAACAGATTTAGTTCTTTATCGGTAGCTTAAAGCACCAAGTTTTCCTTATACAAATTAGACAGATGGTGCTTACAGTAGAATTTACTAAAGGTCTGTCACAACAAATGCAGCCAAGCTGCATATTTAATCACTGCAGAACCTTGTCTACCTGCAGCTGCCAACTGCTAATCCAATTTCCCTGATAAATGTGGCAAGAGACACGATCAGCAATAAAGAGCATCTAACTCCATTTTCCTGCAGGGCGTCTTTTGATGAACATTTAGGACGGAAGCACGGAGTGCACTGTGTGGCCCTGGCTTGTGGCAGCTGCATGCATTTTGAAGACACAGTTCTCAGGTTACTCACTTAATTCTGCCACTATCATTATGTTGCTATTGATCTCAGTAGCTCTTGTCTACACAGCATTACTCTAGATGAAGCTGAATCAGGCAGTTATCATGCATCAAACTTGCTCAAAAGCCTGGAGATTTCCCCTTAATTACTTGTGATTTTATTTGCAAATACCGTTAAAGTGTAATCAAGCAGTCACTTTCCAGGGTCGTTAAGAACTTGCTAGTTTAGGAATATATCACTGGCACTCCATTAAAATTTCTCTGCTATGATGGTTTCAAGCAAACCAGACAGGACAACAGCAAAATAATTTTAGTAGAACTGATCCTTCACATGAGATAAATATAATTTCCTATTGAAGGATAATTCTATCAAATGACCTTTTTGCTCTAATTTTTAGAATTTACAACTTGAAAATATAAAAGATGAACCCTACATAGATGAACTATGTCTACTTAGCAAGCAAAAAAATAGATTTAAAATTAAATACATAAAGCAATAACAAATGTAGAAACCCGAGTAAGCAAATGTTGAAATAACCCTAAGTACTATTTTTTTCAAATATTAACTTAATTCAAGTGATTATTGTGAACTATGCATCTTCTGGTAATGTCAGAGATGTACTGCAGATAAATTATTTATTAAATATTTCTAGTGTATCTGTTTATTTTCTTAGGAACGGGAATGGATAAAAAATGATGATGTAGTATTTAAGTTTCCATCATATTTCAAAATAGCAAATTAAAAATCACTGCTAGGGCTTCTTCCAAATTACCTTGTGTAGCTGAAGCGAGTACTCCAGTGTGCACAGTTAACTGCTTATTCAGGAACAGGAGAAGGGGATCTCTTTAATGCAATGCTGCTCTAATGTATTATCATTCCTGATGATGCGGCTTCTATCTAGCAAGTCTTTTTCTGCCCTAAAATATACTGTTGTTTTGACACAAACAGCTTGCTACACTTAAGGATTTTACTAATAAAACATAATGTTGTGTTAGATATTATGACTGTTGCCACAGCTGAACTGACTTGTCAAATCAATCCTAATATGGCTCCCACAGGCACATAAAAACCTTATTTAGCTATCAGTTATCCTAATCACTTTGTTCAGTTTAAGGATGCAATACTTCAAGACCAGTTCCTATTTATACATATATGCCCAGCCATTTAATAAAGTCTTGATTTATATAATAAATTCTTGTTTGAAAAAATACTTTAAAGCAGCAGTGTTTTATCAAGTGTGTTACAACATGTCTCCTTATACCCCCAAATAAATATGCTAATGTATACAAACAGGACACTTGCATGGAAAAGAGGAATATTACATACAAAACAGACCAACTATCATCGAAGAAAAAATTGCCCCTTTGATTATAAACAGGGCTCAAATGAACTCACCTGATGTGCAAAGCACTGAAAAATCCCAAGGCCTTTATCAGGTAGTCGTAGGAGGTTTATTTTGGAATAGTCATTCATAGCCTTTGTACCTCTACTATCTATGGTCCTAAATTTACAGATGTATACACACACGTAAATATACAGATTTATACATGTCAAAAGAGACGGACAGACAGCAGAGGAATGGCAATACTAAATGCCTGCCCCACTACTAGTGCTTCCCATCGGTAGTAAGTTATATCCCTATAATTGAAAGAAACCTACCTTTGCCTCTTCTTGTTCAAAACTGCTGTTGAATATCCGAGTCACGCTTTCAAACGAAACTGTGAGGGGGAGCATGAAATTCTCAAACTCATCCTCATCTTCACCTACAGGAAAACAAACCAAAACAACCCAGCAAAAACATCACATCAGATTCACACCACTGTTCGGTATGGTCAGGCTCCGAGCTGGTCACAGAAAAATCTCACCAACATCATGGGAACTTTCAGTAAGACCTACAGGAAGAAAACAATTGAGGTTTGAAATATTTTTACTGAGCTATAAACAACCAAGACAAATTGTTGATCACAAACAACTTGTATCTGAGACCAGGATGTCTCTGCATTTCACATCTTTCTCCGTTTCATATTCCTGTTTTATCTGCTAATCTGATAACATTTGTTCAACACCTTAGAAGAATATTCATGTTAGAAAATCAAGACTCACCAGCTAGAAGATGCCAGAATTAAGACTGCAACAATAAATGAAACCTTTTCATGTGTATATTTTGCTGTATGACATTTCAATCACAATCTTTCATGATCACATGCTATTTTTTCTACCTCCCACCTATTTAGCACACAGGATGAAGCTGCTCTAGAGATAAATCAGGACTATGTACGGGTTATTTGTATAACATCATGGTCTCACTTGTTTCAGAGGAGTGAAATCAAAGTAAATGAAGCAAGATATTGTGCACAGGGGAAAAAAATTTTTTTTTCAAAACAGCTGAAAGATAACTTGGAAGACTGGATTGTGTCTCTGCCCTGACATGATGCTGAACAAGTAACTGGAAACAAAAAACCCAAACTTTTTCCAAATGGCAATTACGGGGGGATAGCTACTCATACCACTTATGCTTAGGCCCTCAGCCAGAGTAGCTAGCCTCTCGCATGCAGATTCCTCTCGAGGATAATTCAGAGCACAAACTTAATTTATGTTCTTTAAAGAGCTCTTTGTTACAGGGCTTCTCTCCCTTCTCTCTCCATTGGCAAGCGAAGTCTGGGAAAGCATACCGGAGAAATAGTTCTGCACTCTCCTTCCTGAGCATCTATAACTGGTCGGTGCTGAAGACACAGTGCTAGACTAGACTGTGCTTGGATCCAACACAGTATGATCATTCCCATGCTCCGATTCCCAAAGACTCCCTTAGTCCTGGATGATTATTCCCTGGGTTGTAGGTCTGGTATGTTCTGCCCAGATAAACAGAATTGCTGAGCATGCTAGAGTTGCACCTGAAGTTAGTAGGAGCCTTTTGTGTATCTGGTTGCACAAAGTTAGCGTAAACTTTACAATTTAGTTTCTACACCTCACATAGCCACCTGTAAAATGGGCATAATTCCAGCCTCTTCTCCCATAGGGATACTGCAAAGAGCAAATCATTAATATTTTTGAGTCACCCCAGTACAATGATAAGAATGACAGAAAAGGCCAGGAAGAAAAATTCTGCCTTCACAACAGAAAAAGTTTGGACTAACACATTAATCCAGATGACAACAGAGTGGAAATAAAATACTCAGTAGCTACTCATTAAGTTAGGATGACACATCTTCTGCAGTGGAAGAGGCAAAGACCCTCTGAAAGAGCAATTGTGATCCTGTAATTAAAGACTGCCTCATTACAACGTAAATATTTACAATGGAGAGGAAATTAAAATTGCACAGACAATCCCAATTACAGCATTTCCTGAATTCTGAATACTTGGCTTTGTGACCTTAACTGCTTCCTTTTAATATGGGCCTTTTGCACCTAGTTTTCCAGATTTTGTTTAAAAGCGAACGAAACACTTTCCATAACTTACTGCTACTACACTGGTCAACAAGAATATTGGAGCCTTCAAATCACAATCTTAAATTAGAAAAGTAACTGACAAAATCTGTGATCTTCATCAGCTATGTGCAGCAGAACTGAAGAGGGTAAGTTGTCAGATTTCAAAGCTATTGCCCAGGCAGCATCAGCTTCCTCTCACCTGCCTAGGAGTTAAACAATTATTGTGCATGAAGTATTATTTTCCATTTCTATAAATATTGCACATTCAGGGGCTTTTCTTTTTTAATGGCTTTTATATTTTCCTTGGAGCAAAACAAAAACAAAACCTGATCATTTAGAGAGAGCCCCGTGGTGGTATTGTCCCATGCTGGGGTACGGTATGATAGAAGTCACTTGCATACTGCTCTGTGCTGGATTAGGCCTCACGTGCCATTTATACAGTGCTCAGGAGAAACATAAATTAAAAAAAGCAAAAAAAAACCAAAAAAAACCCTCCACAGTACTCCACCTCATCTGGCATACTGCCGATCATGAGAAGACAAATTCCACAAAGATACACGTATGCATCCAAACTCAAGTTGAATCCTTCCTGAAGGTAAAATCTCCAGCGTATCTAGTTAAAATGCTGAGAGGAAGAAAAGAACTACCAGACCGTGCAGTAGTTGCTAGGAACCACCACCTCAATCATAAACCAGCTAGTTCTGGAAATGGGGTGGGGGGCTATCCTTTTCATTTTTTTTATTTTTGTTTTAAAATTCAGCGCAGGTAGTCAAGACAGACAGTTACGTCCCTACACAGTATTCCACTACTCAAACATTTTTTAAGTTTTAAAAAAGCAATACGGAAGTTAGTACATACACAATTGCATCACATGAACAGTGCCATATTAATGAGAAAAGGAAGAAACTACCCTAACCAAACCTACCACGGTAAATTTTTCATTTGCTGTAATTCAAACTACACATACACATCCTCTCTGTGACTTTTGAAGGAAACGAGCTTTGCTTGTACGTTATGGTAGATCTGCGTGTGGCTTCCAGCAGAAATGTTTAAAACCTGCTTCACTTGGGCAGAGCTGGCACCGGGCATGACTGCAAACACCTGTAAGTACAGGGCACTGACAGCTCCGGCGGAATAGCTCCTGCAGGTATTTTCTACAGCTTAGATCTACCGCTCTTGGTAGTGCAGAAGAGAAAGAGAAAATTATCAAAATATATGAAACCCTATAATAACTTTTCTCTAAAGAAAACATTTACTGTTACTCTTGTATTAGTTTTGGTTTCTACATACTTCATACAAATTAATATTCAGTTTACTTTAGAATTTTTGGACTATGGACCAGGTGGGCAAAATGGTGCAACTCTAAATGCCCCAAAAGTGCATTTTCATTAAAAACGCAACTGAGGGCATATGAAGAATTCAAAGGCTAATTTTATTCAAACAACATTAAAATTATTGAACAGAAACCAAAGTGCATTTTGAAGCAAATACCAATTAACGTACTGCTGTTTTTCCTACAATGGTTTGATTTTGCCAGCTACTCCAAAAGCATATTGTTTAAAATGCAACCATTCTGCATTTACTGTATTCAACTTATCTCCAAAAATTTTTCTATATCAATATCTTAAAAGATCCCCTCTCAAATTACCAACAAAATTCATCTTAATTTTATTTCCATGTAAATTATTTAGATATATGATTCACATGAAAGGATTTCATATAAAGCTTTTCTTCATTTAATTTAAAAAAAACTGGTGAGGACAATTGGTACAATACTCTTTGGTCTAAAAATGCTGATTTGCACAGTTTGAAAATATCTTTTGATTCATAAGATTACTGTCATTTAATACTTGCACAAACACATGGAAAGCACAGTTTATGTGTACTTTACTTACTTTAATTAGATCTTAAAATGTAACTTCTATCTGTTTGTTTCGTAGATGTGTTTTTCCTATCAGCTCAAACAAACGAATTTATTTGAATAGGAATGCAAAAGACAATAACCAAAACATTAATGCATGTTTTTTCCAGATACTCCTAATTATTTCGGATGTTCTAGAGCTGTCAATCCAGAGGAATCACAATGACCTCTACTAATTTGTAGCCAGTCATGTGAGTCATATGCCTGCAATTCGTTTGTCTGACATATGTTTACACCTCTCTTTTGGAATGCAATTTTTAACACTTGTGATTTTGTTTTACCAAATCTACTTTTTCCTATAGGAAAAGTTACTGAAACTGCATACGCAACCTACTTTACATTAAAAAAAAAAATGTACCCACAGCATATATGACATGACACTGAGCCAGTAGGGAAAGTGCTTTAACTGCAAGTAAAGGCAGGTCCAGCTCACAATTGCCATTCTTTAAGAAAGAGTCGACAAATACGATTCGGTCTCATCTCCAACTCCACTGTTCTCAGCACTGCGCAGCAGCAGACAGTACAGGCACCCACTGTCAGCAAAGCTATATTAACTACTGTTTGCTTATACCTTTCTATGCCAATCTCTTTTGCACACACATTCCATAATTAAGTCCTTGTACGAGGGTTGAAAATCAGTGCACGTGCTCCTCTGCCAAAGACTTTTCTTCTTATTTTCTGAAAGCCCTCATCAGTGGTCCCTGTTCAGAACACCTACAGGCATCCGTCCTCACGCAAGGACACAACCCTGAGTCAGGCCTCTGATCAAAACAGGGGCACCATTTCAGACGCTCTTCAACATCAGCTTTTTGTTTAACACGTGATTTGTTTCTGTGTTCGTTTTGACAAGCCCAGCCTTCCTCATTTTGGCAATGAAGAGCTACGCAGGCAATTGCAATTCTGGATTTTACTCTGATGGCCAAACGCAGTGCCTAGCTTTGCAGTGACCTAGTCCTTTATTACACCTAGCTATTAAAGTATGCACTTAGCCTTATACATCTGTGTAACCTCACTGGTTTCAAAAGGACAACTCAAAAGGCCCCCCCAAGTGCATGTTTAAGTATTGCTGGTAGAACTGCAGAATTCCAGTCAATGTTCTTACTAAAACTCCAGGGCTCGTTGTGTATCAGGAACTTGCATGAAGAAGTGAAATAGAAACAACTTTCTACTAGAAGTTGGAAAGCTGGCAAAATCAGTAGTGTCATCTGGAAACTCAAAGCTCTTATTCAGGCACTTAAGATGTAAATACCTCATACGTCATACAGAAAACACTTCTGTGCAGAAAAATCGACTGATCTTGCTTATTTCTCCAACAGATGGCAGCAAACAAATAGACTGCTAATGGTCAATCCCCCAAAACCCTCAGAAGTTGATAGGCAGTGACTTAGAAGTCACCCATAATAGATTTACTGTACAATTAAACTGCTATTTTAAATGTAATAAACTAATATTTCAAAGTTAAACACATTTAAAATTTATAACAGTGCCAAAGACAGCCAGGTGTCTTGTGGACACCTGTGGAAGACCTTACCTAGATCTACCATGAGAAGACGAGTGAGAGCAGTGTAGAACGTTGTTCGGCACCTAAGGTCGCTCAGACTGTAATTATCATTGATGCCCAAAAAAGGGAAGTGCTTGCTCTGTTGAAACACAAGTATATGAAAATTAAGTGTTCTACCAAATTCTTTTTACTAAAATTAACATTTTTTTAACATAGTAAGAAAACTTACTGTGTGATTCTGAAGCATGAATTTCACAGCCTCTATTTTCACAAGCTTTTTTAGGAGAATATAGGTAGGAGGTGTTAAGGAAATATCAGCCTTGCAATAGTTTGATTACATTATCATGTTGTACAAACTTTCAGAACTTTGCTCTTTCAACAAGGAATTCTCTCCCACTACAACAAATGTACATTAAAAAAAACAACCTTAAATTTCACCTAGAATGTATCATGGAGATATTCTTTAGACCATTAAAGACCATAATCTATTACTAACTAAAGCAATTACTTTTCACAGCATATATTCTAGTCACAAATGAACTAAATGACTTTTATAATTAAACTGAGAGTTTCTGATACTAGAGGGTGCTGTTTTTTTCCAGATAGCCCCATGTTGCCAGCATGGCAGGGAAAAAAAATAGTGTTTTTGCAACTGCCTGTGTTGAAAAAAACTGTCACTTGGCAATGGGACTGGCAGCAGCCCCAAGCAGCACTGAAGCGATAGCCTCAAAATCACAGCGGTGCTCAGCTCTTATAGGCCTAATGGAAATCACATTTCATTTGTTTGAGTTACAGCAGATCTTTTATATATATATGTACACACACATATACATACACGTGTGTGTATATATATATACACATATATATGAGGTGCATATATATTTTTTAATATATATGTATACACACACACAAAACTCTTTAAACACTAAAACATATTATGTTCTGATGTAAAAGAACTGAATGGAAATCTCTTAAGAACCTACAAATCCTCAGAACCTGAGTAAACTACGTAACAAGGTGGTACAGCAGGGAATTTTCAACTGTTATCAATGAAAGTATCTACACATACTTTCACAGGAATTCTGATTTCTCCAACTTTATAAAATACGAAGCCAATCTAACTGACTACTGCTAAGCAGGCATTTACTTCTCCCAGTTCTCAGATTGGCTAGATTCAAGCCAGTGGCAGGCCCGACGCCAGGTAACCACATTAACGCAGAGTTGTGTCTGAGCTACCGTGCTCCGCTTCTCAGCGGAGGTTCCCTCAGGAAGGTGTATTAGCCTGGGCCACGTGTTGCACTAACAGAGCTACGTAACTCCTGGACTGAAGTTGCCTGGCCCCGGCCCAGCACGACGAGCTTCACTGTGCACCTGCTTGTATACAAAGGCTTAGGGGGAGATGCACCCCAAAAGACACAAGGGTAACCTATTTCCTTGGCTGCATCCAATCTAGAGAGCACATATGCATGCCTTACTGAACAGTTAAGTCTAATGAAATTTAATATTTTTCATACAGTTTCTTTAAAAAAAAGCATATGGCATAAAATCAGAAGTTGAGTTTGCAAAACTAAGTTACTGAAGCCCTCAAAGATCAGACAGTCAAGGCTGGTTTCACAGCTTGAATCCCTTCCTAGCTAGGTGAATTAACAACATCTTTAATAGTAAGAGGACATACTAATTCCCTTTCTCACATGATTCAAACTTTTGGGGTTGGGGGAAGGAGCTAATACTGTGTATTCCAATCAGAGCCAAGTTGACACCTTTTTGAGCTTTTTTACAGCAGGAAAGCACTGCTGTGAGAGATGCCGGCAAACAAGGAACAAGAGTGGTCAAAGTAATGACCCAGATTTGCTGACTTCTGTTTCTCCTTTACTTGACATAAATTTGCTCTATGACTTTCAGCAAGTCAATTAAATTCTTCTCTGCCTCAGTCGTGCATCTGTAAACTGGGGTTATCAATGGCTTTGTGATATCCAGGTATGCTAATTCACTTTTTCAGAAATGCCTCGGAAAAAAATTAAAAACCAGAAACACTCATACACATTAAAGCCTCAAATGAATGAAACAAGACATGGGCTTGGCCACTCTACAACGAGTATTAAAACCAGGACTCATCTGTCTTGTGCACTGAACACTCTCCATCCTTGGCATTGGAGGAAGTTCTTCAGGAGAAAACAATATGGGATTGGGTAACTTTTGGCTGCACAGTACCGCCTACACTCATGCTCAAACACAGAAGAAAGATTTTACCCACAAATACCCAGAAACACTTTTTTTTTTTTTTTAACCTGAGTGTTTCACTCCAACACTCTTGCATATAAATGACTGAAGGGTTGGATTACTTTTATACGCGTAAACAATTTCCCTTTTCATTTTAACTGGATTAAATTCTTTTTAAACAGTTAAAAGTGTATGAATAGGTTTTATAGCTGCTACTGGAAAATCTTCTAATCTATTTTTAAGATGATGTTCCTTTGTCAATCTATAGCATTTGACATTTCATTACCTTTTTTTTTTGTATTGCAAAGCTAGATAGTTTTTCCTGCTACAAGAGAGAGCCTTTTGTAACATTGTAAGAGTAACAAGCACATGGATGAAGAATTTTTGAGAGAGAAAAATATTTTGTACCCAGTTACTGTACAAAATAACAATGAAACTGTAGTTATTTTGCTACACAAATATACAGTGGAAAAGTTAATTATTAGAAAGAACTAAACATGCATGAGGGAGCACTATGGCTTCAAAGACATAAAGGAACGACTAACATATTCCATTATGTAAATGAATTCAAAGATCTTTCACGACTGATCAGCTAGGAGGGACATAATGATTTATAATTCAAATAACTGAGCTTTGAAATCAAATTGGGCTAATATATTTCGAAATATGCAAACCTGGAATAATTGTGAAAGTAATGTAAACCATGACACCAGCTCCAATCATTTGTTGCCTTTGTTGTTAATAATGCTGTTTTTTTTTTCTTTTTTTTTCCCCCCTCTTATACAGACTAGTTACTGGAATTATGGTTTTAATTCTAGATTATCCTTTAGGAAAAAAAAGATTTTTATACACATAAAAAAAAATGACAATTTCTAAGAGGGCCTGGAGAATGACTGACTTACACATAGAACAAGTAGCGAAATTAAATAAATTATTATTTTAACCTTTCAGGCTTGCCCCAGTTTAATCTATATCAAATACTGAAAATTGATCCACTGGATCCAGTGTCTTAAAAATACGCTGTTTCTTTCAAAGCAATGTGTACTTAATGCCTTTTTAAAAAAAACTAATATAATGTGAAAAGGCCAAAGTTTGCAATGCCAGGAAGTAGTTATAAACTACTTCATATGTTTGAAATAAAAAGTACTTCAGTATTATTATTAAAAAAAACTATTGGTAGAGTTTTTTATAGGGAAAAAATACATATCTTTAAAAGCCAAAATGACCAGTGAAATTGGGTTGTACATCATTTTCTGGAAAAAAGGAAAAACAGCCTCGACAGGTGTAATTTATCATTTTTCTGATTTAATACCAAAGAAATATATTAAAATAATAAAAAGAATCCTGAAATCCTCAAAATTTGTAGTGATAAATAGCCCTCCCTGTCTTTATTGCATTATGCCTACTAACAGAAATATTGCATGGTGGATTTTGCCAGACAAGGACGATTATTTTCCAATAAAAAGTTGCATATTAAATTCCAGCACAAAAGTGGGTGTCTAATACTTTTGAAATCTTTTATGGTTTGCCAGGGAACACAATTTTAAACTTAACTAATACAACATCACGGTGCAGCGAAGCGGCATTAAAGCTCTCTTTGTAAAACCCCACCCATCTAAGCAGCAAAGCTACCGTTCTCAGAATTTCTGTTTGAAGTATTTCCATTGAAAAGTAATTGAATACAGTTTGGGTATTTATGTTTTTAGTTAATCTCTCTTTTTGCTTGTCTTTAAACATGTCACACTGAGGTTTCAGATACATATTTATGAAGGCACTGCTGCTTTTATATGCTTACTATGCATAGAGGTCTGAAACTCTGCTCTTGCGACAGTTAGCAAGTTTCTGCAAAGCAAAAAGCCCAATTTTCATAATAACTGCATTCTTTGGGAGAGCTTGGGTTATTAAATATCTGCTTTTTTCATCCTTTCTAGGTCCTGATATTATTATATTTATTTCATGAGCAGAAACTCATTTACTGCAGATATAATCTGCGTAATTTGAAAACTAAAATTATCAAGATATTGCAGCCTTGGAAAAGTATTAGTAGTTTCTGCTGACCCCCATTTTGGAAAGCTGGAAGGTGCCCACAAGCCTTTGAAGGTCTCCACAACACAATATGCAATGCTAGATGCTCATTGTCTTTAGCAGCAACGCGAGGCTGATTACTTCAGCACGTATACATACATGAATAAATAATCAAGCACTTTAAGTTAGGTGCACCCTGTTAAATTTCTTGGCTATTTTTGTGTCTTGAACCCTACCGAAACAATAAGCACATCCTGTAAAAGAGGAGAGAGCTCGTTAGTCCCTTCATAAATCTTATTAATGAAATATGTCTCCCCTTCTGTTTTTTTCAAATTCTTCAGTAATGTTTTGCTTTTATATGTCCTATTCTTCTGATGCCATGAGAACACAAACATATGCATATCTAAAATATCTCAAGTTAGTTGTTTAATGGTATTTCAAGTAAACATATAAAAGTGCATATCGTATGATTTTCATTAAACAAAATTCACTTATGGAATGTGGAAAACCACAATCATCATTCAACACATGGAAATATATTAAAATTATATGATTAGAGTTCTACGGAGGAATAAAATGATACCAGTTGTCATATTCGAGCTGCTTTCCCCTCTGCTTGTCTAACAATTAATCTTCTCTAGAAAATGACTGAAGAGCTGTGTTTATTTTAAAACAGCTAAGGATTTCAATATTGAAGACTTGCATAAGCTCAGATAACAATGTTTAATTTTCTGTTGTATACCTTAAATATTCTGTCACAGTAAAAACAATTACCACTTGTTAAAAATCATCTCCTTCCTCAATTCATTGAAAATTCAGAGAACTATCATTCTACTCCAACTTATGCTACATAACATTAGAACAAGATACAAAAGGTTTGCAACAGATAGTAAGTTAATATCCATGTTCTGGGTAAAAATTTCACAAAAATCCTTGAACCCAAGCAAAAATCTGCATGTAAAACCATGTCTGTTTTATCAGTAATAACGACAACACCGACCCAGCGAGGAACTTGTAATCAGGCAAAGATAAAGCATATGAAAAGGCTTGTGTTTAAAATCTAACCCATGCCCCATATCTTAGTTGACCTCATCTTCCAAGCGGAACCAATCCTGTTTGAGCTTGTTTATAAAGATCAGGCCTATTCGCAATACTGTTGTACTCACCAATGCTACCGACGCCAGGAAGATTATGAATGGGACGGCTGACTGTAAGCCGCTAGTGATACAATTTCTCTTGCAGCTAAGAAGTAGGTGGAAATAAGCAAGCCTTTAAAAACCAAGCAGTAACTATGCACGGGAAAAGATAAAGTGGATAAATATCAACATCCTCAGTGGTTTTAAAATGTGGCTTATGAAACAACAAAGATAAGTAGCGCATATTAATTTTCACCTTATTGTTTTCAAATGTGATATGTCGTATATAATAAAAAGGATATCCAACGGAAAGATCATTTAGAAACTGAAGAGTTCTTGAAATCACAGGTTCACATCTTCCCCGGTATTTAAGGTTTGTAACACTAGAATGAAAAAAAGAGAGATTTTTAAACTTTTTTTTTTTTTTTTTTGGCAAAGTGGCATTCAAAAGCACAAAGTAGTAGAGCATTATATTATGAACATACTTCTGTGATGCATTTTAGGCCTTTTTCATTAACGAGATGTGCTCTAAAAATATGCCAAATAATCTGTGCCTCAACAAGGAATCCAAACATTTTATAATCCTTTAACAAATACAATCATTAAAAAAAACAAAACAAAACTATCAATACTCTTCCATCATATGCCATAAAACAAATTAACTGAAGCTTACCTATATGTATACATACATATATATATATATATAAAAATATATCTGTTTCACTCACTTTTCAACACAATATCTGACCACTTAACCTCTGCAGTATTTATCTGCCCTATTCTCCATGAAATGAAAAACAATTATTATTATTTCCCTTAAGCATAGGAGAAATGGGGCACAGAAAAACTAAGGGCCATATTCACTAAGATAGCGATGCACCCAGCTCCCAGAGAAATTGTACCTTGTAGTTCTCATACTAATCCCTATTTTTATCTCTTCCCTTACATGGTACTACATCAATGCTTAACTAAAGCCAAGGTACATAGGGGCTACTGCGTTTCCCTAATTGCAACCCCTCTCAGCCGCATGCATTTTGTAAGTGTATTCTCCGATTAATCGACCAAGTCAGAAATTAAGATATGGAATAACACTGGACTTAGTCCCAGTCCTTGGGGAACATCATGTAAAACATCTTCCCAGTTTTGACAACAAAATACTATAGTTCATCTTTTGGTGCAATCCTGCAGCTAAGACCGTGCACTAGCCTGGCTCTAGACTAATAGCTTCCAGCAGGTCAGGCGCGAGCCACCGAGCACGGAGCTAAGACCCTCAGCGAGCGCAGACACCCAAAAGGACTTGGGATGGGATTGCTTGTGTTCGGCTACCAGATTTATTAAGTAGTGAAGAGGTGGCAGTGGCCTTCAAACAAAGGGGGTAAACTGAAGCTGGTAAGCTCTAAGGGCTTCTCAGGTGAGGGGCGGTTACAAAAGTAAGTTAAGAGCCGCTGATCTCGTAGGCTGTCGTGTCCTAGCTTTCTTATGGGAATGTCATGCAGGTCCGTGTTAACAGTCTTACTAAAGTCCAGATGTCTGATATTTGCTGCTTCCACTGTAAACTCCAGCCAGTGAGTCCAAAGAAGAAATCAAAGCCCAGAAGCAGCCCAAATGCATTTAACATTTAATTATATACTAGGTTCCTGTAAAGCTGACTACCAGTAATTTCTTCTAGTATTCCTTGGAGAATCCAGGTTGGGCCGACTGGCCTATAACAACCTGCCCTTCTTCTATTTCCCTTTTTTGAAGACAAGTACTATGTTTACCCTTCTCTTCTGGGACATCCACCATCGCCTATAAGTGCTCAAAAATAATTACAAATGATTCAAAAAATGCTTTCACCAGTTCCTTTAGTATTTAAGGATTAATTTCCTTAGGCCTCATAACACATCTGATTCATGTTTCTTTATTCCGATCTTTGCTCTGATTTCGTAGTTTACATTAATTTAGTTACGGTATCTGGCCAAAATCAATCTTTTCCTTTAGTGAAGATGGAAGCAAAGACGACATTAAATACTTCAGCCTTCTCTTTTTTTTTTTTTTTTTTTACCCCTGTTAAATAAGCCTGTATTTTCCCTTGGGCTTCTTCAAATATTAACAAATCTTTCCTTAAAGCTTTCTGTATGCTAGTTGCAACCTCCTTTACACCTGAGCCTTTCTAAATTTGTTCCTACATGACCGTGCTACATCCCTACATACTCATTGATCACAGGCGCGTGTCCATTTTCCCCTACATTTCCCTTCTGATTTTCAGGCACTCAGAAACCTTAGTTTCCTCCCCAATAGAATAAGGTAAGGGATACAAACCTCTTCTACAGTCAGATCCACTGATGAATACGATCTTCAGGTTTTTAAAGAACACTTAATGCATCAAGTGTTGCATTTCTCTTACTATGCTGCTCATCCTTCTACTACATCAAGGTGCTGGCCATTGCACCTGACCTCTCCCCCTGTAATTGCCCCTTCTTCTGAAGTTGTTTTCTCCTTAATCTCATTTCTGAAGAGATTTTGCCTAATAAATGCAGTCTTTTCCAGGCCCCTTGTTCTTAGCTAGTTATTTTTATTACAACTTTTTTTTGGACTGCTCCCCATGTACTTCTGAAACAAAACAGTGTTCCCAAAATGCCGCAGTAACTTGCCTACCCGCCTGCGTCCTCTCTTCCAGCTAACAGCTGGAGAAGCCCAGGGCCTACTCTGATCAAGCCTTATTCCTTGAATGCTCTTTTAAGTTGCCAAAAGAAGGCTTAATGCTCCTCTTCCTCCAGCCTGGGAGACCATGTTGTGTGAAAGAGCTTCACAGCGGACTTTCTGGTACTGCCTTCATTTGGAGAAACAAAACCAGGCCATCGCAGCCTTTTGAAACATATCCCTTTCGGATAAAAAAGCAGCACGGCTTCCCGGCTCAGCAGCCCTGGCGCCTGTGCCTGGCCACGGTAGGAAGCCGCTAGGATACATCTCAACCTGCTTGGTGAGGAAGAATAAGCAACTTCACATTCGTATGCCTCAGTTTCCTTGCCTACAGAATATGCATAAAGATACAGACCTTAAGCTGCCAGATCTATTAATGAAAGGCCACTATGTAAGACATAAATGAGTACCAGCCATTTATACCGTGAGGCAGTAGGATTTCAATTTTAGGAATAAAGAACTGAAGAAGAGATACTAAACGCCCTAAAAGTGGCATTGATTATTGCTAGCTTTTACATATTCATAGAAATGTACTATGCCAGATAAACAAAACCCCTTTTTAAGGAAGTTACAAGCTCAAGAATGCAGTTTAGTGCATCTAAGTGTTTTGGATTATTTGCTCAGGAAAAAGCAAATAACAATGCAATTACCAAAGCAGTATTCCTCAATTTAGATCTCCAAACAAACATTGATTTACTTTATAAAATCTCTATGAAGTGCCACAAAGGTTCAGATTGCCTTAAAGAAATAGCCCATTCTAGCAAGTCCATAATTCACAGTTTATCCCTACTATGGGGAGTTCTGAAGATGTTTACAGTTGCACTAAATCCTTAACAAGTATATACCATACAAGGCAATAAAAATGAATTCGGACTATCCAGATTTGACATCAATATCAAAATCATAAAAAGGCTATTTTGCAAAAGAGCAAAATCCTTGTCCTTCAGTAGCTAAATGTTTGACTCTTGAAGAAAAGAAGTCACAGTGACAGCGTGAAATAGGGAAAACTAAATCTGAATAACGAAATGTCTTCATCCAACATTTCAGAGCACTTTTTTTAATATATCTTTTCTTTCATTTCACAGCTGTTTTTGGATGGTGAAAGATGGAGTAATAATATAAAAGGCTAGAGAATTACTTGTGAGTAAAGAGAGGCTAAAATTTTCAATTATGATCTTAGCAATTTCCATTTCTATCATGCAGTATGAAAGACAAATATAAAATGTAATATTTTAAGCAACAATTTACAAAATATTGTAAGCATCTAAGAAAATACGTAAAGATCAAGAGAGGAAACTAAAGATACAAAAAGCAGTTTTTGACTATGTGAGGAAGAGAAGCTAAGGAACGAGAGAAGAGAAAAATTCACAGCTCTCAGAAATCATAGCAAGACAGCATGTCATCCAAGTGCTAGTGTCCTCTCTCTCAAGCAGCTTATTGATTTAAAAAATTAACTAAATGAAACAGAGTCAAAGCAACCAATCATGAAGTTTCAAATGAGTCACAGAAAATAAGTGCTTCATCAAAAGTGACTGCAGTGCTAAATTCACAAACATATATACGAGCAGTGAGCACGTTTTAAAAGAAAGTACAAGAAAAGTGGAAATAAAAATGGTAGAATATTCCTGGTTTTGGTACCACCACTAGTATCAAGATACTTGAGCTAGACAAAAACACACACACACACACAGAGGAAAGTGTGGCAATAACACCTATCCACGTTGGAAAGGTAAAAGAGAAATTTTAAAATGAAAACCAAATGGCATTACAAGGGCAGTACACTTTCAAATATTTACTTTTAGTTCAGTAAGAGGACCAAAATAAAACTCTAGCTTCTAAAAGCTGCCCCAGACCAGAAGGTGATGCTTCCCAGCTTTCTATCCTTCGAACCATCCCACTTGCTATGAGACTTCCTCTAGGGCCAGGACTTCATTGTAAAGTCAAAGCTGCATAGTAATGCAGTCCATCAGCAGACCAAACATCTCTTTCCTTAATACAATGGCTTAAAAACGCTATTTTAACAGGCTTTGGGTTTTATTTATTTATTTTTTAATATAAAATATGGAAAGGGAAGGGGAATAATGACTATATACTCCAATTTACAATTCTGTGGAAAAAGGGTTACTGTATCATCCACAGAAGAATCAGAAAATTCCTCGTTTGCTCATTCCCAGGCATTATTATGCTACTCAGTTGGGGAAAGAATCAGGCAGAGATACCCCTTCCAACCTCTGAAATCCATTTCATGCCTTTTTTTTTTAAAAAAAAACCCAAACCTGATTTTACTGTCTCTAATTTCCTGTCCTGTCCTCAGTTTAGGATTCTGAGAAAGATCTCTCAAGACACCTGGCCTGTTTCACACTGCTGTTGAAGACATGGACAGTCCACACTAACAGACAATCCTTCATACAAGATGTAGCAGACGGGACGGCAGTAGGGGACGGAAAATGATACTGCAGGAGCACCGGAGTGGAACGCGCAGCTTGGAAGAGAAAACTGAAAGATGTCCGACGTGGTTTAGAAGAGAAAATTTTGGAGAAGAAGAAGAAGATAAGCAGGGATGGAACATGGAAAAGAAACAGCAAAGTATAGAGTGAATACAAAAAAGGGAGCACTGGAGAATCAGTATATACGGTAGAGAAGACAGAAAACCCATTTGGTCACATGAATGGTGGGTGCCTTCTCCATTTACCATCGTATGCCAAAGTGCTCAAATATTGCTTACAGGCCATTCATTTGTAAATGCCCAAAGAATTCATCCATCTCCTTTCTGGCAGGCCTTGAACCCTGTCTCTGAAAAGTGATGGCCAGCTACATTATCCCAATAAATCTGAGGAATCTCAGGAATACAGCATCTACTGCACATGCATATATTACTATACCTCTCATGCATGGTAGGTTTGGTAATACGACAAAGGAGCTGTTGCAAAACAGAAGAGATGGCATCCTGTTGCTGTAAAACAGCAAGTTTTGGCATTTTTCTGTTAAATAATAAAATCAGAGACAGTGAAAACCTTTATAAACTTAGATGACTTGCATGAAAAACAAATATGAACTTGCAAGACTGTACATGTGTGTTGCGTCACTTATTCTTATGGGAAAACCTATGACAGATGAATATGCACTTAAGAATGTCTGTTTTGGATGACATGATTTAAATCTAAAACAACTGAAAAGCCTGAACCACATCATTTTAGGAGTAGTCTTGGTCTCAAGTTAAGGATATTACAGACATACTTGCAGTATAAAAGATAAAAATCATACATTTTAAACTCAACTTTTAAAGTTGCCCCAGGTGTCTGTTACACAATTCCCATTAAAACGTAAGAAAAATAGGCATCTAAAAAGACTTTGAAAATCTCTTCCTTATGTTTCAGTAATAACAAAGACAGCAATTTGTTGGCAAGAGGGCTCTGTACAGTCATGTTTTAATTATTTCTTGTAGATTATCATCATTTACAATGAAAGCTCTCTGTGGCTCAGTGACAGTGATTGGATATATACTTTTCATTAGAGCTGGACAAAGGTGAATAGTTAAAAAAATGCACACACCTTCATGAATAAAAGTGCCAAGTTTTAGTTTGCTATGATTCATGGAGTCACACTGGTATGAGTGTTCAGCAAAATATTCACAGATCCAGACTTTTCATACATATCTAGTATTTAAACATTGTGACATGGAATCTCTCTCTCTCTATATATGTAAGTATGTATATACGCATCCACCAGAGTAAAATAATTATCGTGTTAAAAAAAAAAACAAAAATAATGTTTTAGATATGCACCATTTACTCATGTTTCATTTTTTTTAATCAAAGACTAAAAATCCTTAATATTCAAGCAAATATTGTGTAAACATACTTAATGATACTACTTTCCACCTGTATTTGATAAAAAACAGAAAGGAATCAGAAGAGGTTCACAAAGAATAAGCAAGGCAGAGGTGCTTGCAGTCAAAATAAATGCAAAAAACTCAGTCAAATGCCCAGGGCAGACTCAAGGAACAGACAGAAGGAAGTAGTTAAAACTACTCCAGTCTAAATGTTTCCCTGCCTCCTACCTCTACAGGGAAGGATCAAGGCAGGTAGCTACTGCTCACAAGGATGACCTCTAGCTCCAGTGGAAGAAAAGGATTGCTATTCTTTTTGGGTACAGTGCCTCAATCTGCGCCTCAAGTCCTGGCCTTGATCGACTTCCCAGTAGCCCAAGAGGCATAAGAGTATGTGGAGTGGCTGTGTTTGGAGGAAGCAGGGGTAACAAGGATAGAGAACTCAGTACAGACAGAAGAAAACTAGTACTCCAGGGCAACAGGCTCATTAGGAGAAAGTCTGAGGAGACAGGGAGACATTCTAAATCACAGTCCTTCTCCAGAATCTCATCATCCATCTGGAGTTCTCCTAGCTCCTTTAAAATCCCATCGCTCACTCTTGCCTATCTTCACCCTTGTATAACTCCTCCCAACTTCTTCCTCCTTGAACCTGCTCTACTGTTGCTACAAACAAAACTGAGTTTTGCTGAACACGGATAAGACGACTTGAGATGTCTTGCATACCAGAAAATTGAGACCAGATGTTTTATCAGTCAACATTCCTCCTCCCACACATTCACCTTTTCAGATGAGGGTCAAAGCAAGCAAAGATGGTGGAGACTACAAGAACTATTCTATAAAATCTCTGGTAAGGCTATCATGAAAATACAGCCATTAATGGATATTCTGACTACATAAAACTCCATACCTTCAAAAATGATTTAACGGGAGTTCAGTAAAGTATACATTCATTAACTTCCAATGGAAAAATGATAGAAGGTCTAAGATCTTATGTGACAGTAATGCTTTAAACTATAGTCAGAAGGTCTAAAGGACACCTATTTCACTGACAGTTCTGAAAGTATTTATGTACTCTGAAGAATATCTATTTAACACAACCTTTAATCCATAAGCTGAACAGTGGCTACTGCAGCTAACAGTAGCCATGAGACAAGTATTTCAAATTGTTTTCTATTAATGAAAAAACTCACTGACTTATACTGATGACCAATCCTCTACTGCAAAGCTGCTACTAATGAAATCAAAAGAACAGATTAAAGATACATAAATGAAAACGAGCTACTGAAAACAGAGATCTGGGGAAAGATAGCTTAACAATGTGTTCAATCAACGTGTTCAAAATCTAAGACAAGACAGACGTCATTTACCCGTCTAATCATTACTGAACTCACATCAGACTTCAGGAAATTAGAAACTTCATGTGTCAACCAGTAAGCTATCACAGAAAAAAAGGTTAAGTTCTCTAATGGTGGAACAGAAAACTCACTAATATGTCCTGCTAGACTACAACTTGTTTGACTACTACGAATTTAATTGCTGCGTTTACTCCTCTAACCAAGTATGAAATCTTTTCTCCATGCAACCTTTATTATCTTCGTTAATAGCAAAGTAATTACCCGATATTATCTTTTGATCATTCGACAGTGTAAATGGCAGTTTATAGTAAGGTATTTTTCCCATCACTTTCTGCTACAAAAGACTAGTTGCCATTAGCCAGGCAATTTCAAACATATTTTAGAATGGAAACCATAGTATCTCAAGTATTGTTGTGCCATAGCTATATGAAGCTATATGAGAATATCACCATTTCAACAAGGGTGTGCACACTGAAAATTCCCTAGCATTTCTTTTCAACCTTATCTTAAGGAATAACGTACGACAAATTTCACCTACTTAAACACAGAAAAAAATGGAGCTGAAGGGCCAGCCAAAACAGTAGACTAATGGCTTCCTAAAATAACAGAGTGGTTCAAAAATACTGATTGCATTCACAGGAGAAAAAGGCGACTTGGTCTCACAGTAGTCACGTATTCTGCCCACTACTGTTATGAATGTGCTAAGATTAGTCTCAGTTATAAAGCAACCAAAATGCTTCCAGACTGAATTGCCCCATCAGACCCTATTTCTTGGATTATGTACCAGTACGTTACGGTTTCACACCCAGATTTTCCAATCAGCATGTTATCGCCAGTGAGATGCTAGTTTATTTTAATTGAGACAAACACTAGCGTTTAGACAACAGTTTCACAGCCAACTCTTTAAGACATTGCCTGCCAATTCAAGTTGTAACATCCAGTCTGTAACACAAACATTATCTTCCATCTAATCAATGAGCAATTCATAAACAGAGATGCTGCATGCTTTTATAAAAATATATTAAACCATGGGGAAAGAGAAAATGGAAAGTGTAATTTAAAAACCAGCACTGATCTTTTCTGCTTATTTATCTGGCTTTCTTTAAAAATCTTCCATGTAACATTAAAATGCTAACTATGTTTTATTTTTAAGTTACAGTACTTGTGCAAATACAGCCATATCCAAACTAAACACATGCAGTAAGCATCATACAACTTGTTAAATGATATACTGTTATTTCCTCAATCAGCAAAGGCAACAGAAATTTCCTCTCAATGGTAGCAACAGATGGAAAAAAGGAAGCAAACTGATGCATCTGATCTCCATACAACAGCCCTCTTTCCCTCTTTTTTTCCTCAGTTGTTTAGGTTTCACCAAACCTTGGAACAACAAAACGAAGCCTAGCTGTCTAATTCTAAGACAGAGACTGCTTGCAGAAACTGTACAGCAAGTATCCATCAATGTTTTTCCATTCATCTCCCTCCATTTACCTGTCTACAGAGCATGCTCCAGATAAATATCATGGTCGGATGGTTATGATTGTTTTTCCTAAGGCAAGATATAACACTAGGCTTCTGGTTTAGAGGAAGCAAAGCATTTATGCCTTGTTTTCTCCAGAAAAGTTAAGTCATATTAGAGAACGACCTTGTCTTGTTTGTTATGACTTCTCAAGGTTGGTAGTCATGGTAGCAAAAGACAAGTTATGTTTAATATTGTGTGAACAGGTCACGGTTAACCTGGCAATGCCAGCAGAGATGTTTCCCTGGTAGGACAAAGTCTACTGAAAGTATTTCAAGGTCTTGTAAGTCAGATTTAGAGGAAGTGAAGTTAATGACAGGATGCAGAATAAAGAGATAATGCTCTTGCCTGTGCTCCTCTTTCCCCAGGCACCCGCAGAACCCAGTGTCTCCTGAAGACTCAGATTTTTTCAGTGGATATTTGTAATTTTTCAGAGGCACCATGCTGTTCTGCTTCAGGAGTAAAACTCAGAGGAAACCTTTTCGACTCAGCAGGAGCTATCAAATCTCAAACCTGGTAGTTTTGCAGGCACCCATGGGAAGGGGCTGCAGTATTCTCTGGAATAATTTTCTAGGGTGATTCTTAGGAAACAAAGAAAACAGACCCAAGTATTGAAATGCCAAATACTACAGTCTTATTCTGGCAAGTGTCAGAGATGAGGAGACAGATGACCATAATGCCCCTTGCCTCCTTCAGTCCGAGTCCTTTACAAGCCTCCTCTCTTTGTGAATCCGTATTTCTGAAAGGAATCCGTATTTCTGAAAGTGCAAATTCTGCCAGACCTCTAGAAAATTAAAGGCTCACAACAAAAAAGGCTGTCTTTGCCACCATCCAGCTTTGACACGTGTTTGGGTGGGTATAATGGGAAAGAGGCATTATCAAGATGAAGAGAGGTTATGCTAGTTTGGTTTGCTATTTTTCCTGATGTTTTTTTTGTGTGCAAAAAGAGGAGAAAGCCATATGGCCTACCAGTCTAAACTACAAAGACAGGAAGTACTCTCTATTCCCGTTCTATGTGATTCAGCTTGTAGCTCCAAGGACATTTCTCTTGGAAGCTTAGTTGGCTTACACAGTTCCCATTGACCTCAGCTCCCTCATTTTCATACTACTGCTACACCTACAGTTGTGTTAGGATACCTGTTTGCGGAAACATGTAACGAACCAGATAGGAGAACTGATCACAACTAAAATTAACTCTCTTGAAAACCCCCAAAACAAACCAAAACCACTCTTCAAAACAAAGAAAGGTTAGTTTAACTTGGATCAGTTCTCCATCATGAACTAGCTTCACAGCCAATTCTATTAGCATCTGAGGGTGCAGGAATAAGAAGTCAGAGAAGGATGAGAACTGCTTATTCCAGGACTGTCACTGGAAACAGCCTGTGAAATCACAGCTCTATTCTCCCATAAGCCACTCTCGGAAGTGAGCCAGGCACTGTGGAGTCTATGTCCAGCTGCAAGCGTTTGTTTAGGAGCCCGCAGTAACTTCTGAAAATAAGATATGGGCACTTTTGAAATGGTTATCCCTAACTTCAAATATTTCAAATTTACAGAAAACATATTTCTAGCTAAGGGCAAACTTAACAATATAAAATAAAACTTGGATTTCGTGTAAGCATTAAAGACAAAACAAAATACATACAGAATAGAACCCAAGCACAAACTCACATTTTTGTCATAAATGTTTCTAGAACATGGTTGTCATCTGTTATTCCTAAGACTTCTGACATTCGGGCATACACCTGGAAATAAACATTTCAACAGTAACACATTATAGACATTTACAAGTACCAACATTTTCATTTATTCTAAAACCTTCCCTATTCTATTTTGCAGAAGACTAAAGGCACAAATGCTTGCCCATAGAGCATAGCAAAGTATTTGTGAGAAATGACTTCCATCCTCTAAGACAGCATTTGATGAATTTGGGGCTGACAGATTTTTACTCACCCTTGCATACATTTCTTCACATAAAGGAGCTGTAAATAGTCCATATTAAACTCACTTTGTGGTTCAGAGAGCAAAACAGTCTCTTTTTAAAAAATTATGGTTTTTAATAAAAAGTTGCAAAGGGTTGGAAAAAACATATTCTTTTCTTGCTCTCTGTCCTCAGTGGAATGTGTTTCAACATTGTCCTTTAACTTTAATTTGCCAGTTGTTGCACTGCCAATCATAAAATCTGGTAAATTAAGTACTCTTCGTGTATTCAGTTTTCTGTTTTGCCCTCATTCAGCAGCCAAGTAATTTGCTGTTGTAACTTTCTTCCTTTATTTCCGATCCAAAGCATGTATTACTAGCCAAGTTTTCCCTGTACCCTGCCTATCAGATCAAAATGCTGTTATGATGCAGCAACAAATAGCCAGGACATGTCGGATATAATTACCACTTAATGTGTAGTCTTCATAAAAGTTTCTGATAGCTTTAGCAGCCAAACATTTAGTTTGGATAAACACATGCAGTTGGATAAAATCAACTTGTTTCAGGAACAGAAGGGAGAGCTGTACTGCAAAATTTCTTTGCAATGCTCTGTTAACTCGCTTTATCCTGAGTTAAAGTAACTCTGCTACTTGCTTAAGACCAGGCTAAATGCAGATCCACCAGCCAGTGCATTTCATTTCAGTCATTTTAACCTTCAGTGACACCAAAGCAAATATTATGGGTTATATGTAATTCTTCCATATTATGTGATACAGCCAAGTATCACTAAGGTCTGAAATGAGAGCACAAATCAGAGCACACGTAACCTAAGTTGCCCAGTGGTGAAAGCCTGGTGCCATCTAGCTGTCAATTTTGCTCACAAACATTACATATTCCACACAAATTTCCATGAACTTTAGATAACTCAGTACTGTACAGTAGTATCTAAACTCGGCTGTACCAGCTTCCTTTTGGCTAGTGATGCAATCCCATGGCTTTGTTTAAAAACCAAACCAGCAGTATTCCATCTGTGGCAAAGTCGATAAAAATCGTATTTTCATAGCTGAAAGACTTTAGTTTTAAATCAGAGTTTAATAAAGGCATTAGTAAGTCAATACTATAACCAGAATTTGCACCACACCCAAGGATAACTTGCTTAACATTTAAGCTAAAATACCACCTTTTATGATTGTGTGAATGTAACATGTGATAAAATCCATAGTGAGAGAATAACCAAAATATGAAAAATTTCGTAATATATAATAATACAATCATCCAAACTTTGCAAAATATTATATTTACACTGTAAATGAGAAGTAATCATTTATAATAATTAAACATATTTACAATAACACTAAAATATTTAAAACATTCTCTGCTATTTTACTTCTAAATAGTGCACTGCGGAAATGCTGTACCAGCTGCAATTTTTAAATCTCTGTATTTGATATGAGGCAAGTGGAAAGAGATAGTGAGGAGCGTAAAAATTTCAGCAAATGCAGGTTGACTTTTAAATATTTCCTTTCTGTAACAGCAAAACAGGGGGAGGAAGGGAGCGAATGTGAGCGAGCGCACGTTGCACCAGCCCTGTGCTCTGTTGTCAAACTAGGCTCTCGCCACATCAGAGTTTAACAAATAAAATACTAAAACAGCAGCCAGTGTTGACAAAGAGCAGTGCTTTAATCCGCAATTATCCTTGTAACTCTTACTACTCCTTTTATCATCCATTAGCTTTGATTCCCATTATCCCATCAAGAACTGTGTCAACGCTTTTGTCCCTGGGGATTTCCCACAACTACCAGGATCTGACAGCCACGCTTGAGTGCTAAGCGGGATCATTACCTCTTAAATCCACTTATCTGATCCACTGAATAGTAAATTGAAAAGCTCATTAACAGCAACAATCTGATTTGTTCTCGCATGTGACAGGGTCATTTTAAGTCAGCATGAATCCGGCGCTTGTATTAAAAACTATTGCCCCTCTTGTAAAGTGACATTGTAAGCAAAAATAAATGTGATATTGTGAACACCTTCTTCAAAATCATTATCAAAACCAAAACACACACTCAGTATATAAAAATAGAAGAGCAAGCGCACCCCCCCAACCATAACAACGAAATGCCCTTAGACTTTTAAGCACCATAAAAAATTAATGAGGCGGCATTTTGGACGTATAATAATGAAAACCACTTCAACAACAGAGACTGGGCTATGCATTCAAAAGGTGGAGAAAAATACTGCTGAAAGGGTCATAAAAGGCTGTGGCAGGGCTTGTGGAAGTGATCTCATCCGAAGTTGGGTTCACCTCCCCGAGCCCTGCCTGCCAAAGCGGTACCGGACCTCCGGGTGGCTTGAGCCCGGGGGAAGCGCGCAGGCAGGCACCGCGCGTCCGACCCCCCTGCTCCCCGCAGCGAGCGCACCCAGCGCCACGGTTTCAGTCCCCCCGGAGCCTTCCAGAGAGGAGCTGAATCATTAACTTTCCGTAGGAAACGAGCAGATTAAGACTTTTGTAAAACCTTTACACAGTTATTCCCAAATCCCTACCACAGTGGGATTTACGGCTTCCAATACAAACCCTGCACCAACGCACAACACCGTGCGGGCACGGGGCGACATCACCATAAAACGTTAGCTTCCTAACAACCAAACACGACATCACCGTCGTCGCCGACTCATTCCTACAGCAGTTATGAGTGGCGGTGAAAATCTGCAGAAGTGGTAATATTAGTCAACAAGACTAGATGATCTTCAGCGGTCCAAGCGTATACTCAAGGTACTTAAAGCAAGCTCTGACTAATAGCATTATTTCAGGCCATAAGCAAGTGACACTGCAATATTCAAGGGTGACAGCAGTGGTCACGATAGCAAAGAGAAAGAAGAGAGAAGCAAAGCACCGTCAGTAATAATAACTATTTCAAAGATATTAAAGCAAGTGCGACAGCAACAGAAAAGAAGGAACCCTGGATCTTTTTTTTTTCCTCCCTCCCCATTGGTACCATCAAAGCTACCCGCACAGAACCAGGACAGTTAAGGAAGGCAGCAGGTTCGCGAGCTCAGCTGCCAGTGCTGCTTCCGTGATCTGACAGATTCCTCAGGCATTCAAATTACACACCACTAAACTTCCCAACTATTTGAACTCTGCCTGCTGCAATTCAGAAGAAAGAGAAAATAAAATTGTGGAAGCAACATTTTATGAAGCAAATCACTCATATGTAAAAACAGTTTAAGAAAACAGAGAAATAATACAATAATCACATTAAAACTTTATTTCCCTGACCTCCTGTAGTCTTTGGCCCTAGACATGTTTAACTTTGCTCCGGTTTTTGAGGTCTTCTTTTTCTGGTACTATCTTTGTAACTCCGGAGAAGCTAATTATGTCAATTCTTAAATGTGAGGCAGATTACAGAACTGGGAAGCTCAGAATATGAGTTCCTAAAGGTTGTATGGCTATATAATGACAGTCGCAGAAATTCAATAACGGCACTGTATGGAATGTACTCAAACGCACCCCATGAAACAAATTAAAACAGAGCAATGAATCTCTCACACTGTGCAAATAAGAAAACACAAGAAAATGTTGATTTCTATATATTTCATAAGGGCTATTATAATGAATTAAGAGTCGGGATAATGAATCTTCAGAAAATTACAGGAAAGTTATTACCCGCAGGCACAGCGTAAACGTTTAAGATATTATAACTTCCTTGAAGCTCTCCAGGCCTTGCTGCAGAGAACATAACATTAAAGTATTTTGTCATGAATACTGAGGGCAAAACCAGACCTTAACCATCTTTATCCCACACCAACAGAAGCTGAGGGGGGGACAGCTGCTACAAGAGAGGCTGGAGAAGCCGGTCTGGAATATACTTGCGCGGTGGCTTCAGGAGCTCCACTCAGTGCAGGGGCTACAGCAGGAAGCTTCTGCACCTACCACCCACCTCTCTAACTAGCACCTCCGTCCATTACCCACTAAAACGCCGTACCAATCAAGAGTTTCCTTCTGGGAATCAAGCGCCACGAGGTATTTAGTAATTTCCGTTGATTTTGAAACCAAAATCAGGTATTTTGAATTTTCGCATGTAAAGTTTCATTACACACAGCGGAAATTTAGCTTCCAAATCCCATATGCAACTTCTGAAAATCTGAACCAATTCCTGTAACTAGTGGATTAATGTGCCAGACCAATCCCCTTCTATTTCAGGGCCAAATTAAGGGTTTAAAAAGCCTTAATTTTTCTATCCTGTTCATAACAGAAAACCTGGGTCATTCATAAAATCTCCATTCCTCACCAGCTGCCTTAAAAAGGTAAGATCTTAAAATTCCCTCACAGTCTAAGCCAAAAGAATACGTTAATCTGTTGTTATATATTTAGCTCCCTAAATTAAAAAAGAAAAAATCCAAAATAGGCCATAAAGTGGTGCCTCAAATACTTTAGGGCAGGATCCTTGACGAGAAGATTAAGTTGGGCTTTGCAGTACAAAACCAGCTGGCTCGTCTCCCATTCTTTGCTACCTGTGTTTGCAAGCACCTAGAGGAAGTACACCAACTATATCAATGACATGCTATCTCCTGCTTCACCTACAAATCTAGTTTAATCAAAATACTGCAGGAAATCATCCTCAATGGAAAGAGACCTATAAAATAACGTTTAAAAATTACAGAAAGCTAATAATTAGGGGATTGTTACTGCAACTAAGTGTAACGTTGCAGGGGAAAGGGTAAGCATGCCGTGTGGCTCAGGGTCGTTATTATGGAGGCTATTTCCCTGCTAGTCTGGTGAAATGTTCTGTCATCACCAGTCCAGCTAGTCTGAGCAATCAGCTGGTCCCTCGAAGGCTCTTTGCCAGGCCTCTCCTGCCCGGTCCCGGCCCCACGAGCTCTCTGGAGGAGGGAATTTCGCAGGATGCCGGGGTGCTGCAGTGATGAACTCCCCACCTCTCGCTCCAGCAAGTGCAACGCCAGCGATAACCCTCTTCTTAAATGGCAATTGATCTTGTTATTTCAATGACTTTCTCTCCAGCTTTCCTTCACTTCTTCCGTTCTCCTGATTCCCCTATTTTCTGATAATCTTCAGAGAAAGATTTACAATTCTGGTGAACTTACTACGGGAGACTTGCTATGAACTAACTGCTGTTATTATTGATGCAGCATAAAAAACATTCTCTGAAAAACATTAGTTTATCTGCTCGGTCTTCAGGTAGCCAACTGTTAATCACGTGCTTAGCTTTAACTGTCTTGCTTAGACTATTATTTTTGCAAAGCTCTCTTAGAGATTTTTAATTCTACTGTCACTTTTCCTTTCCTCCAGGTGTTAAAGTACAAATACTACAGTGAAGACTGAGAAATACTATTAACAGCTATTACTTTTAGAACAACACCTGGAAGATTTTTAGGTTTTCAAAGCCCAGTTCTGCTCTGTGTTTTCCATCAGACAATCAGAGCAATGCACTGCACTGCACTGCAGAGATTCAAGCCATATATGCAGTCAGTATTTAACAAGAAACCAAAATGTTGCTGCAAAATCCTCTAATGATTGAAATGAGCCAGTACCGTACAGATTACAATACAAGAAGAGATTTATGCCAGTCAGAAAACTCTGAAAGAGCAAGCACGCTAAGTACTTCAGCAGCAGTAATCACCACTCTTACCTGCCAGTGCAACTATTAAAAGTGTCCAGCTTAATTCTACTCACTTGCTTAATTGTATCTAAATAAGTGGCCCACTCAGCATGCTTATGTGCAATAAACTTCAACATTTAATATCCTTTAACATCAACATTAGTTTAGCACTTAAAAACAAGTAATAAAAATCATAGCTGCTCCTTATATTTCTAAAATTTCTATCTCTAAAACTATCCCATTGCATTTTCTACTGACTTCAGCATAGCTGCAGGTGTTCAGCCCCTCTCAGCCTCAAGCCTTAAGCATATGAAATTTAGCAACATCACATATTTTAAAAGAGGCTTTGCACTGGAGTTGTATATCAGAGAGCTTTTTGCACATTTATCCCACGGCATAAGGAGAGGTGTTACAGCCACCACAGCTAATACTAGCAATTTGAACAACCCTCTTTGGCAAGCCAGAAATAAGATAATTGTTCAACATAGGCTGGCTCTTCTGAAATACTGGAAGCATTGCCTGTAATTATAGACATCTGTCATTGCTAGCCACTCAGTAGTAACCCTGACATCAATATACAACTATAACACTAAACTGCCTGCAGGCACAGCAATGGAAGCCAGATACAAGAGGCGGGCAATCATCTGCCTCATCCAAACTATCTGTCAAAGGTTCCTAACCACAAATAGCTCTTACGTTTTGTATCCTTAGGATAATATGTTGATTTATTTTAGATCCTCTAATATTTACAGTCTAGGCCATCTACTAAAATAAGGAAACAAACCTTATGGCTAATGGAGGCAGTTACCGTTCAAAATCACCATGAAAGGTCATAGCTCACCACTCAAATGCGAAACACGGGCAGCTGCCTCCAACGGGCGCCTTCGAATAAACTTTCCCTCCTCCAAAATCAGCCAGGATTATTTCCAGATGCAATTTACCATGGTCACTACTGCCTCATCAGCCAACATGAAGAACAACCCAGAGAAATATTTACATTTCCAATCTCTAGATACCTTGGCAAAGAAGTGTAAAGTAAGTGCCAGCGTGCTAGCGTCCGACACGTGAGCGCAGAAAAGAATTAGCGCTCAGCAGAATTACCTCGCATGCATAATTTTGTAAAAGTAATTAGCTTTAATGGTTTAAAGTATGTTTACAGCTTAGATACTTCATCAGTTCTTAGCAGGAAGCTAAAGTGTGCTCTTAACCAGGGAATAAAGTTTCTTGAAATTTACATGTAACCGCAATCATTTCTTTTTAATTTTGAGGCAAAAATCATGCTGGAACCCTTAATCTCCGCTTTTTTATCTTCATTTGAAAATCAATCTCAGAAAGGGGCAAAAAAGATTGTAGGTTTAAACTAATTAGGAATTAACATCCTTACAATTATCATAATTTGTTATTAACAAAACTGAGATTTCTTAGGATGATTCACAACAGCCTCTGCTGAAGAGAAACTATTAATTACTAGACAGACAGTTAGCTTACAAGTGAGCTGCATTTTAAAAACCTCCTTTAAAATACAATTGCTAAATGCCTTACAGTGCTGTAATGTGAGACAGGTTCAAATCTTATTACTTCACTGAAATTAAAACCTAAGTTTTAATACTGTTCAAGTCGAACAATGATTCCACACTTTATTGCTTTTGAAATCCCTTGATGATCATAGGAAAAAATGCCCTCGAGAAAAAGAGACTCTGTTTTCGATAAACAGAAAATACAGTTTGCACTCTTAGCCTCTTTGTCATCACAAAAAAAGGATTTAATGCCAATTCTTTAAAAAAAGACTTTTTTCACAAAATGTGCACCTTGTGTGCCATTTGTAAAATCAGCTCACTTTCTTTTATTTATTACTGCAGCGCGGCAAGGCAATAAAGCAGATACTGATAGCTAATAAATTACATGCCTTTTAAAACAATTCTCCAGCTACAAAAACTTGTAACTACAAAGGCTTACATTTACATGGTACATCATGTGAAATGTCTATATTTATGTTCTATTTAACCACATAAGTAAAATCTGACCTTTTATTAAACAGTCAAGCATGAAACTGGGGCTACATTTAAGACTAAACAAAAGGTAACTTTTTTAAGGCTTTCCTACAGATCTATATAAATAAACATAAAATCTAACAGAAAATGGGACTTAGCAGTTCAGATGCAAAGTATTTTAAATAAAACGTATTTTTAAGTATGCCCTTCACACTACCTTGAGGAAAAAGAGATCACCAATTTTTCGATTTTTGCATGATAAAAATCATTTACTCTTAAGCCTAAACATTCCATAAGGTTTTCAATAATAACTGCAATATATTACTGCAATACAAAACAATAATTTTCCATCACCTAACACAAAAAACAGGATTTGTATTTTTAAACAAACAACCAAGGTTTGGCAAAATGGTTTTTGGTTAAAACAGAATTTTTTTTTTTTGGGGGGGGGGGGGGAAGAAAGCCTGCAGTCTTATTTGATCATGCATCTCTCCAAGAAATGCTTAAGATACATATGCATCTATTAAACTCATTACACTGTTCTTAAATATTTTCTCTTACTGCAGCTGGCCTAGCAATTACAGCTAATCTGCACAAAATGCTGAGGTGCATTTCATTGTCTTTTACTACTGTACCGTATTATGTTTAGGCTGATGTGCTGAACTATTTTCATACATTCGTTCCTTCCAATTTGATTGTCTCATAAATCATTAGCCTAAGCATTACATTCTTTTTAATTGTCTCTATATCATCATGCATCTAAATTTAAGATGTATAGTCCTAATATAAATTTCCTTCACTTACTGTTATTTTTGTAACATTTGTGGCTTTGGTATTGCTTTGCTCACACAACTTTTCCTCACTGCTGTAGTTCCAAAATCTCAGTTAATTGAGCATGAAAACAAGCCATAACTCCCCACTAATAAATAAAAACATGCAGCATTTAAAACCCTGCTATTCATTGTGAAGACAGCAAGCCATGACATGATAGTAAAACTGCCGCGTGACTCTAAGCTCCTCACCAAGCACACCACCACCATGACTATCAATCATTTTGAATGGAGATGCTGTGGGGCAGATCTTTCGGGCTCACTGAGCAGTGCTTGATGCAAAATGAGATGGGGAAATAGTTTTCAGACGCTTCTCTACTCCTGTAATCTTAGGGCCACCTTTCCCTATGTTAACTGAAGGTTTACTATAGCAATACCTATTTTCTTATATTTTGCACATGAAAACAGCGCTTAAGTATATCAAGGCAAAGACATTCATTATTTAAAGTAGACAAAAAGGAGGTTTAACCAACCAAGCAGCCAAAGCAAAGCCTGCGGTTGCCTGACTCAGATTAGCTTATCTACTTGTGAGGATTAAATATAGGGGCAATTTTAAGATGGTACAGAATAAAGAGCGAATGAAGCCTGATACATCTAAACCAGGAGGTATCCTTTGCATAACAGGATTCCCAGAAAACACTTCAAAGAGTGGAGAGGGAATTTAACAGGACTCTTAGAAATAACAAGTTGCTTCAAGAGAAGTTACAGAGATATTTAAATACAAAAATAAAGAGTGGCACCCAGATAGTGAATTCAACTACTCTTGATTTCACTCAAGAATTTTTAAGCTGAAACACAGGGCACTGAAAAAGAAGAGCAAGCTTAGGGGAAAGGAGGGACATGGTCTGAACTATGAGCACAGAAGGTATTTGAGAGGTGGATTTTGAAGAGAAAGTAGTAAATATCAAGCTTGTGTTAAAATTAAGTGAATATAAATGTACCCAAAATTGGACTGTAAATGCACTGCAAGTGAAGGAATTCCAGACATGAGCATACAGTACAGATAAGTGTAAAAATACATCCAACTCTGGATCACTAGCAGGGAACTTAAATACAGTTACATGAGTATTTATGTAAAAGTTTCCAAAATAACATAAAACTAATAAAACTGCTCAGTCAAAATTAGTCAAGAGTCTTGATCAATAATTATTTTCAGTAATACATGGGAAGTTTCAGACTTCGGCCTCTGTGTTCAAGGCTTCTGAAGCAAAGGGTGACACCCTCAGCCCTGCATAGATAAGCATACAGCCTACACTTTCCTGGCTCTGGTTGGAGAACCATAGACTCAGGCAAAGAGGGAAAAATACAGAACAAATTGAAAAAGGCCACCGCATCCAACATCTGGTTTAGTCAATCAAGAGCGAACACAGTAAAGACCACATTACAGAGTAACTCAAGAAGGCAACACTAAGTCTCACTTGTTCAGGTCCTGCGCTATTTGGAAGTGTGGCCAGATCGTCCACATTCTGCACGCAGTTCTTCATGTAATGTAATCATTTTACAGCATGACTGATAGTAATGGCCTTTAATAATATACACAGCAATATTTTGGTACGTTTTGCAGACCTCTTAAGCAAACAAGATAATCAAATCTATGCGAACATGATACCTAACAGAACACTGCCAAATACAGCTACTCCTCTATAATTGAAGAATCTGAAACACTTTAGAAGCAAAAAAATCTAGTAAGGTGTGCTAGCAGGTGCTGACTCATGTTTATCTTAAGAAGGCATATTGCAAAATTAATTTTTAGCTGTAACAGCACATACATTTAGATGATTATCTAAAAAGCAAAATTAATGATAGCCTAAATGTTATCAATATTCAGCAAATTAGAATGAAATCGGTTATTAAGCAAATGGATAACCTGGAACGTACTTGTACCATTGAGAGTGCACGCAAAGATGTACTATTATATTAATGCTACTAAAGAAATCAGTTCTTGTGCATATTATTTTAATATTAAAGACAAAGTCTACAATGATAAATAAAATTTGGTTTAAAATCACCTTACCTAAGATTTTCTAAATATCTTGTGATAAACTTTGTTATTTTGTGCTTAATACCAATACAAATCATTTAATACTTAAATTAGTGTAAAAAATCCTGTTTCAGAAATAAAACTTTTGCTCCCGGAAGACTTCTTTCTCAATAGAGCTACATGCCTCAAGAAACAACTCGTCAGCAGTGAGAATGCTCTGGAGAAATAATATGGAGCCTTCCTCGTGGCCTTCCCGACTGCAGCTCTTTTGATCCAAATTGATGCCAACTACAGAGTGTTCCAACAAAGAAGATACAGATAAAACCTATGTGGAACAGATACCTGAAATAATGTTTTTTCTCCATGCTCCAGAAGACTTGCAAGTGGCAGAAGACAGACAACTCTCTGCCTTCCTATCATGTTTAATAAATGTGCATTTAACTCTCAGAAGAATACTTTAAAAATAGATCCCAGTATGTGAAACAGATCTATACCAGGACAACATTACTATCTATTTTCTTTTGCTCTATAAACACACCAGTGTAATGTCAGAAAGAGCTATGAGTAGTCTGACAAAACTAGTTTTGGGAAGATCCACAAAACTCATTAAATACAAAGTCTAACCCCAAAATTACAAGTTCTGCAAATTTGATTTGAGGATATAGAAAATGCTTATATACAAGACAACCTGCTGTTACCACTGACGCAGCAGTACTATGGTTGCTCTTTCACTGGTCACGTCCGTGAAGATGAGACAGGCGCTCTCCCTTCTTTTAACCCAATCGTGTATGAAAACTGCCATACCTGTACACAAGACACTGACTGAGTCGAACACAACCCTGAGCTAGGTATTCTGCAGAAAGTGTTTATTTGCATTTCTGCTTTAACTGAAACACAGGTCTTCATAAGGAAAAAAAAAAGCCTAGTTCAAACACTCCATGTACAAAACCAAGTCAGGCTGCTTTAAATATTAATATTGTCAGAACCTACCATTTTTTTTAAACACATTACACAAACTAACGAAGCCAGGTGGTTCATACAGAGACTCTAGGTACTGTAAAAAGGCACATTCAACACTTCAATAGTGATTTAGCTCTTGACTTTGCTGTATGAAAGAAAGGGAGCTCTGACAGCCTTAGAATATTTTTGAATAAAGAAAACATGGTTGGCTGTAAGGCGTTCCACCAAGTCACCACAAAATATTTCAGTAATGTTCAGAAAATATTTCTCCTCTTTCTCTCACCCAAATCCATATTCAGCACTTTTGGTAAAATATGTAGAAACAAGAAGAGTTTCTATACTATTATTTATTAAGTATTTTCACTCATCTGTTACCAACTTGAAGACAGCCAGAAAAATTTTCCAGGGTGAAATGCTTGTACGATGGGATATATTCACAAGAATTATTCAAAAACATTTATAAAATGTCTTAATTCTGCCATTTTAGTTACAGAAGTACAGATTAAAAATAAAAGTGAAGGTTTTTGTTTTTAGTTTTTTAAATACCTTGCCTAGACTGCTCTGTTCTAAAAGAGCCTGAATCTCTTGCTCTCTGAAAGCAAGGAACATTCATTGATAACTTGGCCCAAAATAAACAAACACAGCCTCCTTCCTCCTCTTGCCCCCCAAATCTATTCCTAGAGCCATCATTATATTGAAAAGGAGCCTGGACTTGACTTACATACGAGTAACAGCAGAGTAAAAACATCACAGGGATAACTATAATTAAACTCAATTCCAGCCTTATGAACTCAAATTCAGAGTTTGCATTGCACTCTAAATCCCAGAGTGAAAAAAGATACCAAGTTACGTAATATCAAGTTAAGGAAACAGTAGTATCATGCCATACTGTTATAGCTGATGCATAATAGTATCCATGATTTCAGCTAAGGGAGAACTATGTTTTTTTAAGAAACATTTCCTTCTAAGCATTTTTCTTCTCCTTCAGTTTTGCACTGTAATTTAAGAAGGCCTCATAGACACTTCTTAACATTTGAATGCCTTTTGAATGAAACCATACCACACACGAGCCACCCATGTGCCCCTGTGGCACAGGTGGCCACCGGCCTCCTGGGCCGCGTCAGGAACAGCGCTGCCAGCAGGTCGAGGGGGGCGATCCTTCCCTCCGCTCGGCCCTGGTGAGACACATCGGGAGCGCTGGGCCAGGGGCTGGGCTCCCCAGGTCAAGAGAGACATGGACGTACCGGAGCGAGTCCAGCGAAGGGCCGTGGAGATGGTTAAGGGACTGGAGCAGCTGACGTAGGAGAGGCCAAGAGCGCTGGGCCTGTTCAGCCTCGAGCAGAGAAGGCTCAAGGGGCTCTGATCCATGTGTATAAATACCTGATGGGGGAATAAAGATGACGGAGCCAGACTCTTCTCAGTGTTATCCAGTGAAAAGACAAGGGCGCAATAGGCATAAATTAAAAGAGAAAAAAATTCTTTTAAATATATTAAAAAACTTTTTTACTCTGAGGGTGATTCTGCACTGTAGCAGGTTGCCCAGGCAGGTTGGGAATCTCCATCCTTGGAGATATTCAAAACTCAACTGGACACTGTCCTGGACAACCTGCCCCAGTTGCCCCCGTTTTGAGCAGAGAGTCAGGAGTAGGCAATCTCCTGACGACCCTTCCAACCTCAACCATTCTGTGATACCCTTGTATCTTCCTATAATACTTGCTTTTAAAGTAGTTGCATTTTACTCTCTGTAAATTTTAACTTTAAATCACTGATGTTAACTCAAATTTAATTGTTTTAAGCTTTTGCTCTGAAAATGACTTCAACCCTACCTTACATGCTAAACCTTTTCATTAAAAATGAAGAAATTCAGAAAAAATGTCAATATGGATTTCTTTAGTGACAGAAGATATACACAAATAACAATAATTTTTTCCTTTTTTCCCCCCACTTTTAAATGCAGCTTCACAAGCATATCAAGTAGAAGGAGTTTATCGGCGGGCTGACCTGCATTTTCAGCTTCCTAGCATCACCAGAACAGCACAAAGGAACTGAAGGAGTATCGCTGTATCGTTTCAGGAATCAGCGCTACTAAGAATAAAATGAAATCAGATGAAAGGAGGGGGAGCCCAGTTACGCAGTTTGCACATAGCTGTGCTTTCAGGACTCCCCTTTGTCCCTGCTTTAATTCTTCCAGCGCTGCTGCCTCAGTGCACAGCAGGACTGAGGGATCGGCATCGCACTGAATCTTCTGAGTGCCATAGCCCAAGCCAGAAAGCAGGTCTTCAAACAGCACTGGTTGAAAGACAGACGTATTAATACAACATCACACACAACCCGTCTCCCTCATACTACTGAGTCTTTACAAGCAACGGAATAATGGCGTACAAATTCAGTATAAGGGAAGGTAGGAAGGCAGTTAACGCTGACATTCTAATGAAGCCACATTTAAGAAGACTGCCTGTAGCCTATGTACACCCAGAAGTTACATTAACTTGCTAATAGCTTACTTAAAATCTATTTTTTTCCAAACACAGACTACGTGCAAAAAATCCTCTTTTAATTATATGACAAGTTTTTTTTAATCCTTTAATCTTTATACAATATAACTTTCAATGACCGCATGGGAAGCATTGCATCTTTTAATCTAAACTTGATGTAATCAAATGGGGACGGATAGATCCCAATAAGCCTGTTTGCTGCCAAGACAAGACCTAGCTACTGGAGCTGGTTAAAAGTTTTGCAATTTTTCCTCTTGGAAAATGCAACTCCAACAGGTATGGAAACATTCAATGCGACTCTGGCAATTGTCCTGAGAGCTGCAACAGAAGCCTGGTTTCCTGCCATCCCTGTACTGAGCTGGCAGGCTCGTTGTTTCTTTAGACTCTTTCACAGGCAGTAATTCTATTTTCCTGTTAGATCTCCTATCTAAACACATTCACTGCTGTACACCTCCTAGTAGCTATCTAAACTTAGATCACAGAAAATGCCACTAGAGGGCTCACATATTATTATAAATATATCCCATCACTTTTATGCATTACTGAAGCTTACAGAATCTGCATTATTCCTTTGCCAGAATTCTTCTAAGCAAAGAAGAAAACTTGCTGCCAAATGCACTACTGGACCAAGGTTTAAACTAAAAACATAGACCGAAAATGGTCAGCAATCAATTGTGTAGTCAAAGCGTTAAGTTAGCAGAAGCTATCTATATTTTCTTTACAAAACAAATTGCAATCTCTTCTTTCAGTAGAACACAGATCGTCATTAAATGTAGGTTAGAGTCAGTGCCATGCTACACAATGTAATATTGTAATGAAATACTATAGATAGCCTTACACGTTTAATGGTGACTTAATCTTGTTTTTTTTTTTTTTTAATCTAGCTTTTACTGGAAGGATTCTATTCGCTGACTACAAAGGAGACAGAGCTGCTGACTCTGAACCACTTCATTAAGTGAGAACCATTAGGAACTCCACCCTGCAACATGTTGATCTTTTCCTGTGCTGTGATATTAACTGCCCACCTTTGTAATAACAGTAGATGGTATAAAGTACCACGGTTTCAGGCCTTAACTGCCCAGCATCATTAGTTTTCCACTTAAGAGGCTCTTAGTATATATTTAACACCCAGAACAACTGCAGCAGTACAGGAGCTTTAAGACTAACATTATACTTCTCGCACAGACTGAATAAGAGAGGAGATCTAGCTAAACAGGAGTCAACAGGAAGAAAACAAAATTACTATTATCATTCACAGATATGTGCAGCACATTTTTAAACCTGTCTACATTAAAGTGTCCTCCAAGATGACATCAAAAAAGGGACTGAAATCTGTCTATCAATTATTAAAGGAATTAAGCTGAAAATATTTTGATGCCAAGTGAGACAGTCTAAACAAGTATTTAATTTTAGAGCTAAATACATTTTAGACAAAAATATTAGTTGATCTTGACAATGCATTCTGTCTGACTCAAAAATCAACTAAATAAAAATTAAGATTAACACAACAGTGTGAGAACAAAATTAACGGTCTATGGCAGATGAATCCTCTATTGCACCTGTCCTCCACTGTGCAAAAGAACATCAGCCTGCCACTGATTATTTCTTTTTGACATGATTTATCGCCTACTATTCTTTAAACTTGATAAAGCAAATTAATCTTTGATTGCAGGAGCCACTGGAGGTTGTCATTAGTCATGTAGTTTGGTGAGGCTGCATGTGTTTCATTTACCAGTCACAAAGAAATGAAAGCCCAGCAGCCATCACTGGCTGCTTCAACTGCTTCCCTGAGCCACCCAGGAGAAAAGATACCAGGATTCAGTACACGGGATTTTAAGCAGCTCCTCTAGAACTGACCCACATAAACAGAGCAGGGTATTTGCTTCTCCATAAAGGCGGCAGATGCACTTAAACTTCTGCTCATAGGAAGAAAAACAATTGCTGACGACCAACAATTTGATCTGATTAACATGTATTTCAAGCTAGCGATCTCTTCAGCTTTATAACAGATTTCTATATATAAAAATGATGAAAATTGAATGCTTGAGTAATTGTGTGTTTAACCACAGGTCATATTTGAAAAACTGAGCGAGTCTTTCTAATAAATATGTGTAGACTGAAAAAAAGTTAAATTTCTGGACCAATGCTGGACTGCGCAGCTCAGACCCCCTCACCATTCCCCTACCTCTCACGCCCCAGCACATTTTTAGACGTCTTTGTAACTACGCTCAATCTCATCATGGTTTTCTCTGCCCAGCTCATTCTAGCTGTCCGCCGATGGCCACGTGCTCCCTCTAGCTGCACAGCCAGCGCGTCCCCGCTTTGGCTGCCGAGGGGGGCGGCACCTCCAAACCAGGACAAATGACGGATTTGAATGACTTTACTGACCAGTCGCCATACTATCCAGAAGAGTCATTCTGGGCAGAAAACAACTCTTGGGGGTTTAGCTCTGCAGTATCAAAAACGGTTAGGTCTGAAATGCGATGGTGATGGTTAGGCAGCACCTTGGAGCGTGGGTAGGACGTGAATTAGACCGAGTGCAATTTGGGGTCTGGTTCATCAGCTTAAGTAACCAAACAGGAGAGGGAAAACAAAACAAAACCACACAGCACAACCTTTCAACTGTAGGTGACTCTGAAATATACCCCCAGAAAAGGTCAGTAATTATTTCAATCAGAAACAACATAGACGACACAGTTGTCCTAATCAGAGGTACTGTTCCGATCTAAATTTAATCATGTGTTTGGGAAAAAAAAAAATCCTACTTTAAAATACAAAACCCAACAAAGCTTGAAACCAAGAGCCCCTGTCAGCAACTCCAGATTATTAAATGAAAGTTGTCAAAACATAACAAGGTTTCAGATAATAAAGACAACATTCTTACATTAGGCAGTAATATCATGCAGTGCGTACATGTTAAAAAAATTGTTCCTTTCTTATTTACTTAACTATATCATTATATTTAGCACACCAAACCAAACCATGTAGGTCTTTCCTTCACCATGAATTACAACTGAAAGTTCAACATTTTTAAAAACAAGTTCAGTAATTGGGGACACACAAAAGTTGCTACTTTTGAAACCAACCAGACTTGGATACATAAGAAGCAACCAATTATGGGGCTATATTAACTACTTACACTGAATTATATATTTAGAAAAAATAGTGTAATGTGCTAGGAAGTTTACAGAGCCAGGGAAACTAAGGAACATGATCGTACAACTCAGGGCACTCCTGAAATTTAGTGTTACCCATCATTATTTGCATTAACTTTTTTTTATTGGAACTCTGTATGTGGAAATAAGCTCAAGAGTTTTTTCTTCAATCTCTGTCTACACTGTGTTTACACTAAAACCACATTCTGCTATTAGAGGTGAGTTTTGTATTCTAGAATTGAACAAATATAGACAACAATTGTAGCTAAAACCTCAAAGATATCTCTACAGGATTTTCTGTAGGTACTTGAGAAAGCAGAATAAAAAGAAACACTCACTTAATTGTAAATTATGGAGTTTCCAATATAAAAACACATTTTAAAAGGCAAAAACCTCTATATTCAGTAGATGTTTTGTTTTTCCTTAGTTGTGCAGATAATTCTATGTTTATTTAACAGAGATACAAGTACAATAACTTACTATTTATATATAAACACACACTTACTGTTTGGCTCCATTGAGAAGCTATAAATTTCATCTATTGAACATTAGCAAAAAAAATTACATGTGTTCATCATCTGGATTATTCTCAGATTAATAGAGATAAATGACAAAACATAATCAGCATCAACTCTGCAACTTAATCATTGCATCTGAGCTATAGGAAACACTTAATTACTCTCATTTACTAGGTGCAATCTAATGAGAAGGCATTAGCCAAATGAAAAGAATGCAGTACAAACAAACAAAATAGTTATACCATCATTAAAAAGAAACTCTGACAGTGCAGGTGACAGCATATGCAGGATAAATTACCATAATGTCCTAAATGCTGAGCTGTCAGCATGCTAATGCAGTGATCAGATACCCTGGGAATCTCAGCACTATAGCTGTCAGGAACAGGTATCATAAATCACCTCTCTCTACTGTACTGCTCATTATCACAGCTTTCTTATACATGTTTCTCAGCACAATTCAGTACAGAGAGGAAAGAAACAGTCACCCTCATATAACATATATCTGCTTGCAGTATCTTTCCAAACAGAACGAGAACCCTTTTATACAGAAGCCGACCTACTAAAGCATACAGTATCTACCCACAAACTTTGCCATTAGACTCAATTTCGCAATAATGGACTAAAATACCTTAGTACGGATTCTTGACTTCGGCTTACAACAATTTGAAAACATCAAGCCGCAATGGAGGAACATTCTCCTGTTATACAGCCACTTCTTTTAAATTAAAATGACTATTTGCACATACTTGGATCTTGAAACCTTTTAAAAAATATACAAGTTAGGAAACAAATTCACAACAGCTAAAATTGAGCAACTAAGCATACAGGAATGCTACTTCTGCCTGCATGTGTTCTCCATGTGTATCAACTATCTGAATATAGGAAACAGCAAGCCCGTTAATTTGCAAATTTTTCCTCCACTACACGCACTGGAAATATAATGAAAGGATGAAACCATGAAATGTAAAGGTATGCATTTATTTCTGCCACTGTTATTTCTACTCATAACATTTAATGCTGGCTTACTAATACATAAGTCTAAGATTCAGCAAGACGATTAAGAACATGCATAACTCTCATTATCCAAAATGTCTGCTGAAGCCATCATCTGGGATAGGGACAGCCAAAGAACCCCCTAAAACAGACCAAACCGGAAAAGAGAAGACGAACAGTACCTTGGGCTATTGATACCTGACCATATGCAGGTTAAAACATGCTTTAAGACCTGCCCTTTTTACTCCAAGAGACACAGGCAGGTATAACGTATTTATAGCCTCTGTTGCAGAGTACGAGAGATGACTTCCCTCACTGGCAGGCTGACTATTTGGCATGGAAAGCATGGCGAGCAAGGCACTAAATCATGCCTTTGTAACCTCTGACACTAGTTGTGGGATACAGGAACAGAGGGCAAAAAATCAGAGAACTTACGGTCATCTTACACCTAATATCTGCCACCTTTGATAGCAGTGGAAGCAGAGTGGAAGAATTTTTAAGCTCTGCGCAGCTTTTGAGGACTTATATGTAACATTAAAACCAACAGAAAGTAGAACTTGTGAATAGAGGAACTTGCACACTCAGTCTGCATTTTATCTGTTCTTTCTGGAACTAACTGAACCCTCAAAAATATTACTTAGGTTTATACTAAGTTTTGTTTACAGTGTACTAAGTTTGGGCTCCTCTAATTAAAATTTGCCCCTGAAGTCAGCTGTACTACTAGGAGGGGACAATTTACAACCACAGCACTGCCTTTCATGATTTTTCTACTTCTACCTGCTGCGACAGAGCACAACTATTTTAACTGCACTATGAAGTATATGGCTTCACATTGCTTCAAAATTATGACCCAGGATTGAAAACTCCATTGTGGAGGAGCACATAAATCAGCAAAACACGTAGCTTCAGAGCACTCCTGAACGAATCTGCACAAACCCGTCTTCCCTCACATTTGCCAAGCATAAACAGTTGGGTGGTAGGGACCATCGTTCAATAGCTGTTTGCACAGCTCTCAGCATAGTCAAACCCACCAGAATCCTGGATAAAGTCTCCTGACAGCACTGAATTACAAGGGTTGAAGAAATTCTAATTCATAGTATAGATGTTTGAGTTTAAGGTTTGTTTTTTTCTTTTAATCAGTGGTAAAAACACTTTGTAAGCACAGATTATGCCACTGTGGCCCTAAGACCAGCGAAGCTCCTTGTGAGAAAAGTTTGCTTCGGATTGCTCATACAACACAAAACCACAGTATCACTCACGAATTTTTGAGCACAAAGTTTTCTTTCACACCAGCTGTGGCATAGTGATAAAAATCAGTAAAAAGGAGTGAAATAACATTTCTGTTTTTCATTTGACCTTTCAGATTTGCTTGCTGAGCACAATAAGCATTCATTAAACTTTGAGAACTGGAAAGTTTTGGATACCTGTGGGTGGGTCCAATTGAGAGTTCTTATATTGATACACATTCATCTTATCTCGCCTTTATTTTGAGAACCAAAGCCATAAGTGATAGAAATGCTAGAGAAGGTGCAGCAAGTTTGAAAGATGAAACTATTTGATCTATAACACAGCAACCATAAATCACCCTCAGAATGAGGGAAGAAGTGAACTTTAAGAGCTTGAAATGATGTAAAGAAACTTTAGGTTCCCAAAAACGAGAGACAAGATCCTATTATTAGATGATCTGATCTGCAGATGTGTTAAATTCCTACTGATTTCTACAGCATTAATAATGCTCAATGCTTCCAAAAATTAGGCTGACGGGCTTTTCAATTCATGTACCTTAAATGTAGCAGAATTGTAATACAGACAATACTGTTCAGATATGGAAGGCTGATTTGTATTTTATAAATTTATACTCGTGGGGAACACTCTTCCCCTTTCCTAATTAAGATATGGAAACAAGAGAAATAAGCAGCACATTAAAGAATCCCATTCATCCAAGGTTTTGATATAGTGCCGACGCAGGCTAAAAAAAGAAATTGGAAAGTTTATGTTTGTATTATGGAGATATCAGCTAAGTGCAGATGAGTTTGACAGAGGTTACAGTTATTTTAACACTGCATCTTAAATTATTATTCAAGCAACTCTTAGTAATCTATTTAGTAAAAGATAATAAGTCATTCATTTGGCCAGGCTTATCCCAAAAAACAAGGAGAGGGAAAAGAATGATGGAGAGGGGAATGCGATGCTTCTGAGTTATAAGAAATTTTTTAAATTGGTTTCAAAGATTTAGAATTGAATTTGGGTGACACTTTGTGCACCCAAAGTGGTGGGTGATGGTAATTTTCTGTGAATACTTGCATATAGCCCTCAAGAATTTTTGCTGGACATACAAAATCTAAACTAAGAAGTACTGATTTCCCTTCACTGACTTTAAAAACAACAGTTGTAAAAGATAAATCATGTAGCCACAGCCCAATGTGATTGCTTTAAAAGAAACCCTGAATTTTCCACTATCTCCTTATTCCCAATACATCCCTTCTATTATGATGCAAACTTCTGTATACGTTCCTGTAGAGGACAAAGAGGAAGGAACTGAAGTCGGAAAGACCAGCCTGAAAGACAGCAGTGAACTTTTGTGGAGGTAACAGAGTATGGAAAAAATCCCTACATCATTAAATTCCGATTGAAAACAAAATTAAATCATTTTCTATTCTTTTAATTCAAAACTTATGTTACTTGAATTTTACTTTTCAAGTGTTTTTTTTCTTACATTTTAGGTAGAAATCAATAACTTCTCTAGAGAGAATTACATACAGCTATTCTTTTTCAAATCTGAAGAGAAGAAAGAAATACAGAATGAAATGTAACATTTTGAATTCACGCATCATGGATGCACTACTGTCACACAGGAGTCATACTAATTTTTAAATAAAGTGCATTCAAAACGTGGACTTGTAAAAAAAAAAAAAAAAAGTTTACAAGTCTCTTTAGTTGTGAGGAGAAATTGTCTCCTGAAGGCCTCTTACCCTGTTTGCTGATGGAAAGCCTTAATTAAAAATAAGAATCAATTATCTTTTAACCAGTTACAAATCCATACTTAACGAAAATGGAGTAAGGAAAAAGATTAAGCAAAGTTTAAAAAAAAGATTGCTCATGCATGGCATATGAGCATTATTCGTAGGTAAAGACAGTAACATGTGAAAGACTCAGAGTTGTTACAAGTCTTCCCAAGGAATGAACATTTATTGCCTTTCAAAGATGACATATTCTGGTAATTCTGTGTTTATTTGTTTAAGTGGGTTTTAAAATCAAATTTTGAGTAGTAACAAGAGAAAAGAGTGAATAAGAATTATTGTAGTGCATGCTAAGAATCTTCTATATATTATAGACATGTAATAGGATTTTTTTCCTCTATCATAAGATATTGCAGGGGTGGACAGAGAAATTACTGTCTATATTCATAAAATAATAATGAAAAACTATTTTTTAAGGGAAATCCTTCCAGATCTGTAAAACACTGGTGACAGCAGCAATCAAGCTCAGAAAAAGTGGTCAGTCCTTGACTGATAGTCTCATTCATTTTTATGATGAATAAAGTATCTTGTAGGGAAAACAAATGTAAAAAGTTAAATTAAAAATACTATGTATATTCACACATTATTGCTTAACAACAAAAAATAAATCAAGCAGTAATATCATTTGCTTGCACTTAATTTGTTAGATACCCTCGGATATGACATAAGTAGCTATAGAGCCTTGTCAGTGAGTAATAATAGAATGAATATATAAATTCAATCTATCTCAGGATAATTAATAGACTCGAAGGATCATAATCTCAAATACTGTTTTTCAAGTCAATGTTTTGTTTAAATGCTACAACAAATATACAGACCCTGAAGTCCCCAAAGTACGTAAACTAGTTTTCCACAGGCGGAAGAGTTAAGCACTTGCAATATGAAACAAAACCTGCATGTTAAATCTCCAAACATAGATACAATTCTCCCATGTAAAAAAATTAGTGGATTTCTTTATATAAAGCATTCCCTAATTCAGGTTTCTTAACAGCAAACATGCTTGCGAGTCTTGTTAACGACACACACGTTGTCCTGACACACAGTACTGCCTGTGACCTTGTGTGTGTAACGCACCAAAGCAAGGTGGTATTAAAGCAATGAATTACATATTACTTATATTTATTATTTAATGACTCACAAGTACTTTTGCTACTTTCCGCGGAAATGAGTAAATTATAATCTCTAGCTCTTTGCAAGAAACCCTCTTTGGGCAACTATCAATTGAGCGTGACTGTAATTGATAACCTAAGCTGATTTCACATTCTGTTACAAATCCCGGTTCAAAAGGTTAATTATGGCCTGGCCACAGCTCATCCGGAAACACGAGCCTGCCTGCTGCCCGCCTCTTTAATGAAGATGTACTGCGTGTGTTAGAGCGGCTCGCTGACAAACGACGGGGCCGCCAACGGCCCTGTAACAAGCATTAACAGTCACTCCGTCGGTTTAACTGTCAACGTCACAGCTTACAACTGCGTCACTCCGTAATTCAGAAAATGTATTACTCTGTTGGTCCTTTCCGATACCCTTGGCTTCAGTCTTTATTCTATTAAATCCAGGGATCAACAATAGCGTGTCAATCCAAAATGTGTTACCTATTAACAGTCAACAAACTTCCCAAGAGGAAGGAACAAGCCCTGCTACTTCCTCAGTCACCTTCCTCTGTAACGCTGAATTTAACCACGCGTCGATGCAGGCCCAATGTCTTTAAATGATACACACACGCATAATGTATACATTTTTAAAGACATATTCATATTACCATAACAAACCATTTATCAAGGCAAGCAATGGTTTGTATAACAAGAATTACATTATGAAAACTTAAATGATTTCTTCCAGAAGACCAGCTGAAATAAGACCTTCTTACACACCCTGCACCTAGCATAGTCTCTGCTGCAGAGGAAGGGTGCTTATAATTTAAGAAACCATCCAAGATGACAGAGCAGAAGAAACGCAGACCGAACTTATCACCTAGCACTCTAGTGACTGTAGCAAAGTCTCACACTTTTAGCCATACATACGTACCTCTCCACGCACTCAACGCAAAAAGAATCAAAGCCAAAGGCGAAGTTGCAGGTGCATAGTGTACATTTTACTCTTTCCTCACAAACTGAAATGAGGCAATGCAGTCATCTCATGGAGATATTTAACATCACAGTTACTGGCTGGGCTGCACTGGGCAACAGTGAGGCTACTTTCAGACTCGAATTACATTACAGAGCACAGTTTAATAAAATCCTCTTCAGACCTACTGTATTGCAATCCTTGTGCAAAATGCAATCATTGACAGTAGCTTAGTAAATAAACTAGGCACTGAAAATAATGCCAACCAGTTACATTTTCAGTAAGCGAGGATGTTCCACCTGCGGAAACATGACTTTCCTCTGACGAAACCCTGCTCCTTTCTCTCTCTAACCTGAAAATCTTTGAATTAGAGATCCCTTTAAGTTTCATTTTAAGATAGACAGAGGACACAAGAATCCTAGAAGTTACATTCTATACCCATAGCTTCACAAGCATTAACATAAGGTTTTTAAAAAGAAAATGCTGGAATTAACTCCTGTATGATTAAATAATGTTAAACAAAGGTTAAGGTATATAAAGAGACCTAAAGTATATAGAAGGGACCTTGCGGATGCTAAGTACAGTTGCTGGCTAATACAGGCAGCCACGTCATTTAATCTTTTTATAAATCGCTCAAACTTCATTTTAAAATCAGTTAATATTTTCCCCTCCATAATCCCCCCTCTGGAGGCTGTTCTGGAACCTCCAGCTTTTGATGAGTAGAAACCATTTTCGAATTCCTAGCCAAAGCTTATTGATAGCCACATCCATTTGTTCTTGTGCCAGCAACGTCCTTAGTTTAAAAAGCTCTTTTACCTCCCTAGCATTTTCAGTCCCTTCCCTTCCCGCATACGTATTTACGGAGATCAATCCTGTCCTCATTTAGAGGGCTAACCAAAGCAGTAAGGCAAGCTCTCCATTTCATGCTCATGGCCTTTCTTTGTGTTCCTGCTATTTTGAATGAATCTCTCTCAAATACTCATAACTTCAAGTATGACAGAAGATGCCTGACATCCCATACGAAGCTGGTTCACATCGATGCATTTTTTACTTTACAGTTGCACTATGACAGAAATGCTCAGATAATACATTGCTATACCTCAGCTGATGAGCATTAAGCCACTGTAATACCATCTTTTGTCATCATCTCACCATACCACTTTATAAAGATAAGCCAGGTAAGCATTCTGGACCTCCAGGACAGGGGAGGTGAAAACTTTTTAAGACACTACCATCTTCATAAATGGATGTAAAAAGGAAACAAAAATTAAGAAACAGTGAGTTTGCAACTTGCTATTGAGACATTTGATGGTCAGTTGATTCACAGATAGCTTATTCATTTTAAGTAAAACTATATGAAATCATCAGAAAAGGCTAGTAAAGAAAATCAGTAGTCAACATAAATATACTGCCAATATTAAAAAGATAAAAAGAAAAGTGCATGAGGCTGAAAGGTCAAAAAACATTAAGAGAAGGGCTGAGAGCTGCTATTCAGGAAGAACCCCCAAGGAAGCCCAAACTTCCAGCCCCAAACTAAATATACATACCTTAAATAATGTTAAAAACTATTTATCATATTTTAAGCCAATATTGCTGCTACTAAATTCTATATGATATGGAATTATCTACTGAAATTTTTCTTATATTTTCATTTTTAGTAGCATATTACAAAATTTAATGAAAATGTAAGCAAACATCATAAGCAGGCTTTCCCAAAATGCAGTATGCATTCACTTATGCAAATTGTCTCAAAATCTCTCAAAAAGCATATGCAAAAAATGTCAGTCTAATGGTAATTTCTCAATGGAAACAGGAAATATTGCTCAAAGAGCAAATGCTTCTGTTTTGTGGCTATATGGCCCTGGACTGAATCTTGAACTGCTACCTGCCTTTGAGAGACCGGGGGGAACTTAAGCTACAGCTCCGGAGCGCATGAGCAGCTCAGCACAAAGTAGCAGCTGCTACTGCCACAGTGGAACCAAGTAAACTAAATCTGGGAACATCTGTTTTACAGGAGTTGCAGTCTGTCTGGTCTAAACATATTTAGTACTGTAAAACATGTATTAATCTTGGCCCTAACCTCCCTCTGTCATGTCATAAGACTAAATAAAAGCCTACCTTCTGGAAGTAAAAGAGGTCATAAGGCCTTTTAATTGGGATGCTGTGTGGATTGAAATGGTTATAAAGTACATTGAAAATCAAGACTGGAATTTCCAAAAGCAAATGTTAACCAACCTTATCTTCTAAATATGGAAACAGGTGTGATTTTCACTATGTACTTGATATGAGTGAAATGGAATTAAGCCAATGCCCAATACCTTCAAAAACAGATTATAACCTTCAAAAATATTATGATGAAATATCAGCAACAGCTACTTATTTTAGAAGAACGTATATGAAATAATAAATAAGCAAAATCAAGTATCCAGGACAGCATAAGCCTTTCTTTTTAAAATGATGAAAAAGAATTAAAGGCAAAACTTCAGCCTGTAATCACAGAATGAGAATTTCCAGAGTGCATAACAGGTCTACTACAAAGTAAGCAAAATTATCTACTTAATGACTGCAAATCTAGGACATGATCAGCTACACTACTGAACATGAGCTGAAGAGCTGGCATGTTATATGTACATTCCATTTTCTGTGCTTTCTGCATAGTATTAATTATTAAAAATAAGTATTTAAATTTAAGGACAAAGTCATCAGAAAGTAAGATTCCGATCCTGAAATATCACTGCCATTTTCGTTTGTGTAGAGGTTAGTTTTATGTTAAATGAAAGCAAGACTACTTGCTGCCACTGAAATCCACATACAAGAACATATATAAGAATGTCTAGATACCTGTGTAGAGGTTAGTTTTATGTTAAATGAAAGCAAGACTACTTGCTGCCACTGAAATCCACATACAAGAACATATATAAGAATGTCTAGATACCTGTCCTATAATGAACATTTTTGTTATCTTCCATACACTGAATCAAATTTGAGCACTCTGCATTGAGTTCATTGGCTAACACGAGCCAAAACACAAACACGCACTGCACACACACACACACACACACACACACTCACTCACTCTTCAAGCAGGTAGGTAATCCCACAGACTTTAGCAGGACTAGAACTGTGCTTAAAAATAAGCACATGCTTAACCAATTTGCTGACTGAGGCCAGATTTTTCAGCATCTTGCAGAAAGCACACGTTAACCTGATTCAACTATATTATAGCTCCACCACTCACTATGCAATCCAAGGAAAAGCACAAAGCTGAAAGCAATGCAGGCAGAGACGGGCTGCTTCACAAGAAACAAGGAGGAACTGCTTTAAATGTTTTTCACCACTCTGTACTCAATATGGCTAATCAATTGAGATAAACTACTGAAAATATTCCATCAGCCTGTATGTAATAACTCCAGTTTAATAATCATTGAACACAGTTGTAGCCAAAGTACTGCAACCTTAAATCAAATATCACTTCATATCAGGAGGTCTTAAGGGACAATTTTGTCTAACAGTATATGTGGCATACTTAGATATTAGCATAAAACCATAGTCGCTACAGTTATTTTCAATGTAAAAGGTTGTCTACAAATCAAAATTAAATCCCCTTCACTTTATTCAGAGTAAATGGCTGCATAAGGAAGCAAACAAATTAACTGAAAGCTTGAAAGTCAAGTTCTCAATTACTATTTAACAGCAACTTTACTATATTTGAATATAATTTACTGTATACTTAGCTGTTTTAAAATGGAATCCAATACTGTGTAATAAAACACCAAACAGCACAACATATGATTGATGATAATGCAAATGTATGAATACTTGGGTCTGAATAGTACTGTTTGTGGATATATTGCTAAATACTGAACCATCCTAGTGTCTAATAAATCATTCATGAAAATCAAAACTACACCATTTTTTGTGCAACAGTCATGATTCAATGACTTTCAAGTAGCTTTTATCCTCGGTTATTAAAAGAAGTTGAGAACTCTCACTTAAATAAAGCTATTTCTATTGACATAGGAAAAACATGGCTAAAACTGAAAAAAACCCCAAAACCTATAAACAGCAGCCACCACGATGACAGAATAAAGACACGAGTTCAGCAGTTTAAATATTATCAGCTGCACATAACGATATTTTGCCGGCCTAGCTCACACGCTAATTAGCAACATTAGGAAGCAGCCCCGCACCTCTGCGCGCAGCAAGACAGAACCGCCGCGTTGCCACCAAAGGCACCGCCGCCGCCGCCAGGCTGCTAATAGTGATGAAGTGGCCTATGCAGAGTGTTCTATTTGCAGCAGTGATTCATTGTGCTGGGGGAAAAAAATGCTGACACTTGGAGAAGATATTTTCCCGTAAAAGGTTGAAGTCCTTAAGCAGCAAAAAACACCAACGTCCATCATCTTTAAACTCTATTGATTTCTGGTGAAGATTTAAAAGGCTGTTTACTTATTTCCCATCATTTCTGTCAGAGCTGTAACAGTTCTCTTCCCACTGAATAAACCTCTCATGATCCTCTTGGTGATTAAGGTCAGATAAAATGTCAAACTCCTAATGCTAAGTGCTTTCACATTAAAAATTAATACCAAATCACCAAGTAAAATCCAAACAAGAAGTTAGACATGTAAACAGTACACAATAAGGGTAATACTGACCATTACCAAAAAAGAGCTATAATGCATACATGAAAAAACATTTGGCAACAGGTAAGAGCACATTCTTTCCCTTTTGTATCTTTAACCCCCTTTCTTATTTTAAAGTTGCTGTACTGCATTTGAGACAATCCTTTTAAAAATCCTTTTTCCATTAAAGCTTGCAGTCGTCTCCTTTATTTACCCCCAAATGCCATTTACTATACGACTGAAATATTACAAGGATTGTTTTTATTTTACTCTGAACTCCATCCAGGAAGCAAGTATTATTTTGATAGCTGCTGTTGAATACAAATCCAGTATACAGGCACAAATATAACAAAAAGGCATCTGAAGGACCCCCTAAAACAGAAACAAATTAATTGCTAATTATCTATATAATATTTAAAACTAGCAACCATTGCATGCTCAAATATATACGTACATGAACAGAGGGATACAAGGGATACAGTACACAGCACTGAAAGCTGCTTCCGATAGCTTTTTTAGCTTTTTATCCAGGCCTCTGCTACTTCAGGCAGCCAGACAATATTACTTCATTCATAAACTTATCAAGTTCAATACTAAAACTAATTACTTTCTTTAAGCTGTTAAGTGGTTACTTGTATCCCGAGGAAAAGCATGAAGTCAACACGTGTAGAGCCAAACTTCCAGGGTGACTGGAAGCCTGCAAGTAACTATATAATAAACTGTGAGGGTAAATCTTAAATAAGGTACAAAGATGGTCAAGGGCAAAAAATACTAGTTTTGTATTACTAACTGTGAGCGTATTTAAGCAGGTGACTTTTAAGCTTTGGCCCAGCTTTCCAAACGAACTACAAAAGATTGCTCTAGTTTAGCATATACCGATGGCATAAACGAGACACAGAGGTTAGTGTGAGGAAAGAATCTATTTATATTCAGCAGGTACTAAATGAAAAAACTTAATCCATTTTAGTTTTTGCAATGTTATGCATAAGTGGTAATGGACTGTTCATTCGTGTCTTGACTTGATCTACCAAGTACTTGCAGAGTATTCCCAGTTTGTAGCAGAAACAGCTCAATTCACTTATGCACCTTTCTTACCAATGTAACGACATATGTATTTTGTCACCCTATCTAGAAATTGATGAAAATAAAATCCCCCAAATGAGTTTTGCACATGCATTTGCAATATGAATTTGCATTTGCAATATGAATTTGCATAACCGAGAAGAATTCGTTCATTCTTATCATCAGCAGGAATAACTGATTTAAGATCAGCTATGGTTAGAGCTCTGTCTCTATACCGATAAGGTACCTACCTACCTAAAAGTTTCACTATACTCAGAGATGACAGGAAGCATGATAGGAATTCACAGTAGAGAAAAACAATTCTGTGACAGGCTTTAATATCAAGCCAGGAATATTAATAAAATGCAATCAGTTTTCACCACAGATCATTAAAAAATCTCCAAGCATAGAAAAACCAAAGTTGCTACTCTTCTAATTAATAACCAGCTGGTTAGCTTTTAAATTTAAAATAACTACACAGGGAATTATGATTTGCAATGGTTTTTTTTTTTTTTTTTTTTTTTTTTTTTGAGTTCTACCTTGCCCCCACAAGACACTGACGTGAAAAGAAAAGCCTGTGACAGGTCACAATCCTTGACTACAAAAATATAATATTAATACAAGTTGTTCATTTTATACACTTCATTTATTAGAGAGACTCGAATAGGAAAAGGGACAGTTTATATTAGATATGCTTGTGACTTAGGTTCTGGCAGCGCTACTACAGAGAATGAAGAGAATTTGTAAGATCTATATTAGTTTAGCCATATATCTAACAAGGAATTACATATGTTCCCACTGAATCCAAAGAAAGTAGAGTGAATACCACAACTCTTACGTAAGTGGGTATTAAAACTGTAGTTGAAAATAGTTGAATCAAAAAACGTCGTTACTTTTCCTATGCATTGTATATGACACTATAACCACAAATCACCAACTGACATGAAATTTATGCATGGTTATTTAGCTATATACAATAGGTTTGTATAAACATACAGATGAAGCACATTTAGCATGTTTCATACCTTATGAATTTGTTGGTCAGCAAAGTGAAACGTGCTTATCCAGTCTATTGGATATTGTAATGAAAAGATCATACCCATAATTAAGCATAAAAAGCATATCTCCTTGCTTTGCTCTATTACAAGTTCTGAAATTTTTCTATGATTTATACTTTTTTTTTCTTCTTTTTTTAAGAAATCACTAGCTGTCCTGAATCCTAAGTCTTTCAAAAAGTCAAAGAAGCTTTATTTTCTGGCTGTGAGACACAAATTTGTATACAAGTTTTCTTTAGCAGAACAAATAAAAGTGGCTAATGAAATAAGGATTCATATAGCAAAATGTTAGAAATTACCACTAAGAATTTTTAAAATAATATTAGTTGGCATTGCTGTAAAACTTGCCACTCTCTTCTCCTAACTGTTCTTGCTGTTCATGATTGCCTGTTGTGTTGGTTCTGATCCCTAGCTCAAAATCGCCTTTTTTTTTTTTTAATTAAATCAATGAGTGTCAAATAAAAATGCATAAATCATCAACAGCAAAAGGACGTCCTCCCTCTGCTCCAAACAAAAACTCTGACCACTGCATACAGAGGTTCTTTCTTGCTCCCCTTCTAATCCATCAGTCTGGTATTCTGGCTTGCACCATGGCATTGACGGAACAAGAAGAATGGAAGACACTTCAAAAGAGAGTAACTTTCATTCTAGCAGTTAGGGCACTTGTACAGGTAGGAGGTGCAGATCTGAAACCCTTCAAGCTTAAAAAAAACTAAATACAGCCTTTCGCTTCCTGAAGGAAATATTCTAACTACTCGCCTATTATATACAAAAGGGGAGGTAAAAAACGTGCTGCAAGGTCATGGAAGAAGTCAGTATTACAAGGACTTCTGTGCAAAAGAAAAGTTCAGCAAATTACTAAGGCTGGATCAAGAAGTCTAAATTTCAATCCTGATTTTTATATTATGTGCTCATTATGAATACAAACTGCTGCCCAAGAAGGCACGTCATTTCTTTTATTTTGTTTTTCTGCTTCTTAGAGTCCTTGACTTTTCCAAGTCTTATGCTATTGTAGGCTATGAAGACTTCCAGTCTTTTGGGGAAGACTCAAACTCCCGATCAAGTTTTCTATCAGAACACTTAATGGCTCAGCATGGCAGTTCAACTCAAAGCCACATTTTTTTGCAGAAAGATGTTCAATAGGTTGTGAAAGGAAAGCACAAGTCACATATTCAAGAATGTGCCCTTTGGACTTGATTCCACAGCCAAATGGTCTCTCTGCTGCATTGTCCAGTCTCATAAAGAGGTTCACCAGAGGGTACAAGCACAAAGTTTAGTGCTTCTTTAATTAGCAGATACTGATAGAACTTGATGTTAATATTCAAACAAATGAAAATTCAAACAAATGAAAAGTTGAAAAATGTAATTGTCCATTTTTCTAAGGCCATACGTAGAATTTCTGTTAACCTGGGAAGATGAGCAAGACTTAGTTCTGAACTTCCAAAAATAGCACAGAACCCCTTTAGTACCTGGGGCATGACATCATGAACAAGGAGAAATGCCACAAAACAAGAGCCTCGCTTGACCTTTCATATTCTATCCTCTTAAATAAATCAGATATTTCATCTCACAGGTGCAGATCAGGGACTAACCTTCATCTCATTCACCATGTACCTACTATAGCGTGAATCAAAAAAAGCCAGAGAAATCAAAGTGCCTCATTCATCAAATGAAGCTAGTAAATAAATTATTTATCATATAGAAGTCAGTCAAGCATATCTAAAGGAAAACACTGTAGTTTCAATTCTAGTTAATGATTTAAAATTTTTCTAGTGATATGTTTAATTCAACTGTGGTTTTGTTAGAATGACACAATGAAAAAGGACAACAAAACTGGTTTTGTTTTAATTTGGGGACCATGAAGTTTGTTTCTACAATATAGTGCAGATACATATCTCTTAATTTGTTAGAGATGTTTATAGGACAAATATGCAGTTCCTAACCTAAATCTGCAGGGGCAGTATCATAACGTAAGGGTAAAAGCTTCTTGTTTCCACATATAGGCATTTCCAAATCATATATAACTGAGCCCAAAATCCTGGGAGTGAAAATGCTAGCTCAATCTCAAGATAGTCATCATAGTCTCACTGACTTTAATGAGATTTGACTGATAAAGTTTGAGACTTGCAAAGCATCCTGGAACTTGCTAGACTAAGTTTATTTTCATCAACTACAATATACCAAAGACTATTATATATTCTTGACAGCACCCTGCTCTCAAAATCCTCTCTGAGACTGAGAGTAAGCCGCATTAATGATGAGCGTACATACATCTGCTAAAGAGCTATTCTTTAGTTGACTGGATAATCAGAAGATAAAGAAATGTAAACAAGCCATACATCAGAAAGAATTCATGAAAATACATTAACTGATAATACTGAAGTTTTTGTCTGATATTGTTTCTGCTCCAAAGATATGCCTAGCTTGCCATTTTGTAGCAGTTTTCTGTCACTCAAATAGATTAGGCAGGACAGTCATCTTCATACCAGCAATTTATGCACATAAATTTTTACTTTGCACAAACCTACATTCAGTCACTATACACAGACAAAACAAAAAAGATGGTCTTAATTTTCTCACTGGATTTTCAAATATCTATAAAATGAAATTTCCTACAGTATTTAAAGAAAGCTAAAAAAAAAAAAAAGGCAGTCAAAATTAAAATTTCACGTGTATGAAGAAACAATAAAACAAATCAGCTTCTGCTTTTATAAGCCCTTAGATTAATCATAAAGGAATATAATTACTATTCACTAATAATGTCTTGCTTTCTACACTTTTTCAGCTTCTATCTAAAGCCTCCCCACATACATTTGGCATTAAAATCTTGTAAACCTACTGATGTTTTGAAATTTCTGTTTTTAAAGTAAAGAGGAGATTATTTGGATTAAACTAACTGAAAGGCTTTAAGATCTACTCTTCTTGGTACTGAATGTACAGATTTTCACCTACTAATGCAATTAAGCATGTGCTTAACTTTTGAAAGCAGTCGAATTTAACTGTGTTTATGTTTTATATCATACATGCATCATCTATTGAACGAGAACCTCAGGGAGTTATGTTGTTTAATGATTTATACCTAGTTTGACCCCATTTCTGAGGAAAATAAATTGATTTTTCCTTCACCTGACAAAATTCAAAAACTTTGAACTGTTTCAACTTTTCTGAAATTGTATTTTTTATTTTTTTATTTTTTCCTCACATTTCAAAAGCCTTTCTATGCAAAGAATTTCTTCTGCATTTGAACACTTTGAAAATAGAAATGGTTTTTTTTTCCAGAGAAGAAGAGTCTATTATGAGCATTACAAAACTGCTAAAACTGTTTAAGTTATATATCCTAATTAGTTTGGCAGAGCTAATACAAATTAAAGGAATCATTTTTAGGCTGGCATAATTAGCTAATTCACTTTACAAGCATTTATTAAAATGAATTCACATGTTATATTCCATAGGTAGTTACACAATAGTGTTTATACAGGAAAAATATAATGAACCAAACTCTTTGTATCCAGCCCTCCACAATTAAAACGAAGACTCCCCAAGTAATATCAATCTAGGATAGACTAATTAAGTTTGGTTTGATAACCATTCATTTCTTCTATTGCCTCTGAGCAAATTGTTTATTAGAGAAAGTTATTTTACACAAATCAAATCAAACTGGGTAAACCATTATATTTGAGAGAAACCTTAGCCATCAGTCAATTAATCCATCATTTTCTCCAGACACTTTTGTTTAACGAGCAGATCATATTATCAACAATTTAGATATCGTATGATTCAATTATGACAGAAAATTTATTGACAGCTTCTCTAATATTTTTGTTATGAATAAATATGAAATCTTCTCTGCTTTTGATGAGCAAACCAAATGCAATCATGTGTTTAATCTGAGTAGTTAAACCCTGAGTAATACCTCAAAAATGAACTGTTTTAAAAATATACTTTAAATCAAAATAATTTAAATCCTTTAAAAAGAAAAAAAATAATAAAGGTACCTCAGAACTGACAAGGAAGCACACAAGTTATTTGACTTCAATTAGGTGTCTAAATGAAAACATATACGTAAGAACATCAGAAAACATGTGAAGAGAGATTTAATGCATAGGAAAATATATGGGCTTATGTATTGCTCTGAGACAAATGGCACCATAATGTAAAAAGGATAGTTACTCAACATAAAGTTAGAGAATCTTTCTGCAACTGTATGAAAGAATTGCCTAAATGTTAATAAATTCTCCAAGCTTAATATGAAGATATTTGCTGTTAGGGATCACGCCTATTAAAAAAAACAATTTGTGAGATGTTTATAATTACAGCTGTCTTATATGCAAGAAAAGAATATTGCCTAACAAAGATTACTCCCAGAATATTCAAACCTCTTGACAGACATTTCTCTTTGAAGAAATAAGATACTGACTCATTTACAACAGAGCTAACCAATTCATGATGAAAGGACCAGGGGACAATGGAAAAGCTCCATCTAAACTAATGCCCATTAAAGAGATAATGGAATTACGCAAACTTCTGTCAATATATTAGAACATCATTATTACTTCAAAGTATTTTTGCCTGAGACAAGGAAGTTGCTTTTATAATGAGGGGGACTGTAAGTAGGTTTACGGCTGCAAAGGGAAGCACTGGAGCTGAATATTAGGGAGTTAAACATCCACATAATGAAAATACAGCACACATTTATTGTCTGTCAGCATCCGAACAGTAAAAACTGCTTAACAGCGAATAAAAGAAGGGCGTTCACATGAACCTCAGGCAAGCTGTTCTTTAGATTTTTCAGGTGTAACTTTCTGTTTGTAACAGTCAAACACGTTTTTGTTTGTAGATTCAATATTCATAATATATTGTGACCATTTTTTTAATCTGTAATGTTCTAATTGTACACATCCTGGTTAATCATACCTTAAATACGTGTATTTATAGCTGGTTGACCACTAACAACACAACCATCATTTCCTCCCATACCTGTAGCTCCTTCTATTTGGACTGATATATAATAACATGTTGTGGTTAACAGACATCCCATCTGTTTTTTTAAGAACTGAAATGACACAGTCTCATTTTATGTCAAATAGAAGCAAAAAAAGTTCAAACATGCTTTGATAAAAGGTATACATTTCCAAAAACCATGGCAAAAGTGATTCCACATCACTCACTGCCTCTCAACAATTGCCTACCCTAACCCAATGGTTTTGCTGGTACCTATTAAGAAGTTCAGAAGTTATCATGCATAAATACAGAATACTACCATTATTTTAGGTACTAAAAACTTGATTTGCCAGATACACAGCACTATTTTACAGAATTCAGCAGGATTCTTCATATACTTGAAAACTTTTACTTTGATATAAATACAAAAGCCCTGATGCAGCAGTGCTGTAACGCACTTTATAGAAAACCAGCATCTCAAGAATTTTTTGTGGCAGTGGCTGCTCAACTGTGACGCATTCAAAAGGAAGAACTGCCTAAGTTATTTCAATACAACACCCTATGCCCCAAGTTAAGGTTTGTTCATTTGGAAACCAGCAGGGAAAATTACAAAGGAAGTTATATAACGTGAATATATTTAAAAAACTCCTTTCTGAGGTTTGCACACATGCCTGACAATAGTAGTATAATATAAACAGTAACAAAAAATGGCTAATCAACATGCTTTTTCACAATGGACCTCCAAGACTGCTTTGCTGGGAAGGGAGCCAGACCTACCGTAACTCCCACTTGTTTTCTTGCATGAACACCAGCAACTATGCAACTATGACCAAAAACCAGTCTTAAAAAAAGAAACATTAATAACTGCATGGCCACACAAACTCTAGTGACAACACAAGTGAGACAGAAAAAGGGCAGAACTACCTTTTCAGCAGTAGAGTGGTTTTATATCAACTCAAACAGACAACGCAACTGAACTGTCAAACTTAATGAAGTGTGATTCTTGGAGCTATGACTTCTACATTGATTCCCCTTCCAAAGGATTCCATTTCTATCATACGTGCAGTTCAAGCACAAAATCAGCTCTTTTTAGTCAAATGAGACCACTTACCAGTGCTTAAAATTCACTGCAACATAAGGTCCACTTCTGTGTCTCACTGCAATTAATACAGACCCTATTACTTAAGAACCTATCCTTCGGGAGTTTTCCCTTCGGTAAACATACAGCAGCTATAAGATTAGACTTATGCACTGGCTATTGCATGCATGACACAGGACTACTTAATGCAAAGTATGTCCAGCACCATTTCACTGAACGTTAGAGATAGCTCAGAAGGGGAAGAAAGACAAGAAACAAATGTGTATTTGGACTACGCACCTCAAGGATTCCTTTTACTGGTAATTCATTCTTCTTTTGAGGGGAATAATAATTCAGATGGATATTCATACAGCGAGAAAAACCAAGTAATAACATAGAAGTTCATATTTATGTTACAGAAAGCTCCAGGCAGCTGCTCAGAAGATGTGAAGAATGAAAAAACTTTTCAGTGTGGGCACAAATGTAGATTTATCTCTGGAAGAAAGTATTGGGATAAATGGAGAAGGCTTCATTTTGACAGCCTCAGAGAAGTTTTAACACAGTCCATTACCTATTTTGACAATCTCTGCATGGAGATAACCAAATCCTAGGAAGTCTTCTCCCCCATTCTTCAGCATCCAAATGCTTCCAATCCTTGTTCATGTGAAAGTTCAGCTATGCAAAATTTTCAGAAGCTACATATATCCACCTGCCTAAGTAGAGAAATAGTTACTGCATTTTGTTGCAATATTTTAAATAGGTCCAGAAGAGAAGAAATCAATACTGATGAAAGATGGCATAGAATATAGTATACATTTTGAAGTGCGTGCAGATCTGAGGAGGTCAGTAAAAAGGATGCTGCACCCTCCCTGAAGAACAACTTCTTGTCACCATAACAGACTACTACAGTATATCTTTATCTCTTTCAGAACCTATCTTTGAACTCTCATGGTAACAAACAAGGAATATGAAGAGAATCTTCCCTCTCTGAATGTCATATGGCTGAAAGCCCTAAGTACTGGTCACCAGTAAATAATGGGGATTGAAATTCATCTTGCTTTTTGACCTCATCACACAAAGCCAGAGAGGAGGATGCATATCCTTCTCAATTCTGGGATATTAATTATAATCAATATTGCCCAAACTGGCATTGATAGGGCTTAGGTACCTACTATCCCTCACAAGAGTTTTCAGGAAAGAAAAGAGTAGGATATTTCAAGCTTTAGGTCTCAGACTACCAAACACTTCTGTTTAAAGATGGAGCAGAGAAATTCTTTGCTGCCATCTGCCATCTGAGAGAACAACCCAGAAAAGGAATACAAGTCCAAAAATTGAATGTCCATGCCTCAAGTGCTATAAATGAGCACACACACAGTTGGAGAGAGAGGTTTTGAGTGCAGAGAACTGCATCCATGTTACAGTTGGGACAGTGATGATTATGATACCTTTGTTGTAGCAATGATGGGGAAGGATGCTTGAGAAAACAGCAAGGTCTTTCAACACTGTATGAGATCAACAGTCATTGCTGCGTAAGATGATCAACAATCATTTGAGCTTTCCAGAGAGTACTGAGCTAACTTCAATTTTTTATGCATCTCTTGTAACATATATCAACACTTTTCTAAGAAGAAAATCCCAAAGATTCTTTCCTGCTCACTGCAAGCATATAGCTTAAAGGACATGCAGATGTTAAAGTGGTAAAGAAAATGCACTTACATTTCAAAGGATTTGCCTCCCATAGGATGGGCAGACAAAAACTGCATTCAGTTGGGTTGTCAGTTCAGAAGAGGTGACCAAGCTGGAACACTTTAATGATAGGGAAGGGTTAAAGGGAAATTGAAAGAATAGATGAAGAAAAGCTATGTTATGAAAAAAGAACTGAAATGGAGCTAAGCATACTTCACCTTTACACTCATACAGTGGGAATGACAGAGAAAGGGGTGGGAGAACACATATACAGATGTGACACCTGTATGACAGTAACAGCAGAGGTATTGCCCTAAACTTTCTGGGGAGAATATAGGTCTCCTTTTCGCAGGATAGCAACACATGTAGAAATACAAAAAGTTAAAAGCCTATTTGTATTTTCCTTCTTTAACAACAAACTTTCATAATGAAAATGTTGTTTTAAGTACTGCATCACTTACGCATAAATATATTCATGAGAACAATGAAGAAATTCCCCATTATTGGGAGCGGGGGGGGGGGGGGCAAGAAAAACTTTATTTCCATAATATACTTGCTTATACACTTGAAGCATTACTTACACTACTACATCTGATTTTTAATAAAAATTGGATTGAGTCATAATATATAATAAAGAGACTGGAAGTTAGTAAGTTTTGTTTAAAGAAACTTAGCTGAAAGCCTTAAGAAATCCCATTTACCTTTAGAATGTACCCACCTGAGCCTGACAGTTGGAAAACTTGTTGGACTGACAATGCTAAAAGTAGAATATGTTTGCCAAGAAGAAGATACCAATCAGCTGTGCACAGTAAGAGTGTTCTGAGTAAAAATACAGTATTTGACTCAAGTTCCTTAAACCTAATAATCTGCGTAAAAATACAGTATTTGACTCAAGTTCCTTAAACCTAATAATCTGCCTTTGCTTTTCTACTTGATTATGGTCTTGGCAAAGCTAATTAGAGGATATTTTAATTTGGGTAAATATCTATGTGAAAGATCACATTAATGTTTAAATATGCTCATTCATTCTGTCCTGTATTTTTCATACAAAGATAACTGTACGAAAAAAATTCCAACACCTGCTTGCAACTAATCTTGTTTAGTAAAAAGTTAGAATATTTTTCAAATAACCAACCCAAGAAAACTGCAAATAATTACACATACCTATTCACACATACTTTGTGCATTTGTGATATTATGCCAGGAATACTGGTTTAAAAAATAAACTTTGCTTGATCCTCTTTGTTCTCCAACTTGTTCAGTTCTGTGCATCTCATGAGAAAAAGATAATAAAGTTCTTGGATGATGGCAAGTATTAGTACTGACCAGTGAAGTGAATTTTACTTCTATCTTTAGATGATTCTTCCAAAAGAAATATGTTAGATGTCTGTTTTTAATGACAGTTGCTAGAATCAACACAGCTACGGTTACCTTTAAGGATAAAAACAGGAGTCACTGATGCTTGACACAACTGAACCCTTGAGCTACAGTTGCCTAGCCTAGAAGATTTATTAATACTCCTTAGCCAATCGTTCAAGGTCTTGCAACAAAATAACACTCCCACACAGACAAACCTGTACACAGACACATTCTTGACTTTCTTGTTGTAAGGACCTGTTGTCTCTCTGTTGTACTTCACTACAAGCTCTTAGAAACAATGATCACATTTTCGCTGCGACTGGTAACGTCCATCCTAAAAGCTAAGCACGTTTCTACAACCCTTCTCAAATAAGGCCTAGATATATGGACACTAACAGTATGGTACTCCAAAAAGAGTTTGGTCCTCCAAACATCTCAGGCTTGTATGCTCTACTAAAACACACACAAAAAATTGATCATTGTAATAACTCAGAAGCATTTGAGAAACTCTGAATGTTTCCATTACTTCTCAGCCAAACAGTGCCTCTCTGGCCTAGTCTAAATAAAACCAGTTTTGGAATACCTTAAATTCTATACAATGAAGCTCTAGAGTCATGAATGAATTAGCTCAAGTGTCACCTCAAATGCAATAGAGATTTATCAGAGAAGGAATTCACAGTGAAAGAAACAGCAAGGCCAGCAATTAAGGAGAGGGGGAACGAGGGAACGAGAACGAGGGAACGAGAACGAGGGAACGAGAACGAGGGAACGAGAACGAGGGAACGAGAACGAGGGAACGAGAACGAGGGAACGAGAACGAGGGAACGAGAACGAGGGAACGAGAACGAGGGAACGAGAACGAGGGAACGAGAACGAGGAGGGTGGAGGTACCTCCAGAGGATCATTCAAAAAACACCTTTTAAGCTGTTCTGTCTTTGGAATCTGTCTGACTCTTTGGAATCAACACTGGGTGACCTATGGGCCTAAATTCACTCCAAAGTTTAGAAGATTAAACATAGTAAAACTAATTTTTCTTCTAGCTGGAGAAGCAACACCTAGAGTATCACGTGAGTCATCCTGTTGTATAGTAAAAGCTTCCAGTTCCCTCAGGAGAGATTATTAAGTTCCGGAAGTTCAGATTCAGTGCTTTTTGCCCTTTTTAAAAATCAAGATATCATGAAGTCTTTCAGTACAGTTTCTAAAATTCCTAAAGTATATTCAGCTTCCGTCTGTTTGGAGAACTTAATCACCTGTTATTAGCTGATGTTTGCTGATTCAGTTTTTCTTCTCCATTTCTTTCCAACAGAATAGAAATCCTCTTGTTACTGTGGACGCAGTACCTCCCAAAGCCCACCACCTCCACAGCAAAGCCGGCACTCCAGGGAGCCTTCAAGCTATTTCTGAAGTTGAATGCTGCAGTGCAGTTCTCAGGTTTTAAATGCTTAAAAATGAAATAAGGCCAATTTGAAATATGAAAAGGCTATGATTCATGAAGTAAGGAAACAGTAACTTGATCATAACAAATATATTTGACCTTTAAAATAGTAACAACAAACATTAAAAACACTCAAGTTCTCCTTTGCTGCCAAGTTTATTTTCCTCATAAGTTGTGCCCCATTATGCTACAATAATCCTTCATTATTCCAGTATAATAATGCACAGTCTATTGTCTACCTATAGTTGTCTGGTGTCTATTTAGTTTTATAGCAAGCAAGCAATTTGAGAATATGGTAATAAAGCCTCAATCACAGTAATGATGTATGATGGGCTGTAATTTCTGTGTGCTAATGGGTTACAAACAGTATTACAATGATGACGGGAATCTCATTGATTCATTATATGAGTGCAATAATATCAAAATGACTTAATATAGATCACTATTTACTCATGCACATACTGATAACAACCTCTATATATTTCTATATACAGATATATAGAAATAAAATTAATATTAGTCTTTCCACATAAAAGTTCACACACACAAAACATTTTGTGTTGAGTTTCCTAAATCAATGTTTAAAGTTGAAATTACTGCATTGAACGGGTTCTTTGAAAAGCAACCCATTGATTTTAATCTGCTTGAAGCAATCAATTACTCCCTGTCCTCTTTATTCCAAACTGTAATGAAAACTAAACTGCGTTGTCTTGAAAACTAAATGTGAAGATGATCATAAACAGAATTTAAACTCCATGGATTATTCATATCTACCCATTTAGATTTGCCATTTCCATTATGAGTACATTTGCCATGAGCATTTAATGGACATCTAAAAGGGAATTCATTAAAGCAGGAGCTGTTGGCAGCACTTATGGGCTTCAGACTGCTTTATGTTTGCCTTTAATAGCTCACTATTATAAAAGTGATATATTGTGTTCATCCCATTAGTAGTTTGCAGAAAGGTCTGTAAGACATAACAAATCCTTTTGAGTATTGTCAGAATCAAAACTAAATCACAGGGTTTTTTTGTTTTGTTGTCTTTTTGTTTTGTTTTTTTTTAAGAGCAGCATATTACCATCCCAACAATATACCATTTTAGGTCATCTAAACTTTAATGATCTTTTCCAAGCAAGAATTTAATGACCATACAGGTAGCGTGTTCTTTTTTTTAATGAAACGCATATGAATTATTAATGCCGTCTCAAATGCACAGATTTTAAAAAACTTGTTGTTACCATTAAGGTTAAACGTGCTTAAAAATGAAACATGCTTTCTCACAAGTATCTTCTCTCACTTGTCTGGGGCCAAAATAGAGTCAACAAAAGAAGGATGCTTAATCTAGCCACCAAGGGGGAGGGAACAACATGGAAGAATGAGCAGGCCTCCACAGGACTGCTTACTTGCCCTGTGGCCCCCAAAGGTGAATGGAAGGTTTGTATTTGCACAAGACACTTCTTTATTGGGCAATGAAAAATGCAAAAGGCAAACTATAACATAGTCAAACTGCCTTGGAATCAACGGCTAAGACTAATGCGACTATGCACAATCCCTTACCCAAGGTTCATGGTAGAAAGGAACACACCTAAATATCATAGCTCAGTTCTACCGGGCAGGTCTATATGCCACTAGAAATAACATCATATAGTTTACTATCTAAGAGTATTCAAGCTGAGAGATACTAGTATGAAAGTGTCACTGTGATTAAATCTTTATAGAATACAAATAGAGGATTTCATTATTCACTGCTTGCCCACCAGAACCATTAACACCACCAGTCTATCACACTAACCACAATACTGTTTGTTAACTCGTGCTCCCTCTGCTGACTCTAGTTGTAAGACATACTGCATCTTTCCCAACAGGCACAAATTTTTTTTCTCGTAAAGAAAATGGGGGATTTCATGAAACGTACAATGAAAAATCCCAACTTTTAAAATGGTTACTACAACACTAATAAAAACAAATCAAGGTTTCTCTCTGATTCAGAATATTTACTTTGCAAAATATGAATTCCATTTTAATCCTGGCTGCTTAGCAGAACACCTCTTATCCTTATTTAGCTTCAAAGGGTACTGGCAGCTTGAAGGAGCAGTCCTGGTCCTATACTAACTTCAGCTACAATAAAAATATGATGCTCAAACAGAAATCTCTCATATAAAAGGGTTTTATGAACTGACGTCAGTTGTTAAACCTATGTAGTTAGAACAATTCTCTCACATGGACAAAGATTATTTTCATACTTTTGGTGGAAATACTCAAGAAGCAAGCAACTCCTCTAAAGTAGATGATGCTGGGGAAATAAGCAGCATTTATCACCTATCAGTGAATTTCAAAAGTGATTAAAACACACTAAATGAGTTTACAATGTTCAGAAGTTCCTGAATAGCACAAGAAGAATGAAATCATCAGTATTAGGAGAGTAAAAGTCCACAGAAATAACCAGCCATTTTCACTTCACTGCATTTGAATTTCCAATGATAACCACTTACAATATTTTGAAGGATGGTGAGTTTATGAATCTTTCTCAGTATCAAAAAGCTGCATACAATAATATACTAGCATAGGCATAGGCATCTGCATGGAGAGATAGAGATACCCATAGCTACAAGATAGATAGGTGGAAGGAAGCACAACCAGCAGTGAATTATCTCCACTGTGGTTGTTGATTAGTCAAAATTCTGAAGCCAAAAATCCCTCTCTTGACCTAGGAACAACTAATTGATTTTAATGAGTTATTTTAGATAATTATACATTAAATCAGTATTCTCTGACAATTCAGAGGATGTATGTATTTATTTAAATATACAATGAGTTTGAAATTTTCTTGCTAACTTTTAAGAAAATAAGGAAGTCTAAAGAATGGGACAGATGTTTACGAGCTCTTCAAGTCTGTATTAAACCATTAGAAGACCTGCATCTAGACCTTAGTTCTTTATAATGAGACAGTATTTGCATAATAAAAGTAAGAAGTGCATCTTATTCTCACCCAAAAGGAACACTCAGTTTGGAATGATTCTCAAGAAGTCTTTGAAGAGCCTCATTTGGATACGTAGCTGAGCATGGGCAGCAATGTACATGAAAAAGAACTATGTGCATTGAAACTACTACAAGTGCTGGAATCTCATAGATTCTACTTGGGAAATTATCCAGTGTCCTGTATAGCCAGACAGCATAGCCAGAAAAAGCAGCTGTATCACACTCAATCCTGATCTCAGCTGAAATCATTGATTTCATAGTATGCTACAAACACTTTCAGAAGAGTCTTGTTATTCAGTTACAGGATCCAACATTCTGTTCAAATGAAGAGCAAAAAGATTGTGTACTGAAGGAAGACACAGTATTTTGAGAATTCCTAAACTTCAACTTGTTTATACTGTAAATATATTCAAAACAGTCTACAAAAAGACATGAAAGGGCTTCTAACCTGAGCAGTTTGGCCTTGCAAAAATAAGCTCATGTAAATGCCTTCAGAGATTTTCTGAGGAAACAGAAACTGTACTACACTACTAATCAATAAAGATGCTTAAACTGAAGCTGCGCATCCCTTACTGCTAAAACAAACAAACAAAAAAAGAACACCCCACATCTCACTGGCTTACCTTGCTGGGATGGAAAGCACCCTTAAAGACATAGACTTGTCACCTGGACCTTTACGAGTGGTCCCTGGATCAGAAGGTGACGAATCAAATCTTCCTCAAGGGGGAGAAAGACCCAAGGTAGATTGGTTTGCCAGAAGACCTCCCAGGAAGATGTCAGTCTTCTGTGCAACATAAAAAAGAAAATAATACAGTGGCAATGGGTGCGTTCTCCTCTTCTTGAAGAGAAAAAATCATATATGGATAGTCTCTAATACCATATTCTCTTTTGATGATCACCAAAGCCAATCACCTCAAAAAAAAAAGTCTCCATATCTATTACTTTTAAGTTCTGTTTTCCCAACTGAACTTGGAATTTCTTAAATGTTAAGACAACAAAGAGAAGTCATTTGTTTCAGAAAACTTCACTGCTTTTCCTAATTGCTCAATAACAACCAACAAAATGGGATGAAAAGTGTAAACGATCCAGTTACTTAGCGTAAAGGGAGAAAAAAATAACCCGATTTCATCACGTGATCAGTCTGCCCACCTTCACCAACCCATTGCTGAATACAGTTTCAGAATGCTGCTGGGTTAACCCCCCCCCCCCCCCCCCACACACACACAAAACACTCACATCAATTCCATCCATTGCCTTGGGCCTTCCCAGTCTCTAAGTTATGTAAATTTTTGCATGTAATTTTTATCCCCACTTTTCAAGGGTATACAAAACACCTCTCTCAAGCCTCCATATGAAAAGTACAGAAACTCCTAGTACAGAAACTTCAGATGATGTTGGCTGGCTTAGTTTCTGAACTCACTAGGTCGACTGAGTAGAGAATATGCTTTAAACAGTAACTCATGGGAAGCTGACCACACTTCTCAAAGTTGCTAAAATTCTTCCCATCTATTTGCAAAGGAATACATCTGCAGAAGGAAAGACCATTTCTGAGAACACAGTTTAAGTATCTTCCAGGAAAAAAAAATTAGTTCCATGCTAATGAATAATCATTCTATACGCACTGTCTACACTCAAATCACCTCTGCAAAATTTTGTTTAAAAATATGACTGAAGAGTAAATTAATATTTTCCTTTCACCCACACTTTTATGACAGTTAAGGCCTCTACAAAAAAGAAAAAAAATGTATCCTATTTTTTGGTGGATGACTCAGCTGTGGAATGCCAATAAATATTTCTAATGAGCCCTGCAACAAAAACAAGTCTAAAAGGATAAGAAAAACAGCTAATTACAATATTCAGTTAAAATTCAGATGCTCACTAAAATCACTCATATACCAACCTCTCCACAGCAATCTCTTGTTTTCTTTTCCCCACCATTTCATTGATTACTTTTAATGACAGGAACAGAAGAAATCCACCTGCTGAACTCCCTGGGACTACTACAGAAAAGGAAGCTTCAAACAGGAACTGAGAAGACACTGACCAAAGGAGCTGACTGAAATGAAAGCTCCTGCTAGTATATTGAAGGAAGCTGTACTGAACTGACGTTTGGATGGACGTTTTGAAACACTGGCTTTGTGTCTTCTTGGGTAAAAACGTCCACTCTCCAGGAAAAGTGTCTCTTAGGGATTTAAAATGTGTCCACATGACCAGTAGAGGGACTAAACGCAAGTGCCAGAAAATGACCTGTCAAATTCCTGATGAGGTGTTCATGGCATTCTGGTACCCCGTTCCACTACTGGCATCTTATCCAGGAATAGATGGATTGCTGAGTCCACTTTACCTAGTGACAACATTACACATTAGAAAAATTAATCTGTCAGAGAGGTTCTCTCATTATAGAGTGAGCCTTTCCACCTCAACTAAGAGAAAGGGCAACTCCCCTGCACAGAATCACTGATCATCTGATCGCTGACTACCAAACAATTTTATTTATTGCCTCCTATTTCTATTGGGAACTCACTACTCTATTATTTCCTCATTGTCCTTAGATCCCTTCAATTAACTTGAAACAAAAGCAAAAATTAGCAGAAGCTTAAGATTGTCTAGCTACTATAGCTGTGTAGACCACTACAAAACCATTTCCAGCATCCTGGGAGATACTGAAAGAGCTGAAAGACTGCCCTGAATAACAATTCAATGTCCAGCAAATACCTTTTCTCAGCTGTTTACTAGTATGTCCTCAAGGCTGAAAGGACATCGCTGACCTGACAGTCATCAGAAAGCTATGTCTGCTGGAAATATTTGGTAACATAAATGTAAATTCTGAACCTCATCATGTCTGAAGTTTGATTTATTTGGATTTAGTAATAGTATATACAACCTAGGTAGATGATAAATGTAAAAGAAAAAAATTGGACTGTCCACATTTACATTAATGGAATATGGCAGAAAAATCCCTCCAATGAACAACAGACACATCATGGAATACCTTATGGTTCAACTTTTTTTTTTTTTTTTGCAAGTAACTTCCACTAAATCCAGTTTTGCCTAGAACTTCTCAATTCACTACAGAATATCTATAATTTGCTGAAAGCATAGGGCAAGGAGAGTGCAGGTATTAGCAAAATGCTTGGAAGAGCCATGAATTGCCCCAAAGGCAGGAGGAGGTGTGAATGCTGGAAACTCTTTCCTTGGATGAGCAAAATGCAGTTTCTGCAGAGATTTCTGAGCAAATGTTTCTCATTAAAGTTATTTTCATACAGATGCTAAAGGAGGGACATAGGTAACAACATCTCATCTGTCTTAGAGGAGAGCCCTTCACTTAATACACTATGAAGCATTTTACAATGCTATGGGTCTTTTCCTTACTACGCTAATAGCGCACAGCATGTCAGGCCATTTATATTTACATACGGTATGTGAAGCCAAGGGCAGACCAAATAAAAAACTTGATTCAGAAATCTGATGACTTCAGCAACCTGGAAAGTTTCCAGATCAAAGGAACTGCAAGATAGAGGAAGTAGCTGAAGCCTCATTTATTTCTCAAACCCCCAAAGGGTTTCTTATACTATAACCTGGATTTGCCTGCTGATGCTCTGCAGGAAACAGTTCAGCTCCACTGACTTCACCACTTCTCCACTAGATGGGATGTATTGCCGGTTAGACTGCATGGTTAGGTGACAACAGCTTGATGAAAAGAGGCAAAGTTTCCTGTACATGCTTCTCCGCAATACTTGTCTTTCTTCCTTGTTTTTAAAGGATCAGGTTAGCATTTGTCTTTCAATACAAATACTTGTAAATAAGTCTAAAAAGCATGAATAAAATATATGAATAAACCATGACAGTAGGAATGTAAGCAATATAATGCTGTTTAAGAAGAAAAACAGAGTGGTGATATGAGAGAGGAGAGGGGGGAGATAGAATGTTCTTAGCAATTCTGCATTATACTAGAACTTGTGCCTAACAAAATGAGCAGAAAATATTTCTAGAGACTGACAGTTCATGTGCAATGCTTAACACGGGTCAGAAACTGCATTTTTTGTAGGGTCAAAAATTAATGACCTTGAAGTCAAAGAATGAAGTTTTATACTTTATCTCCTCTGTTGTCATGTTTTTTTCACATTCAAGAATACAGAATGACAGTGCATAAAGCTAGATTGTTACTTGGGTATAAAATAACCCCCTCCACCACCCTAACCTTTAAAATTAAGAACACTGCTATACAAATACATATTTACCATGTAAAAATAAAATTACAATATTGTTCTAGAGGAATGCAAATTACTGATGGTTTTAGTAGTATACTTTGTTCTCCCCAAAATATTGTCCACTGGTAACTAAATTAAATTCTTAGCTAATCTTAAACAGATCCTAAACAGCTGCTCAGCTAAAAACCAAAACAAATCCAAAAAACCTTTTAGCATTGCTGACCAGTGCAGATTAGAAACAAAGTATCTAAACTAAATGAACTATAATTCACCAGTATCAACAAGAGTAATCTAATCTCCTATGATTTTATTGTTTTGGTTTAGGGGGTTTTTTTGACAGATATATTTCTGATATGTTATTCTGCATTCTTTCCTCTCTGAATTACACAAGCATGCAATAAGCAATTTCATAATTAAGTTTAACTTGGGTGATAAAAATTCCTGTAGTCTAATATTAAAGGATGATTCATTCCACTCTTAACTCTGCTGGTTAATTTATTTACTGCAAGGTTTGGGAAATTAATTCATTAAGCTACTTAATAACAAGGATGCTTTGCTTAACCATTACAGATACTTTGATCTTTACATTCTAAACTGTGTAAAGAATACCACTGATATGAAGCCAACATACAGCAACAAAACAAATAGATTTTAGATGAGTCAGTCACAGCGTAGTCTGTTTTTTTCAAGATGCCCTGTCTGCTCTACTGATTGACGCCTTCTTGCTCCATTGGTATGGGACACACAGCACACATGAAAAGGTCCAGCAGGCAGAAGCTACTCAGAAAAGAGTCTGCTGGAGGTGAAGTATCAGATGAAGAAAAGTATTCAGTGAAATGGAGAGAAAACACAGGCTGGATCATTACAATTGTGTACAAGTCCAAATCCAGTCAGCAAAGAAAAAATACAGGTAAGCTGAAAGTGCATGTTCATAGAAGTAAAATTTGAAACTACTTTTGTAAAATAGAAAAAGGAATTATATTAGGCTACATCAGATAAAAACCACTAAAAAGTGTGACAGTTCCTATATGCTAGAAATACTTCAAATGCACTTGCATTCAAAATAAGATGACAAATGCTGTCAGATGGATTCTGTCTAACATGTATTCCCTCACCAGCTTCCTTAAATCTCAGCTTCAGAGGCAGGTAAGCAAACTAACGGCTATCACATACCAATAGCACAGAGCAGAAAGTTAATTCATGCATTTTGCTTAATTCTCCAATTCTTATAGTTAGCTACTGCCATGCAAATTTTGCTTATAAAACCAAAAATATTTAAGAAGGAGAATCAGGAAAGTTTCTGTTTGGTTGCTTTTTATGTTTTGTTTTGTTTTTGTTTTTTAACTTTATGGATACAAACACCTCCATATACGGGGAATTCCTTACAAGCAACCTAGCCTAGTTTTGCAAATGAACCATCCACCTAAGTTTACAGGGAGTTTCAGATCCTTTTGTCAGCAAAAACAGCAGAAATTTTCTGTCAGGATGCAAACCAGAATCCAAGTAAGTATATCAATTAACGAACAAAGTAAATCAATGAACAGGCTCATTCCCATCCCTCTTTAAAACACGCTTGTAACATTATTAGGAAAGTCTTCTTTTCCTTCCTCTTTTCTTAGTATGAAACATCTTTTTTCAGGTAGCTGAATTGCCTGAAATACAACTCTACTCCAACAAACCATATTTGCAGCCTTTTGTGACAAACTGTACCACTGTTTTATCACCATTTTGCTGTTACCACAACTTCTTCCTCCTCCTGCCGTAAGTTTAATTTGTTCTAGGCACTTGTTATTAGAAAACCAGAAGTTTCTCTCAAGTCACAAATTACAATCACATTCAGAACCTGGTAATGTATTTGCCAAACACTTAAGAAGTCAATCATTTGAATGCTAGTAGGATTAGGTTTTAAGTCCGCAAGTGATGGTATCAATTCTGAATCATTTAAATATTAGTTTACAAATATTGCTTATAGCTTAATAGCATCATAGATGTAACTTCACAAAGATATTGGCTCTAGACAGTAATTATATCCTCAGCCTAATGTTGCTGTTAATGGACATACACATTTCAATGATAATTGCAATGCCTGAACATGATAATGTGCCTTTATTAGCAGCTACAAAATAAAGCTCAGTTACAGCCAACTGCAGAACTGAACTATGCTAATTATTTATTTTTAAGATTGCCTGATTTGTTTTATAAAGTTCTAAAATAAAATAGAACAGCATTTTACTGAAACAAATGTTTTGATTGCAAATATGTGATTAAATAATAATTATAAATATATAAATGTTCATACAGGTTATAGTTGTGAGCCATGAGCCAAATGCTAGCAGGTTAACAAGATAAAGGCATAGGTAACTGAACAGCAAAAACACTGCACTTAAAGTAAGGATTTAATGATATAATAAAAACTAAATAGCATAAATAAAAACCAAATAGCATTGCACAACAAGGAGGGAGACTAGGAAAATACAATGTAGAATTTAGGAAAACAAAAAACAAACCAAACCAAAAACACCCCGAGAAAACACAGAAAACATTGTATAGTCTAATAAGAAAAACTTAGCGAGTCCCACACATAACCACCAAGTAAAGCGAGACAGAACTGAGCATATGTTAAAAAAGAAAAGAAAAGAAAAAGGAAAAAAAAAGAAAAAAAGAAAAGTTTACAACTCAACCTGATGAGGAAATCAACATTTATGACTCTGCAAAGTTCTTACTGTTTGTGTTTATGTCCTGATGGGTCTCCTGAAGAAAATTTACTCTTCTGCAAAGCTGTATAGAATTTCCAAATAATGGAGAAATTCAATAAAGAAGATTCTAAAAGCAGCTAAGGAATAGGCACAATATGTTATGATTTAAAGATTGCCAAGGCATTATCACTAAGACTGGTTGATTAGTCTCATGAATTAAAAGTGTCAGATTCTGGCTCAGTTTATTTTATTTTATTTTTTTTAAACAGAAAAGCAGAAAATTCTGCACTAAGTAGTTCAAGAATCTGTCAAAGTAGTAAATTTCTCCAAAGGAAATGCAATTATTTTTCTTGTGAAGCAAGATGGTTGTCAGTGCAAGCCACAAGCCAAAATTCAAACTAACTGTAAGGTTTTATATAAACAGTGACACAATTAACTTAGCTTGTTCCTTCTTTGGAGATTTAAGTAAGTTCATATTATTTCAGGAAAACTTGTTGAAAGTCCTTTCTGCTCATGGCAGGATAGGCATCATGACAGAGAACATGAAAGGAGATCTGCCTGAATCCAATTAATACACCTGAGTTAATTTTCTCTAGCTTCCAACTTATTAGAAAATGATAAATCAGTCTCCTCAAAGAGGCCACAACCAGGGTAATTCACATTCATACAAAGGAACATTCTTCCTGATGACTATAAATAAAAGAACACATTGCCAATCCTTTTGCCCAAGAAACTGATAAATTGTGAACACTGAGCTCCTGAAAGCCAAACTAGCAATTCCAAACGCGCAAAAAGATCCTACACTTAAATGTCTGAGCAGATTTGATTAGTCTGGGATGTCTCCATGCAGGAAGACAGATATTTAGCTGAAGAAACATTGAAAGTTCTCATGTCATTTTTGCTCTTTAAAGCTTTGGAAATAAGATTTTTCCTTAAAGGTATCACTAAAATCACCAGATAGAAATTATTTGTCAAATAATACAATTGTATTTGTCCACTTCAACCTTATCTTTCGCCAGCATACTGATCACATTGAAAGATGAGTGTACGTAAACCTCTGAAACCTCTTTGTAGTTTGGTATGTTGAAACTACGCAAGTTCTGCACATAAGTGCAATATCTTCCTTGCTCATTTTTATAGCTAAAACTGTTTAGAAGAAAAGGTTTACAAAAAAAAAGTCACAGATAGGATTTATGAGACTGGATGTCTGTATCAGTTCTACCGATTTGAAAAAAAACCCTGCAATGCTTTGATCACCCACAACCATGACATCTACATATTTTGATTACTGTACTAGCAATCACACTCTGTTTAATTCTACAGGGGGTATCACCTGAATGTGGAGGCATTTATGACCTGCACCATGCAGTGTTTCCCTCCCGTCATTCATCTGGAAAAAAAGTATCTGTTTTGTTTCATAAATCAAGCCCAGTTCTGCTTGTGACTTTTTTTTCCTGCACGTACAAGCATGGAGGGAAGGCTATATCCTGTCGCAAAAGGTAAAAAGATTTTGCAACAGCTACTGAAGCTTCTGCTCAGTACCAGCCGGATCTGAACCCCACTGAAGTCAAACCTCACTTTCTTTTTCTACATGAACTCCAAGGAGATTGGATCCAATGTTAGAGGAGGAACATGTTGCCGCTATGGAACAGAGTAAAAAGGAGATTTGGCCCAGGGAAGTAAAAAAACCCTCTTTTTAATATAATTTCCTCCACGTTATTCCCAACTGGAAATTATTTACAAACAACCTTCTGACTACTTAATTCGTAACTTTATTTCCTATGGCCCTGACATAGGAGGACCTGGTACTTTATCAATTGTATTATCTGTATTTGTAAAGTACAGTCAATCATTGATGGTAAAGTCATTTTAAGTTTTATCTATGTAAAAAAGTACAACAAAAATATCAGTAATGGTATTTTTCTTCTGAAACAACCATTCTTTACTCTTTCTACCATATATGCCATAGAAATAAGTCGTACCCAATTCTCATTATGATGCTTCCTTAACAAACTCTAAATGTTAAACTTAAATGAGAGGCATTTCATGCAATCTGAAAAATATTCAGTTCAATTAAAAATAATTGATGCATGGTGAAATAATTCTTCCCAAAGCTGCTGTAAAATCTTCAAAAAATAAAGCTACTTAATAATTTTCATCTCCTACAGGCTAGAGAGAAGCATTATTGCATATTAAAAATTGGAGTGTGGTTTTCCCAGAGGTAAAAGAAAGTTATTAAAACAACCTATTTATTGTTGATATAACTATCCATTTGTGCTACACAAAAAGTAACAATTTCAGTACATTAAAAGAAAAGCTAATTAAGGCATAATTAGTATTTTCTATGTTTTGATAATTAAGGGTTAGTTGGCTATTTCTTTTCAAATTTCTATTTGATGTACCCCAACAATGCCATTAATGAGCAGCTAACACTATTGAATCCCTGATGGCTGAGGAGTTTAGTGACCACTACTACATTACTTTCATTTATCACTGCCTCTTTACCTATAAATTAAAGTAGCCCTGTAGCTATGTTGATCTACTTTATATCAATTTCTTCATCCATATCAGCTGAATATGTATGGCATTAACCTCATTTACTAGTTTGGAAAAGCTGAATTAAAATGAGATCTAATTTCTAGTGCACAGAACAATTTCAAAACTGCCTGCTAATTTCTACCACCTGTCAGTGTTGTGATCTTCACCTCACTGTAATGAAATAAAACAGTATATATATTTTACAGCTCAGAAAAGGATAATCATTCATAGGGGTTAAGACACCATTAATCATGAAGACACTAGGACCCAGAATCTCTGCGAGACACACACCAACACCTTTACTTGCAGAGATCCCCACTAAAGTCAATGGGACTGCTGCAGACCTCTGGGTCTTAACATGTACAGGATAAGAGTGAAAGTAGTCAAGTTCGGTAAAACTTATTTTTCTTTTTTGCTAGTTCATGCTATGGTGCATACAGGCAAGATAATCACAGAAATGTATATATATTGAAGAAATTTCAAAATAACCTAAGTCAACAGAACACTGATGGCATACATTAGAAAATAAACCTGCTTGTAAGTTCAGTGTTCAGATAACTCCTGGCTACACTCGGTTTTTGCTTGTAGCTACTGCAAATAACATATAGCAAGGGAATGATGTTTTTTTCCTTCCCTCTAAATACACAGAAGTCTAAATTCTAAATCTTTCAGATTTTTTTTTTTTATCATAACGCAGATCTCCCTCTTTGTCAATTCTACAATTCAGAAGTTTTAAAAATATGTACAAATGCAGTCATAAATGTTAACGCAGTGACTTCTATATGTTGACCAGACAAGCAAATCAAATGTGTACAGAGTACAGTAAAAAAAATCCTGTTTGCTTCCTCTCCCCCACCCCCTACTTTACAACCATGCTCCAACTGGTATTTGTAAAGGCTCCTTATGAAGCATTAATCTCTACTTCTACTTCCTTCTTAACTCCGACCTACCCGAAGTGAAAGACAGACCTCATTCCCCAGATTGCTCAAATGATGCACCTACAGAAGAAAACACGTTTGTCTCCCCATCTGGACATGGGGTTGTTTCCCAGAAAGGAAAGAGTCAGAATTAGAGCTCTTACTCTTCTACCCTGGCTGTGGAGCAATGCCGAAGTATGGCTTGCTGCAGTACACTGTGGCCAGCAAACTTCGCTTCTGGATGCATCTCTCAAACTACTGCCATCTGCTACAGATTAAAATGACCTCCAGACTGTGCAAAACACATTAGGGCTCCTGTTTGATTGGAAAGAGCAAACCAGGGAACTGCAAACTGCTCCATGGTGGAGCAAAAGAGTTTACCTAAATGCATTTTAATTCTGAAATTTTAAACTATTAGATAAATACCAATAAATTAATTTATTTTCCTAAAAAAGAACCCCCCAAAGCTTGCAAGCATAACTACTTTGATTAAGATTACAGGTGGGATCTTCTCAAAATTGCTCTACTTATAAAAGCTGAGAACTACAGAAGTAACCTGTAACAGGGTTCTGTTAAAGACCCACAGCTCCGTCTGAAACCCTTGCTAGGACTAAGTTGCTTTCACCGTGCTGTCCTCATCTGACATGGGAACAGGTGCCAGTTCTGACCTCTCTGTTTCAGGAACAGCAGTTCGAAGCCGAGGGAGAACTGCAGTTAAATAGCGCCACACGCTGTACAAAGCAAACATGACAGGCGCGAAATGAAGGAAGACGAAGCCTTACGTCTACGATCGAACGCAAACAAAAAATGGAGTGTAAAACCGACATGATGGGCAGTTCTATATGCTAACTGTAAACTCTATTAACACCTGAACATTTCTAATGTAATTTCTTTCTCACGTGTAAAGCCACTGAAATAGTCTACCAAATAGTTCTATTTTCAACCACAAAATACTTTGGTTACCAACTAAAACCACTCTCCCCAAAACTGAAGATGCAAAGGAACTGACAACTAAATCTGTATGGGTACTCTTTTCAAGAGTACACTGCTAGAATAACTCTGTAAAGAAAACTCTAAAGGAAAGTCTTTAATCAAATCATCTTTTTATAACCTTATTAATAAGCTGTAAAGACATGAAAAAACTGAACAGCGCACGCTGTTAAGAGTCACGATTCCCATTAGCAGGATTTCCAGTTATGCAGACCCATTACAGTTGTTTCAAATTACAGTTGCAATTCTAAGCAAACTTTGTAAATTTTAGTAATTTAAGTTATATTTCCTTTCATACATTCATCAGCAAAATCTATCCAACAAATTATAGCTTGATTAACTCATGGCAACCTCACACTACCAATGAGAGATCCAGAGACCCAAAGATGGAGTGTGGAACAGATGGTGTTTGAAGCACTCTCCGCAAGGTCAGGTTAGGAGCCCCTCCTGTTGCTTTCTTCTCCAAGGACCAATCCAATGCGCTTGGAAGCAGGAACAGATCCTTGATAACAGGTCTTGCCTTTGAATACTTATTTTGCATGAATTAGTGACCCAAGTACCAAAAAGGTTGAACTATATTTATACCTGTGTTAAATACATACTGCAATGTCACAGCTAGCAAATATGGTGCAACCTCAAGGGGCAGACCTCAAGCTCTGGTTTCCTGGCCACAGCAAGGTAAGTCCTTGCATTTAACTCATGAAGCACCTGCTAGTTACCAAGTGACAATTTACTTTCTGTTCCAAACTGCATTAGAAAGGAAGCTAAAATACATTCTTAGCTCCCCCAACTTATTTTTTGCACTTGCCACAGGAAGTTATGCAATTTAGAAGAGATATCAACAGATAATCTCTCTAAATTGAAGGCTATATAGTGAAAACCTCTCAAAAGGCCTATTTAGGATAAATCTAGCCTCTTAGATCAAATCTACATTTGGAAAGAATCTCAAGCTCATTTTTGAGATGGAAAAGGAGGCAGTCTTCTCTGTCACCTATCCATGTTCAAAGATACTGTAATTTCTGTCATTCTTCCTACCACAAAATCTTTTCCCTTTCATGTAGGGAGTGAAGAGTTACTTGAAATGTGTCAGGCTAAAATAAAATCCTGAAATAACAGAAAAAATCCTCAGCAGTGGTTGATCAACATAACGCACAGTACAAATAGGAAGAGTTATTTCCCCTCTAAGCATGCTTTTCATTGGCTAAGCCATAGCAAACAGTCATGACCATTCATAATAGCTTTATTACAGAAACATAAGACTAGAAAGTAGACCAAAAGGAATTCTGGTTTATTCTGTACTTTAAAGAAGAATTAATTAAGTATACCTAGACCGAAACCAAAAGACCTCATAACATCTTAGGTCGCCTGCACCAGTGCCCCTTTATTGGTATAGTTAAAAAGCTTTTCCTAAGTCTTCTTTGATCCAAATTAAGCTAATTATGTCCAGTTGTTTTCAGTGTTCTCCAAGGGGAAGACAGATTATTAGCTTCTCTAAAACAGCCCTTTACATCTTTGATTTTTTTCCTACCCCAGTACTCCCTTTGCTAGACTAAACCAAAGTAGTATCTTCTACATCTTATTTGTGTTGCCCAACACTCCCATTTGTCTATACTTCTCTCCAAGGTGTGGCGCCCAGAATTATTATTTTATTACATATTCCAGCTGAAGCTCCATCAGAATCAAACAGAATAAGAACCTCCAGTGCCTGACATAACATTCCTACTGTTACATCCAGAAAGACATTAGCCCTTTTTTGGGGGTGCAAGACCAACAAACACCATTGAGTTATTCTGCTTGTGATCCACTAATCTCTATAGCATTCTCTGAAAGAATGCTGCCTAGTCAGAGATTTCCCATCTGCATTTGTGAGTCTGAATTTTCCTTCCTAAGCATAGTGTTTTGCCAGCATTTTCAACTTTCAGGCTATTTCTCCAGCTTATTGAGATCTTTCTGAATTCCAATCCTGTCCACTGTGATTATATTTCCGCCCAGCTTAGTGTCATTTGCAAACTTAACATATGAACAATTGTACAGTTATTTAAGAATATTGCAAAGGAAAGGAGTCCTTCAAAATAATAAAGCATATGTTCTCTAATAAATAACAGATGTTTGATGTCAGGAACCAGATTTCAGTGCAATATTACACTGCTTACAGTAGTGGCTAACAGTGGCACACATGATTCAAAAAACACCACTGGAGTAATGTTAGAGCTACTGTTATTCTACTAGGAAACTACAATTACAGTTAAACACAGCACAGTGCTTTTCCAGACACCTTATTTTCTCCTATTCTACTTGCATCTATGTCAGCAATATGCCACAAAAAGATCACTCTATGAAGGATGTTATATCAGTGTTGGAACAAAATATATATTGACTGACAGACAAACAGATATCAATAATGCTGTACAACACCAGAGAATCCAGTTCAGTTTCAAATAGAAATATATATGCTCATGCACAGGTCTATCTTATTAAAAAAAACAGTATAATTGGTGTATTATTTTTGTATTGGAAATATTGTGGTACTACAAGTGTATTACAGTATCATGGAAGAGATCGCCAAGGTTTTTCTATTTTTCCTTAGAAAGCAAACCCCAGCGGACTGTTTAATAAGAATGCATTCATTTACCTAGTTGATTTTCCTTCTATAATGAGTTTGCTGTTAAAATATGCACGTATTTAAGAATACGAGTTAATTAACAAACAAAATTTCTATATCTATATACAAGATTTATTCTACAATTACATTAGACTATTCAGCCCTCTCTAACCATTGTCTGTTTTACTGTTTGGAAACACATGATCAAATGGAACAATACTCCTAAAAATGATTTCAATATGGCTGAAGCATGCAGAATTTCCATTATCCATTTTGTAAATAAAACAACGTGAGCACTCCTGATTATTTATATAAATGTGTATTAACATAGTCATTTGATATATGTCTGTTTTTTCTGTTTCCAAGTGTGAGCCTTTTTATTGCGTATTTGTAGATACCTGCCAGCAACACACAGCATCGTAGGATTTACAACTGTGAGGGTAGAATGCCATCTGCTGCTACACTTACTGCTACAGCAGGATTAAACAGAAGAAGAATCATACAAGTGCTGCCTTCTGTTTTTCTCTTAACTGTAAAATGTATACAAACCTCACTCATTTTTGTTTCTGTTTGTTTGTTTTTTAATAAAAACTGTAAAACAACTGGGAGCCCAGAAGCCTTTACGCCGAGCTTTTGTTACAAGCTCAGGTAAAATACCTGCCAAAGGCATACGATTTCTAGATTTGTATTACCAGCAGGCATATTAAGGACTGGTCCCTACGTACATTAAGATATACTGTCTGTAACGGGAAGATCTAAGAGAAACCCAAAGAATTCTCACTCTTTGCCAGCTTTTGACACAGATGTAATGTGATACGATCCACAGGATTCTATTAATGTAAATGAAAGGCTGTCGTATCAGAGCTACTAAAACAAAAAACAACAAAAAAAAGGAAAAAGGAAATATAATTTGATTGCAAACCAAATTATTTTGGTAGGCATTTTAATCAAACCATAAAAAAAAGCACAATATTAAAATGTATTTGCAATCGACTATGGACTATCAGTTCTTGCTAGACTGTGGCTAAAATTTGGAAATGCCCCTAGTACTGTTACATACCAATAAAGCCTTGCAAAATTTCCACAACAGTTTTCCCAAGTCTGGTCACATATAGGACATATGTCATAACAAAAGACAGAATACAGGATACGATACCTTACCAGTCTGATTCATGTACACTTATCTGGAAAAAAACAAATTTTCTTGAATTTATCCTATAGTTTCCTCCTATTTCCTGTAAGTAAAAAAGTTGCACTTTCTTTTCAAAAAAAGAAATGGAAACATTTGCCAGCATTTTACTCAATAATTAACCATTTAATCTTCCACATACAATGCAATTGTGGAGGCAGTCTTAAGCTTATTCAAAACACATTGCTGAGCCAGATAAATTTACATGTATTGAACTCTAGTGTGGCTAGCAAAAACTCAAGTTCTGCTTTTTTTTTCTTTTTTCTATTGACAAGGGAGCTCTAGGTGATTAAGTATAAATAATGCACTACTGCTTTTGCACACCACTTCACCCACACACAAATGCTTCTTCCAACCTTCCCTAATGACAGGCACCGTAAGCTGGGCTATACGACCTCCTACAGCCATCTGTTGCAGTATGCTGTACACTACAGGGCTTCTCCGTGCAGTTCCAGCCCAGTCAGTCAGAGCATAAAAAGGTAAAATCACTCCCCCCCCCCCTCCAAAACTGGTGAAAATCTCACAGAAAGACAAAGTCTTCTGGGAATTACAGATCAGAGTAACAACTACTGTGCAGCCATGTTGCCTTTGAACTGCCAGAAAGTTGTAATCGAGGAGTTTTGCTACTGAAAATACCAGGAGAAGATTTTTACTCTTTACCTTCTGTTACTTAATATTAGAGCAGTGCACCATATTTAAAAGTAACAAATCAGCTTTGACAACTGGAAAGAACACATTGTTTTCTTTCATGAAAAAGTAATTCAGTATAGTGTAAAACTTTATTTTTAATATTAAGTGAGGAAGCATTCAATAAAGTTAAAGTACAGTTCAGACCTGAAGGGATAAAAGAATTCTTGAGATCGGGACCATTCACCAGAAAGCATGGACAGAGTACCACAGAAGCAACCCCCAAATCTCAGTCACTGTCACAATTCTTGCTAAAGATTTGCTTGGGGCTCCTACAGAATTCTTTCAGTCTTTCTCAAGATCAATTGATCTCATCTTACTGACATTCTCTTTATAACATCTATACTATGACTGTCCCCTACAGTTAAGGTGAATTAACTGCTGCGTCTTCAAAAATGCATCTTCCTTTTCCCTCTTCCCTATTTAAAATGCAGAAAAGCCAAGTAATGTGAGAAATACAGTGGAAACCACATAAATGAGTAACTGTCAAAAGAACAGAACTATTAAAAGAATAAATCTTGTGTACCCAGCTGTGAAATATAACACAATATAGCAGAACCCAGCTAAATGTTTGAAATAAAAAATTGAAATGCAAAGTAACCTAAAACTGTTTAATGAACATAGCAGTTAAAATATTAACTCTTTCCATGCCAAAACTCAAAATACACGTCATAGCAAATTTTCTCAGATGTACAATATATTTATAAGTCAGATATCTATCTGTTTAGTCAGCCACAAGCTAAGCTCAACAGCTTATATACATAAGATATATTAGTAAGTCATTTTCTAAACAGGCTTTTCTATTTTAATTTCATACTTTACAGCAAATATTTACCTTTGAGGTGCGCTGAAGCTGGTCCCCCACATATGTTTTACGGAACTGATCCAAGAACCACAGAATTGCCAGTTCTACTTTTTCATTACTAGACTGTGGTAACTGGGCATCCATCAAAGATATCAGCTGAAAAACTCTTAATGACAAAAAAGGAAAAAAAAAAACCACTTTCTCAGGAAGAACTCTCAAATTAAATGATGTTGTCACAGCTAATTTCTTTAGGAATCCATCAGCCATCTTTTGTTTGCCTAAGTATTTGCAATGGTTTTGTTTTGTTTAGATGCTAATTATGCTAATTGACCACTATCAAACATAAACATCAACATAATGCTTTTCTAATTACTTTGTCACTTGAAATTCTCTCAGATACATATTTTACACTGCAGTGAGTTTGTAAAATATTTTCTTTCTTAGACCACCAATTCCATGATGAAAGAAAACTAAGAAGCAGAGGACTCAAACTACAAATGCAAGATAAGAGCTGTTCAAGTTCCCTGAAAATTCCAATTACTGTACTTAGAAATAAATTTGTAAATGCTGTGTCTCACTTCTTCCCACTTCTTCCTCCCTATCGACATCTGAACAAACATTTTGATTCTAGTTTAAATCCTTAGTTGGAACATATCTCCTGAACCTGTTCTGATTTCAAAGAAACAGCTTCAGCTTATACCAGCAAAGAGTATTTAGTCTTTTTAAAAAACAATAATATTCCTTTGTTTCATTTTCCAACTTCTTTTGCTATTGATTCCTTGAACTCCTAATTTCCTAACAAATTTAAAATTTATTCTCGCCTTTTCTGAATACTGAAATATGTAGTAACTGGATTAGAAGTCAGCAGCTACTTTATCTGTAAGCCTGTATATTAAAACCTCTCACTTTTAATAAAAACATAGTGGAAGACTGCTAACACCACACAGCCCCAGGGTAGATTAGGAAGGCAAGAAACAGAGGAGAAAATGTAAAGCTTGTTATCCAATTCCAGGTTGTATGCCCTGTTTCATGTGCATCAAAGACGCATGCCCGTTGTCACAGACGAAAAAGGTGTTTGCCACAAGGAACTGGTGTCATTCACAATAATCCCTAGCCCCCTCCTTGTCTCAAAAATTGGCAGAAAGGAACCACTAACACACATATTTTTAAAACTAGAGTCTTCTTTTTTATTCCAAGCTCTAGTCTAAAATTTTGTTCAAATTTTCAATGGTTGGTCAGCAATTCCTCTGGACTCTTCACTCGCAAGACTCCTGATTAACATGAAGGAAGTAGTGCCAAAAATGATCAGTAACCCACAACTAATAAAATTAACATTTACATTCAAGTATAAAGTACAAATGAAAATAAATAGCTACCTTGGCATATTCCAACACGGGTTATAGATAAAGACATCTCTGCCTTCAATCCTCTCCCCTTCCCCAAATGATCATTTTGTAATGACAGCCTTAATGACTCCCTCACCACTCCGCTCTAGGTGATGACACAGGAGAGATCAAGGCCAGTGGAATGGTCTTAATCCATAGAAAGTCAATACAGTCCTTGAGCACCTTCCATCCAAGAACTGGAGAAAACTGAGACATTCAAGTTCAAGATATCTGTTGATACTAAACATCACTAAAAAAACCCCTAAACTCATAATACAAAGTTCAAAACAAGCATTACTTACCGACAGGATAATTCTCCATCCATGGCATCGTGCTCATCAGTACTAGTGTATGTTAATCGTCCCCCCACAACAGTACCCACAAAATAGACAAGCCATGCCAGACGTCCTAATATTAGAAAGAAAAAACAACCATTAATGACAATAAACCATTATGCTAGCACAATACACTTCTACAAGGTATCAGACTGTGGAATTCTGTCAAGAGAATGGTTAGGTTTCTCCCCTTAACTGATTTAAAACATACCCACACAAACCAGCCAAAGAATAATTTTAAGCAGAATAGACAGATGAGCTAGAACAGCTTATTAACCTGGATGTGCTTAAAAATAAAACAAAAATTAACCTCAAATGCAAACTTAGCAAGCTCAGCCTGATAAAGATTAGATGTACAATTGATCTAGTATCCTCACTTGCCTGCTAAAAATTACTTCAAAAGATGGGACAATTACACCTGCCTATCATAGCATTAGGAAGTAATGTAGAGACTCTTTACAGCCTGCTTTGTTTCTTCATTTTATTTCAAATAAAAAATTCTCTGTAATATCAAACTAATATCTCAATACTGTAATTTTGAAAGTTAAAATATTTGCACATAAGACAAAATTCGTACGTTTTAAGAGACAAGCATCTTCTTCAAGAAAAGGGTTTGTGCACCACCAGATAGGTTTAAACCTCTGTGGACTGTTTTCTAACAAAGTCTGAAAGACACAGCTCATCCATTTCAAGCTATGCTGGACCTTTTCTCTAATCTCGCTGGTTATCTAGTTGTCACTGTTTCTACTACAGCACCTAAAGGATCCACTGGCAAAGGGAGGTCCTTAAAAGGTCTGTAAGTACAACGTAACAATTACAATATCTGCTCAGCTGACATTCCTTAAGTAACTCCCTGAGTTTGCAAAGTCTACACAAAATACACTAACTATGCAAATAGTGAACTCCAGTTTCATAAATATGGAACACTCTTACGTTTAGAAGCGATGACCTCAGGAGAATTATTTTTGCCTACATCTGCTGGAAACCTAGTGCCACATTGCAGAAATATGGATTATTTTAAACTCTTTGCTACATTAAGGTACAAGATCTTTAATCTTTGACCTACTGAAACCTACTCAAGCCATGCAGATTCTTGCTTCGGGGTTCTTCCTTGTTTGTCTGTTTTAAAGCTGTGAACCCAGCAACTAGTGGTATCCTCTTTTGGCAAGAATGCAGTATTTTTCCCTAAAGTGGAATCAAAACTAAGACCTGAATGGTAAAGTAACATAATAGACCTGTTAAACCTTTCAGTTGCCCCTAAAAGTTGTTTCTCAACTTAAATGCACTGAGACTGTAGAAGAGTAAAGCTGCTCTTTGATTGTGTCTTCATTTAGCAAAACTATTTTGTTACACATTCAAATGAATTGCCTGAAAATAACACCACAGTGAAGACAAATATATTGGAACAGTTTCCAGGTAAATTAAATCAAGGTATGTACAAGGTTCCCAGTAAGCTTGAGATTTACACAAGCCGGAAGAGACCCTGCCTTCATTATGATGATTTTACCAAGTGAGGACAACATAACTTATGTAAGTGAAGACAATACCCCGATGAATAAAATGTGTCCGGAATACACTTTCAAGTTTAATACAAAGAAAAACCTATGGATAAACAAATGAGGTCACACTGCTACTTTAAAAAAAAAAAAGATGTTGTATGATATTTCTGGATACATACTGGGACTGCTATATGCACTGCAGTTCCTTCTAGGCAACCTTCTAGGCTTTACTTCATGTTTGTTTCACATTCTCTCATAAACTACTCTTCATTCACATAATATTAAACTTCACTAAAACTTCTTCATGTTTTGCATTGTTATGTTTTCAAAAACTCAGAATAGAGATAGCAATGAATGTTGTACTTCCTAAGCTCCTTCAGATGGGAACCTTTAATTACTCTGAGGTGTCTCAGTATCCTTATGGCCTGAACCTGGTTTAACACACAACTACACACCAGAAGTAATTCTACTTCAGTTAGAGGCGTATAGCTTAGTGTATTCTATGCATCTAAGCCCTGTAGGAAAGAAAAATCACATAAGAATCAAATATATGATCAAATATACCCTAAAAGATAATGCAAAACATGGAATAACATGCAGATGATTTCAACACAAGTATAGGAAAGCATTCAGGTTTATCTTAAATCTCAATTTTATATTAAAAATTTACCACAGAAATATGTAATACAATCTGAGATCAGTAACAAAAAAGATTTAGTGACAGGTAACAAGCATTGACTTATGAGACAAGACTTATGAGGAAGATTTCAAAAATATGGCTATCTGGAAAAAAAAAAAATCTATTCCTTTCTATGAAACTTCAATAAATTAACATTGTCTGACCAAAAGAATCCCAAATGACTCAGAGTTCTACATCCTTGAATGCCTGGCAGACATCTACCTAAAAATGAATCACACAAATGCATTTCTATATACTCTTTCCTCACTCTGTTACTTCTAAGTAACCCCAGATCTCCCTCTTTCACTAAAACTCTTGAGAATGACAGGGGTGTGCCTCCTTTCCTTGGCTGAGAAAAGCAAGGAGGCAATTTTCCCCATAGTCTACAAAAAAATATAGTGGTTTGCTTGGAAGCACTGTCCTTGTCCCACTCATGCTTTTCCATGGAGAGCACACTACACCAGATCTCCTCATTTTTGGTGCACAGTTCCACAAGCATATCCTGGAGACTGCACAGGGTCTTCTGAAGTATTGGGGTGCTGGGACTATGAAATTAAAAGATCCCAGCTCTTAAGCTCATAAAGATGAACTTCCAACTAAAAACCCTCACGGGATCAGTATCTTTAAATACGGCTGCTGTGCCATTTCCAAATACCATTAATCTGGAAAGACAGTACTAACTCTTAGCATCTCTGCCTATTTGTAACCAGGCCTGCGCTTCTTCACAAAAAGCACAAAACTTTCAAGCAGAACCCCATCAGACACACTACAATTACAGTACAAACAGCAGTAAATTTAAGATATTGAGAGATCAGCGCCATCACTAGCAAAACACTGAGGAGCTGAAGTATTTAAGAGAACAGTCATTGCTCAAATAAACTCAGATTTAACAGCTTCTAAAAAAGCTATTTGAAGATGGTATCAAAAAGCAGCTGTAAAGTAGTGCTAGCTGGTTCAAGCAGCACAGCCACCACTTTGATCAACACCTTATCAATAATCTTTTCTAAATTAATAAAAAAAAAATCTATCTTCCTTTTTACAAATTGCAGTAGCTCATATTTAAGAAAATGGATGTTTTTCTGATGATACCCCTCTTTTTTTTAGCATAATACTAATAAATAGCTATTACTTTTCCCCCGCTTTAATACCTTCACTATTTAAAATTTTCAGTGCATCTGCTTTTGCAGCTACTTACGCAGACTACATCCTCTTCTCTTACAAAATAATTATTGCTGTAATAATCTGTAATTATGGTTTATAACAGCAATAATCCCAAAGAAATTAGTCATTACCGTAAATCACAAGTAATCATTAACTACTGTTAATGACCCATTTCTTGGGGATTATTGTTTTAGTAAACCATGATCGCATCACTATTGATACAGAGAGCAAGATAGTATAATAAAATGAGATCTTAATATTATATTAACTTATTTTGTAACATTAAAAGCCATTAAACATCTAAATTTAAGTATGTACAACTAGGGGATATAACAGTTATCGTTCACCATGAGCACAAATATTTTAGTTTGTGGAAAAGAAACACAGTATTTAAACTGCATCAAATGTTTTCTAATGCACAAAAGAGTAACCCCAGAGCACTGACTCTGAAAGATTATTTCCCTTTGGCCCTTTGGATGGGAGAACGCAGTACAAATTCAGACTGCAGCTGGTCAAATGAAATCAGGTCATTCAGTGGAAGTTCTCTCCCCAAAAAGTTGACAGGTGTATGGGAGAAAGTGGAATAAATGAAAAAGATGAGCAGCAGGTATTATATAAATTAGTGATAAATTGGCTCCTGCATAGAAGAAAATCAGCAAATTCAAATTGTCAAAAGAATGTCGAAATAAATCACCAACATTTAATAGCATGCAAAAAAACAGCTGTATTGTACAGTAACCTGCCTCACCTTTTCAAAACAACACCATTTATCCATGTAAAGATGCAACAGCCATAAGATAACTATATTAGGAAAAAGCCAGTAGTTATAAAGACAATTTAAGTCAGACACAGAGATGAACAAAACAGGTATATGATAAAATATGTAAAAGTACTTGTTATTTTTACATCTTAAACTACAATTAATAGTCTTATGAGGTTTGGAAAACTAGGTAATTAATCTTAACGGAACTATATCAAGTAAAGGTTTTCAATATTACATTCATTGTGCAGACAGATAAATGCAGAAAGAACAGAAGTTAAGCTCTTCATTTTCAAAAAATGTTCAAGTTTCAACCTGACACACTAAAAAGTTGATTTTAGAAATTACAAGCTTTTACAGCTCCCACTCTCTTAAGTTGCATAAATATGTCAGCGCCTATATTCTAAAAATAGAACAAGATGTTAAAACACACACATCAACCGCCAATGTATATATTTAACATATAGACAACTGGTGAAAGTGTGGTGCAAGGTGACTTGGAACATGAATTCCTAGTTCCAGAAAAGTTCTATAAACAGCTGCTATAAGATGACCACTCCTTCAAAAGCAAGTACATGTTTATTGGCACATAAAACATAGTCTAAAGATTAAATTAAATACTAACCTTCCTGGACTGTGATTTCTAATGGATTCCTAACAGAAGAATGTAATAGTTTTTGGTAGTTTTGTGCATTTTGGTCAAACAACTGTACAAGAAGTGCACAGGTCTTTTCATATTCACACCTGCTAACTGTGCACAGTTGCTCCAGCTGTTGAAAAACTGTAGTTGTATCATCCAGTGGATCTTCCAAGCCATCTCTGGAATACAGATAAAAAGTAACCACTTAGCCACTATTCTTTGCAAGCTGATTCTCCGCTTTCCCCCCCAAATCTAGCACCACTATCACTGAACTGCTGACTATAAAGGCCTTAGCAATTGGTGCATATAGCAGATAGACATAAGCTCTCATTTTATTTACATACATGCCCACACAAACACAAAAATATTCTATTCATGCCTTCTTTATAACTTATAGTTTAAAACGCAAAGAACTCCAAGGCAGAGAGGAGATGAGATGGGCAGTACAAACACAGAAAGGTAAATTCTGAAGGACTGTATTTAGTAGTACCTCATTTCCTCTTTGAGGTCGTCTGTGCATTTACCTTAATGGAAGACTAACAAGGAACACCTTTCTCAGAGGATGGGGAGAAAGAATGGCATGGAATACTTAGCAGAAATGGACTTTGCATACTCATCAAATTAAGCACAAGACACTGATAGCAAGTCTGACAGGCAAACTTCAGTAAAATTCCATGCAGCTGCTTTATAAATCTTTATTACAGGATCTGCTATAAACAAGTGGGGACCCTGCGGGATGCCTATAACAAAGAGACCATTAGCTCTTGCCTTAAAGTATAATCATACTCATTACATACATCCAGTAGGAATGGTTTATTCACCAGAAGGTTACTCTGTTATTGTATAGGCAATGAACAATCTGTAGAGTTCAGAAAGGCTCCATAGGGTACAGATAACAGCCTCCTTTCTTTACGTAAAGGAATGTAAGCATGACTTTGCAGGGTGAACGTGGGGCTTAAGAGAGAATCAGAATGAAACAGGCTGTGAAAATAAAAATCTAAATCTGATCTTTAAACAAGTACAGACTGAAATCTCAATACTTAGGTACTATTCTACAGGTAGAAAGGCCATCAAATCAGTGAACTCATTGACCTAAGAATACTTCATATAAAACTGGAAATGACTTCTTTCCAAAGAAAATGAATCTCCTTGATATTAGAAGGTTTAATCACAATAAGGATAGAAATCTTTTCTTTGATCTAGAGCTAACCAGGCTGATCACGACTGGTCCTGAATTACTCACCAATCCCCTCTGGATAGAGATGGATTAATGTGCCCTATTACTATCATCTAGAGTTTGAAAGACACAAATCAGCTGAGAATCCTAATATCCAAGATGATTTGAACCAGACCTGTTCTCAGATATTCAGAAATACCTGAAATAAAAGTACGTCTTTTAGTTTGTAGAAAAGTCTCCTCTCATAGACCCTTCTGTAGAAGAATCCTTAGTTTCTCATTCACACTTACTCAAAAAAGAGAATAGCTACCCAAACCGCCCCAAAAGAGCAAAACTGACTTTCCTTCCATTGTTATCTCTTTGTCTGAAGGCGCAGCTGGATGCCTGCTGAATGAAGGGTGATATTATTGACCACACTTTTTTTTTTTTTTTAAAGGAAAACTGTCATTCCAGAAAACTGACCTTTTTTGCAAAGGTACCAATTAATCTCCTTGGAGCAAACTGAATAAGTCTTGTGAAATCAGCTCCCAGATATCCCATGTTTCTCAAGAATGGCCTGGACATTTGATATTAAAGTCTGCCTTTGATATTGCTGTCTACAGAAAAGCTACAACAAAAGACCTTCATCACAGAAGAGAATATGACAATACCAGAGAGGCATACAAATCACTTAAAACTGAAGCTGCCAGATGAGAACAGACATACGCTGACAGCATTATCAAGACTAAGTCTTAAGAAAGATATAGACTGGTAGAAGAGAAGATCAGTACTTTCCTTGTCTTTTCCCCATAGGCTATTTTCACAGAGTAGAACGCTTACTCTTCCACAGAGCAAAGTAACAAGGACATCCAGAAGAAACTCTCATCAGTGTCAACCATAAATAAACTGGATTTTCCGTGCTGATAGTGATGCTGATGAAGACGACAGCACATTTTGATGGAGCTGGTTGTGCCAGATGGTGCCACCCAGAAGCTCAACCCCACTGAGTCTTCACATCAGGAAGCTGATCTGGAGCATACCATTCAGTACAGGAGAAAGCTGAGACAGCAAGGTGCACCCTGAGATTCCATTACAGAAAAGCAGAACAGAGAAGATAATTTAAAATGCCAGAAGAAGTGCAGGCTGGTTGAGAGAAGGCCCAAGAAAATTAACTGCACCTGCAATCAGCTGTTTGTCCTTCCCTGTCATAGCTCTGAACACTGGAAGCTCCCCTAGGCGCTATTAATTCTTGTTCCTGAGAAAACTACCAGAGAAGCTCATGTTTTGAACCATTAGGCAGTCAGGCTTCAACATACCTATGGTGACAACCTAAGGCAAATAACTATTGCAAATGTAGCTTAGTCACTAAGCAGTACGATGACAGGTTACATAATTTGCAGACACAAGAGATTTTAGCTAAGCAGAGACATGGACAACAATGATGAGGTTGGACGCACTCCCTCACACAAACAGAACAAATGACATCTCAGCAATGGAGCACTGAGAAGGGAAAGCACATGTGGCCTTGGTATTCAATCCCATAGTCTGACACTAGATCCCACAAGCAGGAATTCATAAAGACCCTCCTAGAAAATTAAATCCTCTCAGCACTCTAAATGCTTTTTTTTTTTTTTTTATTTGCTATATTATACTGTAGACTTATGGAACGTTTACTTAAAGTATCAAAAAAGATTTGAGCTAAGAAGTTCCAAGTCAGCCAATTTCAATCTTGCCACTTCAACAACTTCTACTCTGTCGCAGCCTTACTTAGGAGTGGGGCTCTTTTCTGCTTTCCCCATTCATCCCCCATCATTTCCCCCATTCCCCCTCCTGGGCCCAAGAGAGTGACTCATCTAGCAGCACAGATAAACAGGTCAGAACTGAAAAATAGAGTTAATTTAGATAGTCTTCAGGGAAAAAAAAAAAAGAAAGTCTTTTTTCAAAACATGAGGATGTGAGAGGAAAAAACAACTAGAATTTAAGTTTATTTTCTCTCTAGTAGCTCATTTTTAAACATAACAGACAAGACTTTGGGCTGGATTCAATAAGCAAAAGGAGTAAAGTGATATCAGTCCATTAAGATAATCTAATGAAATTGCCACAGTAAGCAGAACCAGCATACTTAGATTTTAAACATAACATGCCAATGAATCAGAAAATTAAATGTTCTATATTACAGCTTTAAAGTTTTAATTAGAAGTTTACCTTATAACTACGGGCACAGATTCCAGTCTAGAAGTAATATAGGCTTTTGTTATCTCAGGTGCATAGGTATCTAAGAGGTGGGGTTCTGCCGTTTTCACAAAAGGTACAGATGCTACCATTCTTTGCCACAGAGTTAGCAAATAATGAACACTATTTGGAGCAAACTCCCAGTGCTACAAGAAAACAAAACATGTTTCTGTTAAAAAATCCCAGTGTGAAATTTTAGTTGTGAAACATGATGCTTTTCTCTTAAATAGTCTTATTCATTCAGAATAATTACAGAAGGACCCAGTCAGGATTAAGACATACTATGGAACACATTACAGACTCGATCCACGGTCACTGCAATACGTAACTTGTAGGGACTCTCACTTCCCCCAAGTGGAAACCACAACCTGAAACTCAGAGTTAGGCCTAGACTCTTACACTGTGTCACATGGCGAGGTTTAAGTGTTATAAAAGGGCCATTCAAAAATCCTAAATGTCAACGGGGTACTGTCTACAGCCACCCAATAGGAAAAGTAAAGCAGAGAAATGTGTCTCAACTCTCTTTACTCTCCAAAGCTTATGGAGCTGCCACGGGCCACTCAGGAATTCAAAGGCCAAAATCCTTTCCTAAAGGTTGGAATCTTGAACTGTTACTCTGAAGACGCTGGGGGAAATGACAAATAACAATTACACTATTACTTAAATTACACTATTAATTACGCTATTACTTAACAGTGTGCATGTCCTCCTCTTGGAAGTGCAGAAAAGAAACCCAGCAATTTTTTAACCCTGTGAGAATCTTGATCCTGTGATATGCGTGTTTCTGATGCAGATGTGGGTCCCTAGCTTCTGAATCAGGCTCAGGTAGGAGCTTTGCATTCAGCTGCTCAGCATGCAGACAACTGCACATATGTACAAAAGCAGAACTCCAGGCATCTAGTGAGTTTATGCACTTCAAAACTTACATGGGAGCATAGGTATAGGTTTGGTTTTTTTCTGTTTTTTTGGAGGGTGAAGACTAAGGGTGGCGGACTTAGGTACTTAATTTCCACCTATGTCCTATTTCTTCTTTAAATCTGCCAGTAACACAACTCCGTAAGAAGAATGGGAACCAGCTGTAAAGAATTTATAAGTCCACATTACATCACTGACAACTTAAAATATTTTTAGGTAAATGCAAGCCTCACCACCTCCTCAAAAACAAAAATCCCAACAACAACAAAGAGAAGCAACCCCAATCCTCTCAGTTCATTTGTCTTTCAAGGGCTGAAGAAAATACAACGCTTCTGTACATGTTCTTACCTGTAGGCTAGTAATAGTAAAATTTGCTATAAGTCGGATAACTTCTGGGTAATCTTTCACCATTACTAGCTCTCCTAGCTGGTAGTTTGTCTTTAGTCGAGCCAAAAAACGACAGAATTCATGGTAATTACCCGGATCAGACAAACCCTATATTTGAAGAAGCAAATTTTTAAAAGTTAACAGCTTAATCTAACAGAAATTTTAGAAGCACTACTGCTGGTCAGGTGACAATTTTATTTGCATGGTTTTTTGCTTTGTTTTGAATAGGAAATCAAAGTGACCAGATGGCTGGCTGAAAGTGGTTTTGACAGATTCAGTAAATGAATGAAGATTGTGATTGGAAAAACAAATCCACAGCTGCTTTAGCATTTTAAAGAAATAAAATTAAAAATAAAAAGATACCTGTGGATTTTCAAGTATTCGTTTCACTCCTTTGATTAGATTACCAAGATACTTGGCACGTTCTGGATTGCTGAATAAAGATCTCCTTGTAGAAGCAAACTGAACTAAAGAAGAAAGTGCCTAAAGAATAAAAAAATCGTAAGATAAAAATAATAATAAACTGTCAGAATAATCACCTCTTATCTATTGGAGGAATCCAGTCCACTGAAGTCTGTAGTACATTCAGTGGCTGAAGACTATTTTTGAGGCAATGTCTCTAGGATCACTGAATATACATGTGGCTCAGTTTTAAAATCCTCTTTTACAATGGCTTATGACTTTATCAACCAAATTAGGTAGATGCTTTCTATGCGGCTGAGTGATGCTGAATTTTGGGGGGTTTCTGAATGCTTTCAGGTTCAAAAATGGAAACTGAGGCTGAAGTTCAAAGAAAAGACAAGATGACTGGGCACTGAGCCAGGGAGTTAATAACTGTAGGACTCACACTATGTTAATGCGCAGAATAAAACAGGGTCTTTTGGACTAAGTACAGATCTAAAAGAGTATTGTCTGAAATTATTTAAGTGTAAATCACTATGCTCCACTTACTAACTGAGACAGCATTGGTGGAAGGGAATGATACAGATCAAAAAACAGGTCCAATGTCTCTGGCTCCAGGAAGACTAGGGAAAAAGATAAGTTGGTTTTATCACTCTCCACCAGCCATAATTAAGTATCTTCATGAACAGAATTTTCTTCTTTTTAAACAGAAAAATTAAGAATGAGTTCACTGTAGTTAAGAATAAACTTTGGACAGATGTATTAATTAGTTCAATCTACAATATTAAACAAAACACTGTTCCCTGTCGCATTTACTCTATCCTGTACCTCAAACGGAAAACTTCTTTTGAACTGCAAATCATGCAATACTTGGTCAGTTCCCTACAGAATGCTACTCTGTAGTACAGGTACACTACACCATTCCTTTTTTTCTGAGACATGCCTTAGTGTACTACTGCAGTAATCTGAAGAAATCAGTTACCTAGCAAAGGCAAGTCTTTAACTAAAGATACCCAAACTACTTTAGAGTCTATAGGCTGATAAACAGAAAATAATACTTTAAACTGAGTTACCAGTTTACTGCGGAATTGCATCAAGTGGACTACAATACTACCCTCTTTTGTGGGGAAGTTACAATGGGGTAGAAAGTTCAGTGATAATCATAATTAAGTACCTCACAAATTAGGCAGTATTTCCAAGGTGTTCCATTTATAAGCATTATTTTATGTCAAGACTTATGTCAGGTGGTATATAGTAAAAAGTAATTTCCTTAGGTAGTCTCGGTGTTGAATGAAAAAAGGTAGACTCATCCAAGGACAATTTAAAGCATCTAAACTAAAATCTTGGGAAAAACTCTCCCCTCCACCTTCCTAGGGTGTCTTTGGCCAAGTGACAGCAGTCTCCTAAGTCAGACTTTCATAAACATTCCCATGTGCCATCTATTACTCCTCTTCATCCCTCACACTGTGATTAGAGGCACTGCACATGAGAAGAGAAGGAACAGAATTATGCATGGAAGCTGATGAAGAATAGAATTGCTGAAATCAGGATGTGTATCACGCACTGCAGACCGCCATATTGCATAAGCAAGCCAAATTTAAACCTTCCATTCTTGGGTATGGGAAACAGTCTAGCTGCTTTAGTTGGAAGTAACCGACTTCTAAGCAGGCTAATTTATTTTGCCAAAAAGCAGGGTAAATTAGCCTACAAGAGCTCCATACTGCTGCAAAACTGCTTAAAGCTATCTTGGACATCTTCACACTATACTGTCATCTGCACTGTAGATGTCCAGGAAACCAAATCTCTAGAGTCTACGAGCCAAGATCCAACCCTTCTCCTGCCTTCATTAACAAACCCACATAGTAGAGCAAACAACTGCACTAAACAAGTTTACGTATCAGGAAGAGGAGGAGAGAAAACAGACATGCTACAGATGCTGTATCTCTTCAAGGTGTTCATGTCAAAGACAAGACTAGTGTTCAGCATCTAATTAGAATAATTTGAATTACTGTGAATGGTTACATTTATAGATTACATTTATTATTTCTGTCTCCAAGAACAGTAGGAAAAGCATGACATAAATAGCCAGAGGAGGTTTCCCAATAACTCACCAGCAAAGAAGCACTATTCCATATAAAAAATAATTTTATATTTGCAACTGTTGTGACAAAGCAGGTTACACAACCCACTAGGTGTGGAATACGTCAGACTACTAACAGTTCTGATCCTTTCTTACTTGTTCTCCAGTTTGTTGGAATCTGCACAGTGCATAGATCATCTGCAGATTCATCAGCTGAATTTCCAATGAAATCAAAATTAAGACAGTTTAGTACAAGCTTCAAAAGATGCATTGCTAGACTTTGTTGCCGTTGGTCCTGAAGGTTTAAAGATTTTGCCAAGAGCTAAGAACAAAAAAACATTTTGTTAGGTCACCTGTACAGAACATGTTGTTAAAACAATTTTGAAAAGGAAAATGTTTGTATATAAAACTGCAGAGTTCACAGCAACAGAACACATACTGAGAGAAATACAAACCCTTCAACTATAAAAGGTAAAGTCTTCCTTAAAGGCAAGGGGAAAAAAAAAATACTACCACCTATGAGACATCTTCCATATCAAGCTAAAGCTCCCAGTCTTAAAAATAATTTTGAAAAAGGCTGGTGAAATAAGTCTTTCGCATAAAATACAGGTAAAACTGAGCATTTCATTGATCCAGCCTGTTAAAATTGTGTTAAAGTTGGAAGAACACTGCAAAAATTAAGTGTAAGTTTCATATTTTTCTCTTTCACTTACTCCAGACCAGTGTGGAGTACATTGCATGGGTAAGAATTATCTCAGTGATTGGTTGATTGTTAGTTTGATACCTAGGATTGTCCAGGCTTGTAAATGGTATGAGTTCACTTTACTCACTTAAAGAATGTTCCTTTGGTACCTCTAGAAAAAACTGGCATAAGAAACAATGAAATGAACAGTCTGTAATTTGAATGTAGCTATTTACAACATCTGTATAAATACAGCTGTTAGTGTCTCTACTGCATTATAACCCCTGTAGAGTCCGAATAAAGTTACTTTGTGAGCAAAGCAAGCAGTTGGGTATTGGAAGTCAAGACTCAACATACTGTGAGTAAGAACACATTTTTATAGGGCCCCTTCTGTAATTACAACAATTTAAATAACACTTTATCATAAAAAAGCTGCTACCTCAAGTTAAATAAATTCCAAAAATTGCACACACAGTATAAATGCACTGAAAGCAAACCTCAATTTCATTAGTCACTGATGCTGTTCTTGAATATTAAAAAGAAAATTGACATCATTTTGACTAGAAAAAAACAATCTTTTTACCTAGTGCATCTGCTCCTTATTTAGATTCAAAGTCACATCTCAAGTTTATCAACAAAAAGTTTTTTTAGTTTAGATGATGGGAATGAAAATCAACTGTGTCATTAGAAGACTCATTAATTTGATTGTAACTGTTGTACCATGTTAGAACAGACATTAAATTACAAACTCAGCCTTGAAACCCACATCTGATTTTTATTTCTTGGATGAATATAACCTGTTTTTCTACCAATCTTCTGCATAACTTTTAGACTCCTGTATGTAGTAGACAGGAATTATTTTAGTGACTCAGTATCTGCAGGCCAGTGTATATGTTTGGTGTATTATAGAGGCTGATAAACCTTAGAACAGCTTTCTATATTCAAGCTGGCATTGTAAAGATGCTAATTATATTTTTTTATATATTTCTGTCTGGAAATGTGTATAATGTCACTTGGACAAACCTATCAACATATAAGACACTTAAAAATCTTTAGACCAGCTGAGCTTGAGGAAAGCTAGGAAGTGGTTGCCACAGTACACAGGTTCTCACAAATATATCCTATTGTTTTCATGTGTAGTAGATTTTACTGTATCTAAGAAAATAGCACATTCTTCCACAAATATCTCATTCTTCTTGAATGCTAACACAATTTATCACTTTTTACAGTAGTACCTTAATCACGTGTCTGAGCCTTGCTAATTATATCTTTTGCTGAAAAGTAATCGTTAGCATTATCTACGGACCCATTGTGATGGCATTGGTGTTTAAATTCTTAGCTTACACTCCTGTGTCCAAGTTTCACCATCTGATTGGTTTGACTTTCAGGAAAAAAAAAAAAAAAAGACAGAATAAACCAGCACTCCCAAAGGAGTGAAAGAGTCAAAATCAGGAAGCTTTTGAAAAATAAGCTGTTCTCAAAAGCTGAGTTGCTTGAGCCTAAGCAAAGAGTTGCTCAAGCTTAAGAGAAGTAAAATGATATATCATAGTGCCACTTTCACTACTATGGGCCCTAATCAGCACAAAATGCAAAATGCAAATTCCAGGTTTGATCTCATCTCAATCTACCTGCCCTGACAGACTTAGCTTACAGCATGCTGTTCTTCACCACCTCCTGTCAAGGCTCTGGAGAGGATGGAGCCTGAATTACCCCAAAGTGTTACAGAGAGGATAAGAGAACTAATAAAGGAAAAAAAAAAAATCTTGGCCAGAATTTACTGCACTGCCATACTACAAGGTACAGAATTTGTCTTTCTCCTTGGTCTCTCCTAATTGAAGATTTCTTTAAAAAATATTGAGATGGTATGCCTAGCAAAACTGAGATAAAAACACAACCAGGAAAAAACACTGAAAAAGAAGACAAGCTCTGAATTTAGATAGCCCATCCTTGAAGGCAAGGTATGAAAAGAGAGGGCGAGGAGACACGGAGGAAAAGACAGAGTGAGAGCAAGACAGAGAGAAGGATGGAGAGAGGAAGATTGAAAAAAATTTTTTTGAACTTTTTTGGTCACTGAGCTTAATAGATGTCATGTAATCCATTTAAGAACAGAATTCACTGACTCAGAAAATACTAGGGATTGAAAACAGAAAAATTATAATGTTAACAACTTAGGTTCAATAATAAAGAGTCTCACCTCTTTTAAAAGAGAGCATGCAAGCATCAGTATGTCCTTTAAAGAGGTGTCACGGAACGAGGTAGCTATTTTACGATGTTTTGCTGAAGGTCTTGAATAATCAACCTAAGAAAAGTTAGGACAAAATAAACAATGCTCCCTTCTTTGCTAAAACTAGATGATAGATCTATCTGGCAGGTTCATTATTAGATACTACAAATGAAAATTACAGTCCAGCACTAAATATACATCTTGACAGCTTCCTGAAGTGCCTCCTTTCTTCCCCATCAATGTTACCTCTCTTTCTGGATGGAAAGGTCTGCGGGACTTCCTCAGGTTAAGATGCAGGCAAAAGAAAATCATTAGCAGAAATACAACTGAAAGAGCTGACAATCTGTTTTTCTTTACCAGTTCTAGTGACTGTGTTGAGAAATACTTTCCACTTTAGCAGCTATGGTACATATCTGGTACAGGTACAGTCCCTGCACTGGGAATTTCTGGTAACCCAATATCTTGGGGGTGGGTGCGTTGGGGGGTGATCATCGCCTTATGTCTATGTAATGCTTCTCCTACCATTTTTATGAAAGGCGGAAGCATTCAACACACAACTTTATTGGCAAAACATACATCCCTTGCAGAAGGGGAAAAAAATAAATAAATAAATCAAACAAGCATGCTTACTAGATTCATTTCCTGAGTCAGTTCTGAGAGAATCATTACTCCTATTATACAGTGGTCCACAGTACCCTACAGAAGAAAACAGATATGATTGCTAAAATATCACAGCTTGTATTTAATATTTTTCAACATTTCTAGAATCAAGAGGATTTTTTAGGCTGAGTTTTCCTAAGCTGTTTAGAAGACTTTCATGCCAATTTCTATCAACATCAGTAGAACTAGACCATCAAATTCCCTGACTAGCTTTGAAAAAAAACCCTCATAATAAATCTTAAGAATTGTACGATAACAAAAATCTATCTGAAAATAGATTTTAAACTACCACAATCTAGAAATTTTCTAGTACATGTTTCTCAAAGGTTTGTTCAGTCTTCCAGCATTGATATGACAAGCTGCAGGAAATTCAAACCCTTTAAAAAATTAAGCCATGCATGGATGAAAACGATTATGGGGCACACTCAGAAAAAATACAGTTTGGTAATTCTATCTATCCAAATCCTCATTCTTTTCTCTTCACAGTAACGTACATTGCATTGGTTTGAATTAAATGACACATTCCATCTCCAAGAACTTGGGTCTAAGCAGTGAAGTAGTAGGTGTCAAACATTTGCATCTGAGGGTGCAATCTGCTCGACAGCAGTAAAGTTCGTCGGACTACTTTGAAATTCAAATACAAGTTATTAGTATTATTAAAAGCAATACTTTTGGCAAGTTTCTTTTAGAAATAAGGAGTGATTATTTTGGATTAATAAAATAAGCCATCTTCACTGAGCTACTACAAAGCATTTATAAAAAAAATTAAATGTGCTTTGTTAAAAATAATTAAAATCAACTGCAATTAGGCCTTGCAACTGAGCCAAGAGGAGCAGCTCTGTGCCTGCTTTCATAACCGCGCTCTGCAATCTCAGCTCCCTTGAGGTCCAAAACACAACGCCCGTCTCCCCAGAACGTTACCCTTGTCAAATTTTTCCTGACATTTGTCACAAACTCACTCATTAGTTTGACAACTCCAAAGATCATCCAAAGTTCAGCTAATGAAGAATTTGGCTACTTATTCAAGCAGCCTGACTTTTCACTGTCACCTATTTTGTACTATCACCTATACCAAAGCAAACTGAAAGTCAAAAGTTCAGAGTATACTGAGGCAAAGTTTGTGTTCTTGCCTTTTTCATATTCAATAAGATTAAACATCTTGAACCACAATTTGAACACTCAAGTTCCTCTTACATTTCAAATTCTTAAAATAGTCTATGAATGTTCCTTAGATCCCCTAAAGCCTCCTGCAAAACTGGAAAACGTAACCTCCTCCTTTTCACAGGAGTGGAAAGCCGGACGGTGACTTACAAAAGAATTTGGAACACAATTACAGTCCTAGCTGCTAATCCCTTTTTCTACACTAAATCACACTTAATGCAAACTGGATGAAGTTCAGCCTGGAATACTAATGTATACATATTGGAAACCACTATTTGCTAATTATTAACATACATTAGTATTGTTTAGGGATTATTTTTTTCAATTTTTGCATAAAATTTAATTTACTAGTAGATATATGGCTTAATTTTCTTTTCTACAGGAATTCTTAATTTAACTAAAGAAATCTCTTAAGAAGTTAAATTTTGTATTTAAATCTCCATTTTTAATGAACTACACACTGAAGAGTCACACTGCAATCATTTTAATAATAAATGCAAAATCCAATTACAGTACATTCAAAAATAACTGCAAAACGGTGCAGTAGTATGCTTGAGTTTGTTTTTAATAAACAAGATATTGCAGCCTATCTTTTATTAGACATTCCCAGTGTAACTCAAAAAGTACATTAACTTGAACAATATTAGAAATAAAATCAGACTGATAAACAAATGAAACATAGAAGTGAAACTCAAAGGCAAGAAACATAACAGAAACAGTAACAACGTATTTTCTTGCTGAATTGCCAAGACTACCAACACATACCAGATCATTTTGAAAGTAAATCTCCAAATAGCTTAAATTTTTAATTCTTATTTCTCAAAGTAAGTATTAGGGTTTATGTTCACATAGACACTCAAACAGATTAACCAGAAATAACTTTCTAACCAGATTTCTAGGCTAACCCTCACAAAACTCTTTAAGAACATTTTTATACAAAGTGTAAGTGTCCTTATTTCAATTAACCTTAAGTAACTTCAGATAATAAGCCGTGACATCCGACCCCTTTCCCTGAAATTATTTCACAGAAGATGCTCTGCATTCTACTTCCTTAGCTGCTGCGTCTGACGGTACTTACTCTAGATCTGACCTGTAACATTTGCGCAGTGAACAGTCAACAGTGAATGACTGCACTCTGACATTAGGAGAAACTCTTTTTAGTTTTTGAATACTATGTACAGCAAAGATCACCTGCTCTCTAATCTGTAACTCGTCTTTACACCAGCAATCAATGCAGTAGGGAAACAGGAAATAATGTCAAAGGAAGTATAAAACAAGGCCATGCCTGCCCCAATTCCAATTACAGGAGAGTGAAGATTACTGATCTTTTGTCCTAAACTTCCCCATATCCCTACCTAGAATAGATAATTTTTGTGAAAAGTTAGATTTAAATCCCTATGCTAAAATAAGTAAGGTTACAAAAACACTCTCAGTGGATTATCTATCTCCCCATATTGTATATTGTAATCCCAGGAGAGAGCAAATGTCTTTTTCTTTCACTCCTCTTCTCTTCACATAATTATACCTATATGGAGAGAGAACATGCATATGCAGGTATCTAAGTACATATGCACACAAACATGAATTATCAATTTCTCATGGAGAGAAGAAGAAATGTGGGAAACAAGGACCACAACCACATAACAGATATATACAGTGGCTTGCAGTTCTGTGTACTACAGTTCTATGGTTACACAAGCTTTTGTCAGTAATTTCAGAAACAGTGGTATCTCCTGGGATTTCTGCGAAAAACAGATGTGCAGGTGCAGTCTGACTGCAGAAATGCAACAATATAAAATCATAATAGCAAACACTCCAACAAATAGTTAAAAAGGCATCTTTTTGATCAAACCTCCATGACAGGCATTTGAAAAAATACATGTGAAATGGTTCTGAAACTGAATAGTTTGGGACAATTTTAGCAGTCATTATTACAAGAATCACAATCAGATTAACACAGATTAACATTTGAGAGTCTTATTCTTCAGATAATACAGTACCAGTGTTTCTATTCATAGGACAGGAGCTAACACTGTATCAGAAATGTATCTCCACACCAGTTGAAAAAACAAAGATATTAAATAGAATGGCATGACAACAGGGACTAATGTTTTACAGCCATGCTGTGGAAAAAAAACCAAACAAAACTATTTTGGAAAAAGAAAACAAGCATAAAAAATGACAGCACTACGAATACTGTGTAACCCCAATACCCACATACTCACACATGTATCAAAACTACCCTGGTTCTTCACTGTAGGGTACTCTTCTGTTTTAGATGATGCTCTTCATATTTTTTCCACTCAAGTGTAAAATAATTAAGTCCCAAAACATGCCAACGATTAAAAATGAAGGGGTCTGAACACAAAAAATTGCCAAAGTGAATGATTTTTTCCTACCTGCAAAAACTTTTTTACATCAGCAATAATGTCTCTGAAGATAAGCTGGTCTTTTAGTACTTCAAACCATCCTAATTTTGTAATTTTAGCAATGACTTGAACAAGAGCTTGGATGACAAAAGGAGCCAGTTTGGGTTGAGAAGCTATGTAGTTCAGAATGTAATTCCCTGTAAAGAAGCATTTTTAAATCAACAACAAAAGTCTTCTGTAAAAAGTGTGCTTAAACAATCCTAATAGAAACTTAAGACATGAAATTTTTAAAAGCTTAATTTCTTATGTTTAGTACAATAACTGTAAATTACATGAAAATACTAAATACATCTGAATTTTTAGTAACACAATGCACATTACCTACATAATCCTCATTCTAGGATACATACGACAATAGTTTGTGAACTATCCCACAATTATTCCATATCCTGTAACTGTCCCATATACTGGGCACTGATTACTTCACTGTGTAACAGCCGTTCTCACAGCCAGCTTGAGATACACTGAAGTTCTCTCAGACAAGAGTCTCTACTCAATGTTCTCAATTTAATCTAGACCATTTCCTAGGGTAATACATATTTCATTATGGAAATTTCTTTCAAACTAGTGGGAAGTTTCCCTCTTCCAATAGATGTTAAAGTGTATACAATTAAAGTTGATTTAAAAGAACATTGAAATCTGTTATCAGAAGTGGATTCTTGGCTCTGCATTTTAGAGTACTGTGATCCACAGAACTGATACAACAGTGTAGTTTTTCTAAAAATCCAAATCAAACCCTGTATTCCTCAAGCAAAGCCTTTCAGTATTCAACACCTAAGACATGCTTGCTTACTCTTTTAGGATACGGCAGTGACATTAGTGTAGACCCTTAAAAGTAAAGAAATTTTGGCAGGATCTTAATCCTGCAAGTAAATCTGCCCTGACACATCCTTCACAAATTAAGAGCTAACCATGTGGAAAAATATGGTTACAGAAAAATATAAGTGATCAGAAAGTGTACTAGCAGTACCTGCAACTTTCATCCTTTACAA